>NC_060158.1:12368128-12418952 GCF_021292245.1 Micropterus dolomieu
ACAAGGTGAGATCTTGCATGGAGCCCCAGTCCGAGGGAGATTGACAGTCATGTTTAGCTTCTTCCATTTTCTAATGATTGCTCCAACAGTGGACCTTTTTTCACCAAGCTGCTTGGCAATTTCCCCGTAACCCTTTCCAGCCTTGTGGAGGTGTACAATTTTGTCTCTAGTGTCTTTGGACAGCTCTTTGGTCTTGGCCATGTTAGTAGTTGGATTCTTACTGATTGTATGGGGTGGACAGGTGTCTTTATGCAGCTAACGACCTCAAACAGGTGCATCTAATTTAGGATAATAAATGGAGTGGAGGTGGACATTTTGAAGGCAGACTAACAGGTCTTTGAGAGTCAGAATTCTAGCTGATAGACAGGTGTTCAAATACAGCAAAAATTATTTGCAGCTGTATCATACAAATAAATAGTTAAAAAATCATACATTGTGATTTCTGGATATTTTTTTTTAGATTATGTCTCTCACAGTGGACATGCACCTACGATGACAATTTCAGACCCCTCCATGATTTCTAAGTGGGAGAACTTGCAAAATAGCAGGGTGTTCAAATACTTATTTTCCTCACTGTATATAGTAAATGCTTTTTATGGTGTGATCCCCACTGAAGCTCTCTTTGTAAATGTCTGTGATTGATTTTTTGGAACACAGATTGGTTCTGATGGCAGAAAACTAGTTTTGTAGCGTAATTACACATACAAGCACAACTAAATCTAGTTTCTATTACTTTGGCCATCAATTATTGGATGGATTGCTTTTAATAATGTTCATGGTCCCTAAGAGCATGAATCCTACTGACTGTGGTGACCTCTAACTTTTCATGTAGTGTCACAGGTCAATGTTTTCATCTTATCCTATAAAATTAACCATTTACAAGATGGATTGGCATTAAATGTTGTTGACATTCCCCAAAGGATGAATCCTAATGACTTTTGTGGTCCACTCCAGCACCTTTAGGATAAATTATTTCGACTTTGGTGTTCTCCTGACTTTTCATCTAGCTCCATCATCTGGTAAATACATTCAAAACGAATGACATTCCCATCAGGCTCAGCTGTACTTTATGAATAGTGGTAAATAGCAAATTTTAAAAACTAAACCAAGAATGAACATGGTATAAACATGCCTACTAAACGTTGGCATCTTAACATTTAGCTCAAAATAACAGTGTTTAAAGTCTTATTCATCAAGAATATGAATTATAGGTGAATGCAATATGAACTGTTTTCCAATTTGTAAACAAATAAGCTGCAAACACTGCTCCAAATGCAACACTAACTCTGCAGATGAACCTGCTGCACAAGTCAATCGTCTCTTTTACACATTTATTTCGAAACAGCACAAAAGTGTATGGCATTTCAGCAAGCAGACCACAACCATGGAAAAGAAAATGACATGAAATTTCCACTATTGAGCTATATAAATATGATAGTGACATATAAAAGATACAAACAAAAGAACATCCACTCATAGGCCTCCATCCTGTGACCATGAATTTTGAAAACATACAAAAGTAATGTGAGTACGGCAAGCACTGATTCTGTAGATAAAAAAAGAACTGTCTCAAAGAGATAAACATTTGTATTCATACACATTAAGACAACACAACCCCCACGCTCTCCCTATGCTTTGTAATTACAATGTATAGCTACCTCTGGGGGGGGAATTCTTTTTTTCTGTTCAACTTCAAATTGTTTGGAGAAAAAAAAGGGAACAGTACAAGTACAAATACTATACGTATTCACATTATCATAGCAAGTTACTAAAACCAGAACGCTTTCTTTTAGTGTAATATGTATTTACATGGCAAAACTCGTACACTTAGACTACTGGCAGGAAGCCTTACCTCTCTTCTTCTAGCTTAACGATTAACAACATCACATTATTCACACTACACAGGTTACAGACCTTCAGTAACCTCATCTCCCAACGACATGCTTTCAGAGATTCTCATGTCTCTGTTGCAGGCCAGTCGCACCATGTCAAGTAAGGTTTGACTTACACAAATACCAACAGCAGTGATGTGTTTTTGTATAAATAAATATAGCAACTTAAAAGTCAGTGTCAAATTCTTCAAACACCTCCCTTTCATGCTTCAGATGTCTTGGTATCAGGTTTACCAGCCTCGAGAGCTGGTAAAACTGATCTCAACATACAACTGAATGCCAGGGAAAATGAGCATGGACTTGAAGCAAACAAGTATGAATACCATGAACAATGTAAAGTACAAAACTATCTGCACTACAGCTGTCAGGAGTACAGTGGGAGGTGCATGTATTTAAGTGTTAAAAACAGGCAGGTGGCTACAGTCAGTGCAGAGTGAGTGATTGGAATGAAAGGACTAGACATATTAGACACGATATGGCTGATATATAAATGCTTTACTTGGGTAGGGGGCTTTTTCAGAGAGCCTTTCCACTTAAGAGTCCATCACAGGTGTGTTCAGTCAAGTGACCAGTAACATGATCAAACATGCAATTACAATTGCACAGAAGAGGTGCCATAGATAGTTAAACTGTTTATGGTGGCTAAAAAAACTGCACAAGAAGCAGCTCTGTTTCATCTCGGGATCAACATTCATATCCTACAGCTTCTCTCCTCTGCCATGACCCTTGACTCCTCACTGTAGACGATCTGTTGGTCTCAAAGGACCCGCCCCCCACCCTCTACTGGGGCTTGTCTGTCTTGTGTGCGGTGAGGAAGGCCATGCCGTGGGTCCTGAAGTGGGTGTTGAGGTCCGAGGCCTTGTCGAAACGCCGGCCGCACACCTTGCAGCTCATATTCCCCTCTCCGTCCTCGCCCTGCGCCTGAGGGGAGGCAGCGGGCGAGCCGTCAGGAGAGCCATGAGCGCGTGGGGTGCTGCGGTCTGCGTCGCTCTGGGTGTCCCGTACGCGGTGAGTAATGAAGCGGTGCCTGCTGAGAGAGCCGGCCGACGCGAAGCAGACGCCACACTGCAGGCACTGGAAGGAGGCGGTGTCTGCCCGATGCTGGGGGATGTGGCGCTGAAACTCCGCCCCGTCCTCGGTGGAGAAGCCACAGGGGACGCAACGGAAAATGTTGTCTTCCTCCTCCAGCTCGTTGGGTGCCAATGATGTCGACGCAATGGACGCCCTTGTTCTTTTTGCAGGACCTGCACCTTCCTCACCATCCTCGGTGGCGTTTTCTTCCTCGTCTCTTGCCCTGCCTCCAGGAGGTCCGCCCTCACCGTCTTGTTCTGAGGAGCTACCTGGTCCCTCTCCCCCTGTGGCTGCACGCTTCCTTGTCATGGGGGGACCCTGAGGACACAAAAAAGGAGACATACTTTATGTATACAGTATGCTGTTTCTGCAGTTAAAATTAACAAATCTACAGTTTTCAGTAATCAGCTGATTGTCTCACAAAAGGTAACCGACACATTTATGCCCACGTAGCAAAACCAAGACACAGTTAAAAATTACAATCCAAATAACAATTTTTTCTAGGGCAGTAAAAGTCTAGCTGGCTTATCTGAGCCTCCAGCTGTAACGTTAGGTTACGGTTTCATTGCCAATTAATCAGCTGATTGTATCACGAACGTAACAGACACATTTATGTCCACGCAAAGCCAAAGCCTGGAGAAACTTACGTTGTAATGTTACATTACAATCCAACTACATAGTTTTTCTACAAATCAGGTGATTGTCTCACGAATGTAAGCGGCACATTTCTGTCGACAGCAAAGCCAAAACACACACTGAAGAATAATGTTAATGAAATTACAATCCAACTATATATTTCACAACACTGAGAGGGGAAACACGTCACCTCTCTTGGTGATTATGGCCAGCTTCTAGCTAAAGCTATCAAACAACAGCTTTCATTTGCATCGCTAAAGCATTTTGCATCACTAACTTAATTACCTGTCCAGCAGAAAACATCAGAGCCTTCCATCTGGGAATATCCACAATGATTATATCCTTTATTTCTGCCGTTATCTGTCTGCATCTGTCCCCACATGTCTGGCTTCATCATGTTTTTACTTCTTTGATGACGAAGATCTATAGCGCTGTTTGTCCGTTTTCGGCTACAATACAAACAGGACGACCTCCATGGAACGGGGGACCCGCGGTTATGTAGATAGAAATGACTCATTCTAAGCTAATAAAAACATAACTGTTCATTAAGGTCTTTACACACCACTGAAAACATAGTTATGGATCTTATATTGCATTTTCCAATGTGGACACTACAAAACCTGTTTTTGAATGTCTATGTATAGTTGGTACACAGATTTATACTACGCTGTCTTGACTCACCTGTCCATCTGAGGTTCTGTGATGGAGCCGAATATGCTTGTCCAGTAAGAACCGACTGCCAAAGGTTCGTTTGCCTTCTGTGCAATATCTGAAAAATGATTAAGCAGGGTTAAATCACTTCATCCAGCACTGACATTGTGTCCCATTATAAAAATTCTACACCTAATTAATATATCCTAATCAATACTGCATTTTTAAGACCTATACTGATATCAATATAAATTTGATAACCTATCAGCCAACAGTATTTGTTTTAACAAACACTTAACTTAAACACCTATTTTCATAGGGATCCCTTACATTTGTTCTTCTAAAGAATTACGAGCAAGATACATACTGTACTTTTCAGTGCTCACATTTTCTGAATGACCTCAACCTAGTTCAGCATTTCTCTACTAAAATTTCCTGTTACTTATTGGTCAACAATATACACGATACAGGTGTATCTGCAATAAGCTAATATGGCCAATCTGTCAGTCTACCTCTACTAATTAACATACCTAAATTGAAAGAGAGAAAACATTTAAAATCATAGTTGAACTACAAAACATGTATCTGATGAAAGTTCAAGTGACTCACTGGCAATGGAAGACTCTCTTGTTGCCCTCATGAATGACGCGCTCGTGGCGTCTCAGGCTGGATGACGTGCTGAACGTGCCTCCACAAATACGACATGGGAACTTTGGAGTTGGCAACACACACAGAGAGGCAGAGGGAGATAAGATAGTAAGTCTCAGTCAAATGTGCTACAGTACGGACAGGAAATTAACAACAGCCCCCATCCAAGCATGGGTGGTTCTTTTTCTGCTTTACCATCCACGATCAGAGGTCATTTTAAAACAGCTCAAATTTGGTGCACTGAAACCGATTCACCACAATCAGATTAAAGTAAATAATAGTAGTGTGCCACACCTTGCCGTGCTCCATCTTCACATGACTCAGATAGTCTTCGTTGTCGGTGAAGGTGGTCTGACACTGGGGGCAGGTCCACTCAGTCTGGGCAGGGGGCTGAGTGCTGCCCCCCGCAGAGGCCGGTTGATTCCCCGGAGCCTCGTAGTCCTCGTCTGCGTCGTCATCGTCGTCGTCTTCCTCTTCGTCTTCCTCCTCTTCCTGTTCCCGCCCCCAGTCTTCTCCATCAGAATTATCAGGTTTTCCAGAGGATTTTGATTTGACGCCAGAGGGGCCAGATGCGTTTGCGGGGGCTGAAGCAGGGTTGGACGCATCCGACTGAGGCTCTGTCTGTTTGGCTGATTGTCCTCTGTGAGCGGTCTGAGGGGGATGACAGTAAAGTGTGAGAGAGCACAAAGATATACAGAGTATTTATAATTCATTCACTTACCTTTAAAAATATCAACAACTCCTACTACTACTACAACTGGCACACAAAAAGATAATCTGACTCACAAATAATTCCCATTACTAAAGTAATTACTGTACTTGGTATAGAACTTAAGACAAGGTCACCGGAGAGGAACCTTGCTAAGGCCGATCCAAGAAATTGCTGTATGCCTTTGTTGACACCACATTCACTGTAGAAAGCAATGAATGGGCAACACATAAAAGGCAAAAAGGCTAATCCATGATTTGCAGTGACAATATGTTGCATCTATTCAACTTCTAAATTCTATGATCTCTGAATGTTTACTCATCACACCTTAATATGCTCCATCATGGATCCTTTCTGGGCGTAGAGCTTGGTGCAGTCAGGACACTTGAACACATGCACTTTTTGCTTGGCTAAATGAGTGTCAAAGTGCATGTAGAGCAAGGGTTTTTGAGTAAAAACCGTATCACACATCACACACTTGTAGATCATTCTGCAAAAGGAGAAAAAACATATTTTAGAGGGTCTATTTGCAAAACTTGACTACACTTTTCAAACATCCTCTGAGGAAACTTCTCTACACGTGGGTTGTAAATATTCCACATATGTTTTGGTAGTAGCAGAACACGTACTTGGCCTGCCCTCCAGTGAGCGTTGGGTGCTGGGTGCTAATGTGGCTCTGGGCGCTTGGGGAAGACTTGAAGGCCATGGGGCAGCTGGGGCACTTGTGGAAGACCTCGCAGTGAGCAGTCTGAATGTGGGACTTGATGGAGTTCAACCCTCCGAACACGACCTGGCAGCTCGAGCACCTTGACAAAGACCATGGTACATGCTATGATGTACTCATATACAGACACATTTTTATACAACTGAATTTTGACTTGATATTCAGTGATCAGTCCTTCTCAGATCTGTCTTGGATGTGCAGATTAAGACGAATTCAGACTCAAATTAATCAGTTGACAGGAAGTGATTTGTCACCTAAAAACAATACTGGTCTATCTGAAATAAATAATGGTCTTTCTTGTTGGGCCATCAACTCAAGGCATAGACATCACTTACTATAACTATGTTATAGGATCATTTAGCAATTATTATAAAAATATGGGTTCTGATGTCTGGTCTTAATGCTGGTTTTGGGAAGCGTCTCCACACCTGTATCCAATGCGCCTGGCAAAGTGCAGACAGGCCTCCTCCAGGTGGGTCTGGAAGCTGGCCTGCCGGGCGATGCCACCACACTCAGGACAGACATGAGGCGCTCTGTGTTTATGGATCCTCTGGTGGGCGGACACGGCACACGAGTTAGGCAGCATCATGGGAGGCGTGCATTGCGTGCATGTCTGAAACAGAAGTAAAGGAAAATCATTCAAAACAATCGACGACCACCGGCATTTCATAACTGCAGGTATCCGCAGCACAAAACATAGACTCACTGAGTTGGGAGCAGCTCTGATCTGCTGGAAGTGGGTGACCAGCTCAGCCTTGCCTGAGAATTGTGTTTGACACTCAGGACATTTGAAGTTGTTGTACTGCAGCCCCTCGGCCTTCTTGCAAGGCAGAGGCATCAGTGCTTGGGGGCCCTGAGGTGCACGGCGGACCGTTCGAGGCTGAGCTGCTGCTGGAGACGAAGCATCCTTCATCGGGCTGGAGTTGGCAGAGACAGCGGGGCCCCCTGGTGTGGTAGAAGGAGAGGAGACTGGAGGAGAGGAGGACGAAGAGGAGAGCAGGCCTGGTCAGGCAAAGATGGAAATCAGAAGACACACATGGGACGTGGTCAATGGAGATGAATCACAAACAAATGATGCATGTTTTTTTTTCATGAAATATTACCAGACCACCAAGTTTTCTGTGGTTCTCTCATGACTCTACACTAACAGAAATAAAAATGTATGATGTAGAGCTGAAAAAGATTAGTCGATCAACCAAATTGATCTGCAACTAGTTTGATAATCAATCTTGTGTCATTTTTTACGCAGAAATGCCAAAAGTTGTCAGGTTCCAGCTCCTCATTTCAGTTATGCCAGTAAAGTGAATATCTTTGGGTTTTGGACTTGTTCGGCTAAAACAAACGATTTGAAGACGTCACCCGGGGCTCTGGGAAATTGTGATGGATATTGCCATTTCACAAACCAAAAAATGAATAGAGAAAATAATTGTTGGATTGGAGCCCAGATGTAAACAACACAACTGAATGTAAACATCAAACACACTCCATGCAGAACTTATACTAGGCCTGCAATGAATAGTGGATTACGTCATTAGCCTCATTAGTTCCCTACTCATCAAAATGGGAGAACTGAAAACCTAGTTTTATCTCTGACTTCTAATCAAAAAAACAACACATTTTCAGGATGTCGCTCTGGGAAATTGTGATTGTGATGATGTGAGTTTACTGACTAAATGATTAATCGATTAATCATGAAAATAAACGACAGAATAACCGTTAAATAATCGTTAGCTGGAGCCCTACTTACCACCAATGGGTGTTATGTCCTGCTGTCCAATCATCTGCTCTACAGTGACAGGCCTCATGACCAGGTGTGAGCACTGCATGACCAGCCCACGCTCCTTATGCTCCCTGGCATGCAGCAGCAGGCTGCACTTGTTGAAGAAGGCCAGCCTCTTAGCACAGTGGTTGCAGGTCACCTCGATGCGGAGTGATCGTCGGTCGTAGTGTCGAGCCAGGCTGCGCTCCAGGGCGAAAGCATCACCGCACTCCAGGCAGCGATACCCTGTGGCTGGGAGCGGGAGACCCCATTCAGGTGGTGGAGGTGCTGAGAGGTCAGGCTTGTAGCTGGGCAAAAGGTTCTTACTGTTTAGGATTTTGTTGAACGCCTCCACCAGGCTCGACTGACTGCGGGAGATGACGGCACCTGTGCTGTTGACGATGGAGGCAGGTTTGTTTGGCTGGAGGGCGCCGCCTATGATGGTGCTGTTACCTCCGTTAGCTGTCTTATTAGTGGCTGTGCGGACGCTGATCCCACCAGCAGCAACAGAGAACTTGGGAGAAGAGGCCACAGCAGGAGTTATAGGCAGGGCCGCAGATTTAGTGATGCTAACGGCAGTGGCAGAAACCTTGCCCTTGTCAGAAGCAGCCATTTTGTTTTGGACCTTCGTGGCGGCAGCTAGCATGACGCTGCTGGCTGCGAGTGTAGACACAGGGAGAGAATTGAGAGCACTTACTTTCTGGGACGTTGTTGTCATGTGACCAGGTGAAGCTTCTAGTTTTTGGGCCTTGTTTCCCAACACCTTACGTTCCCCAGTTTGAGCTTTAGGGTCCAAACCTTTCCCTGCAGCACCACCTTTAGGCGCTACCCTTGTGACAGTTCTGGTGATTCCACCTGTGGAGGTTTTAATTGTTTTTATTCTGACTTTGAGGGGTCGGGATGGAGCTCCAGAAGCAGCCGGTGCCGCAACGTGTACTTCTGCTCCATCAGTGGAAGGAGGTTTAGGCTTGCCGTCATCTCCATCCAACTTGTCCTCACTTGTTCTCGCATTTTCTCCCTTGTCAGCTTTGCCATCAACGACCTTCTCGGTACCGTTCCCCACTTCCATCTCTTCCTCCTCCTCTTTGGGCTCTCGCAGTTCAGGAGGAGGTGGTGTGGAGGCCAGTGCAGGGCTGGAGCACCTCTTAGCTGCGACTTCAGCAGTTGATTTTGGCATCTCTGGTTCAGGACTCTCTGGTGAGTCTCTCTCCTCTATGACATGTTCTGGATGCCTGTCCTCCAGCCGGGGACTCTCTGTTGAGCCAGACTGAGGTGTTGATGAAGTCAGAGATGCCCCTGAAGGGGTGTCCCCAGGTTTAGGGTGAGATGCAGTAGAGGATGTGGGCTGGGTTGAGACAGAGTCAGACTTGTAACGTCGGCTCAGCTGAGTGCAAGCTGGGGATTCTGAGTTCTCTTGGATCACCAGTGGACTTCCTAAATCAGGGTCAGAATCATCCTCATCCATCTGCTGATGCTGAAATCCAGCTGGGCCACCTTTTGAAGCTCCATTAAAAGGCTGAGATGAGTGCAGCGGGTGTGATGAAAGGGCAGAAGGTGGAGTGGGAAGCAGAGGCTTGGAAGGTGGAAAGAAAGGAGAGGCTAGTCCGACAGGCCCGCCTGCAGCCAGGGGAGACGACCCAGCTGACAGAGAGGAAGATGAAGGTAATGACGCTTTGACCCCATCTGCCCTCTCTTGGCCTGTATCCTGCTGCTGCTGGTGCTGCTGCTGTAGAAGCTGCATCTTCCTGGCCCGGCCCACTGGATCTCCAGACCCCTGCGCCACAAGCGGTTTAAGTCTGTTGAAAATGTTCCCGCCCTGCTTGTGAGACTTAGCCGCACCCGCTGCTTCTGAAGACACTTTAGGGGTGTTCAGTGACCACGGCCCTCCATTAGACTGGGCCTGGCTGAGGGGAAGTGGCGTGGAGACACCAGTCACCCCAAAACCATTGTGGTTGAGAGCCACAGATTCAGCCATTCCAGGGGCACACGCGCCTAGTCTGGGGCCCACATCTACCCCTGCGATCACATCGATAGGGTCCTGGTCTGGTTCTCCCTCTCCTCCATCCACAGTCTCAAGGCGTACTTTATTCTTCACAATCACACTAACAATTGAGGTGTCCGCCTGGGGGTCAGAGGGGCTCTGTGGTCTCAAGGATGACCCAACTCCCACCACGTTATCAGACTTTCCCAGAGATGGGCCTGCAGCTCCATGGGGTCCCTCTGCCTCATCTGGGGCAGACTGGATGGCCTCTTTGGCGTCTATGTCAGGAATGTCAAATGCTGCCAACAGGTCATCAAAATCTGGGGTCTTCATGTCCCCCATACCGGGATTGACTCCTGCAAAAACATAAATTCAGACATAGTAGCAGAAAGTAACAAAATACATTAGCATGTCTCTGCCTGTGTTGTTGTCCAAAAACCTTAGCTCTGTCTTGCTAGCATAATACCTGCAACAAAATCTCAGCATGCAAAATATTAAAATCCTCAATGGTCGCAAAATGTTAAGTTATATATTTTCGAGATAAATTCTGCGTATAAAATTTCATGCATGCACCTTCTTTTTACACAAACACAACAGCTACAGCAGGACAGCCTCATATCAGGGAAGCTAGCTAAGCAGCAAGGATCCTGCACTAGCATTTACATTAGCCAGCTAGCGCGTTAGCGACGGCGTTTCTGCACCCAAACCCTCCTCTTGTAACAGGTTCAGCACCAATTTTTCTATGAATGGGAAACACTGCTTCAGTTATCTGGTGCACGCCGCGCTCTGCAGCAGTGACCATTTCAGAAACAGTTCATCCGGGAAAGCGTTTTCTAGCAGCGACCTCGGTTATTTTGAGCTAACGATATTCCTTCCCGACTGAGGCTGACTAGCTGGCCGCTGAGCTCCAGCCAAGACAGAGAGGGGTCATTTAGCTAACTAGCTAGCGCTCGCCATTAAAAAGCAACTGGAGCGGTTTGCTGAGGTAGGGTTGGACAGCGGTAACAATCCGGTGATCGTTGGGTCGACGATGTCACAGAAGAGGATGGTTGGGATGGGGATTTTGGTTTAATATTTCATGTATTTTGATTGTTTACCTGGATATGCGATTCCCGACTATCCTAGCTCGTTTTCAGCTGAAAATGCTTTGCTTCCCGTCACATGACCAGAGATATCCTATCAGGCTGTGAAAGAGCTGGAAAAATGTATGGAGGATGCTGCAAACGACACGTATATTTATTTCTACTGTGCAAGACATAAAACATTAATTAATGTCATTATCAGACCGTTTTTAAACACCACGCGAAGTCATTCTAAGTTGGGACAGTGGTTTCTGCATAAAACTGAAGGTTTGCCAGGATCACACATTCCTTCTGTCTTCCCAATCTCCTCACAGCACTGTCATCCCTGAGCGGTACTAAGTGCAACAAAAACACCAAAAGGCAAAATATTTACACGCAGCTTTTATTGCAAAAACACAAACACATGACAGGAGTGTGGTTAACTGTTTAGTTTAAGAGCCTGTCATCACAAATTCTTCTCTTCTGATCAACTGTCAGCAATTAGGTCATGTAGAGAAAATGCAGGCTAAAGAGCGCAAGATAATTTGAGTAAATCCAGATTATATTAAGATTATATCAACTGATTTAACTGCTCAGTGAGATTTTACACTAAATAGGCATTCAGTACAGAAGGTTCTTCTTGTATATAAAGTAATCCTGCATTAGTATGCAATTGTTTGGGTTTTTCTAGTCGATGTTCGAAGTCTCTTTGTTCCTCATTTCTTCTTCTCTTCATCCTTTTTGCCATCTGGCTTGTTTCCTGTCTGGGAGGCCAGGGAGCCCATGGCATTGCGGATAGCCTCGTTGTTTGGGTCGACACCAGGCAGGTTCTCCAAGACGCTCTGAAGGAACTCTGGGTCTTGCATCACATCATAGTCATCTTCTTCCTGTTCAATTACAATACAGGATACAATCAATTAGGTCTTCATTTAGAGATCATGTTCAGTGGTGATCAAGCTGGTATGACAGATGGGGATCACATTATACACTAATATGTTCCTCTCTGCAGAAATCTGACTTTAAAGATGTGCAGTCTATGGCTATTAACTTATCTATAAAAGAATCTCTTATTGTTGCTTTTTTTCCTTTTTACTGTTGATTTCTCACTTTTTTTAATGTTATTTTTTTGTTTCTTTTGGAAAGTCCTTTGTAATCTATGCTTGGCAAGTGCTTTTCTTATGAATTATACTTTTACCACTGCTGCCTGAAGACCAATAACTGAACAGCCTACCAGCCAGTATTGACTAATATTTACCTTTGGACAATAATTCAACTTACTGTATCATTATTCAGAGTTACGGTCACTTGAATTATTATTATATGTCATCCAACCTGTGCTACCATGTGATATGACTCAGAACAGCCAGAACATAACAGAGCAACCGCAACATAATGTAAAAATAATTTTCCAGGACGTGCTAATGCCATGTGTTTTCCATGACCGGAAAAATTGGTCAACTGTTTTTTCCCCAGGTTTTTTCAGGATGTGTGGGAACCCTGTGAACAGGTGTGTGAATTATGAGCACACTTTATCAAATGTGACACCCCAAACAATTTTGCTTATATACACATATGTACACAGGCCTGTACCTTTGACTTTTTCTTTTAATCAAAGAACCAGATATGTTCTAATGCAGTTGCCCATTTGTCTGTACTAATGACTCAAGCAGGATAATTTCATGTCCATTCAGGTTTAGGAAGTGCTGCCAGTCACCTAAAATTTGTCTAGGCAAAAAAACAAAAACAAAAAAAACAAACCCAACTTATACTTCCAGGATCTTTGATACCAGAAACAATTCCTGCTCCTTTGCAACTGTACTGAGAATAGGGCCAGGTGAGCCCCATTTTACAAATGCATTAGTTTAATTTAAATCATCATATGATGACTCACCTTGGCTGATTCTGCGGTGTCCATGGGAGCTCCTGTGTCCATTTCTCCATACTCTGTTCACAGAACAAGAGAACTTATCATCTTAACAAATATAACAGCAAATATAAGAGGGACCATAAACAGTAAGAGCATACATTTGTATGGTAATCAAATAGAACTCACCTCCTCCGGCAAGAGACATCTGCATGGCATAGGCTATCTGCTCCTCCTCTGTCATGCTGCTGAAGTCAGGAAGCGCTGCTGCACCGCTTTCGGGCTGAGATACTGACATCTTCAGTAAGGCTTCTTCAGATTCTGTGAGGGGAAAAAAATAAATAAAAACCAAAACATCATATTTCTATCGAATCCTAACTATCATTGTAGCCGTCTCGTAAGTGAAAGCAACTACTTGTAAATTCAAATTACCGTCTGCACTAGGTGTGGGCACGCCTGCCTCAGCTGCAGAAGCAGCAGCAGCTCTGCGGGCCTCTTCCTCCTGCCTCTGTCGCTGCTCCTCCATGGATACACGCAGGGCCTAAAGGATTACACAGTGAGAAATAAAGGCAAACGGCACAGCTTCTAACTCGAAAATGTACTTGCAGCATCACATGGGCTTTCTATGTATGGATAAGTGGTTTCTAACCTTAGATTGGTTCCAAGGAGCTGATACACATGTATTTACAATGTAGACAACATCTTACCCACTGATGTTAGCATAGGCACATCTTGAATATCTGAGTTTCCTCCTCTATTTGCACAACTACTGTATATCAGCAGGGAATAAATAATGACTGCTATGTTTTTGCTTTTTTGGTGCTATCACAACAAAAATTCTTCTCTCTCAAGTATAAATATTTACTATATCTAAGCCAGTATTTATGATGGGTACAAGTATAAAAAGTTTGCTGGAACTTGACACACATCTACAGTATACATGGCTTACCAGGGCTAGCTCTGGATCAGCACTGGGATCCACACCAAACTCAAAGTCACTGGCACCAAGACCCATCATAGAACCTCCTTCCCCGGCCAGGATGGGAGAAGAGAGGAGCGCATCAGCCAGACTGGGCCCTGGAGGGACTGTGACCAGATGGGAGCCTGTCCCCTCCTTCCCATTTAAAGTATTTATAAAAGCAGTCAGCTTCTCTGTGTTCACCTCCTGAATAAACAGTTGGAGAGAGATGGCAAGGTCAATTGAAAACTCAGTTTATGAATGGGAAGAAGTGTCAGATATGGAAATCAATATCATACTTTCATTTACTCTGCAGTAACATGAAGATAAACCAAGAATTCCTCACCTCTTCTCCAAAGTTGATAATATCCACATTCACTTTCTCTTTTTTTAAGCGCTTGGCCATCTTGACAAGCTGCAGAATCAGCAGGTTGGGATGTGAGCAGGACGAGACAAGCAGAGAGACATATGGCTGACAGGTTAGTGTGTTAAACTTACGATGCATCGGTAGAAAAATAATGTTTCTCTCTGTTGGACTTGATCAAAATGTAATACAAGACTTCAAACTCACATCTTTCTCATTATCCTCCACAGGACTCCCAACAAAGGCAATGATCCTCATCTTGTGGTTTTTTCCTTGTCTGTGTTTTAGGGCCAGCTACGCAGGAAAAAAAACATAAAATTATGGCCACTCAAACTCTGCTGCTGCAAAAAGTAAACTTCTTATTTACCAATTAAGAAATCACTAGGTATAGCCCTCCTTTAAAGTTTATTAAAACAAAAACAACCAAGTTACATACATGAGCCACTCTGATGCCTGTGCAGAAGCAGATCTTTCCTTTGGGCTGGACAGCGTGGAGTTTGGACAGGATGCGGCCAGAATCTGGTGTCAGTGTGGTCAGTACCTCACAGTTACTGCATGGAAACAAAGACAGGCATCAACGCTCGTGCTATGAAGTGCTGTTGAAGTTATATGAGGATTATCACAACTCCTGACTATCTTTGTTAAATAAAGAGAGAAGAGCTTACTTGGCCATGGTGATGAGGCCCACATTATTTTCTGGGTTGCTCCGTGTTTTGGAGTGGCAAACAATGTTAACAGCATCTTGTTGAGCCTGTAGTCTCGTTGGTAGAAAGTCTCCATTTCTCATATATTCACTGTTGTCCACACTGCAGGGAAATTTTCAGTTAAATGTGGCTCTGATGTATTTGACCAGCATTTAGACAGCTATGTTGTTGTCTTTTTGCTTTTTTGTATACACACATCTATTTTCACCTACTTGTTCTATGTTTACATATCTTTGTTCTTTGTTTTTATGTCTATTTCTACCTTTTTGCATATTGTTCTTGGAACTATGTATTAGCCCATTGAGAGAAACTTCCTTATATGTGTAAGTGACACATATTTGGCCAATAATAGCTGATTTTGATTCATCATTTAGCATTTAGCAGTTGACATGTCATTCCCATTTCAACCAAGAAACCTATTTCAGTTTCAGACATATCCTCTCCTATTCACCACTGTTTCCCTGTGGAAAAGCCTGTCCTCTTCACCGGGGAAGAAGTTAACATGTGTTTTAACAGCTGGCGTTACATTATTTTAAAAAATACAGCATTAGCACGGCTTGCTAACGTTAGCAAGTGGTGACACCACATTATTCCGCTAGTTGAAACAATCAAATGATCGCGGTTGTCAGTTCAAAGTGTCGACATAAAGCACTAAATTGTGTAAAATAAAATTAACAAACGTGTTCGCATACGCTACGGTTACAACAAACACTTAATTAAGACAGCAAATCTAAGCTAACTTTAGCTACAATGACTCAGCCAGTCGACACTGCGTTAGCCGGCTAGCCGTTAACGGTCTATAATCAGCCCAGTTAACTTGGGCTTCCTGCAATTTCAGGTCTATTAACTACCTAATCGAGTAATTTTTGTTTTGTCTTCAAATGATCCGCCAACAGATCAAAAACTACACCAAAAAATAGCATCTGTAGAGTTCTTACCAGACCATAGTACTTTCAAGCCCCATTTTGGAAACGTCTTGTTGCTCTCTGTCGTAATCTTACAAGCTCGCAGGCTATTGGACAAAGACTGAACAAGGCCAAATATGATTGGCCAGGTTTTTTAACATGTAATTTAGTGATGAATAGAACAGGTTAGAATAGTTTGACAATAAAACTCCAAACTCAAGGTTGTTTAGTTGTCATTATACAGCACAAGGTTGTATAACGAAACGAAGTTTGTAGTACCTTCATGCTACACACACAGAACTTAACATATAAGCTAATTAAGTGTATATTAAAATATGGTAACATATACAATAAAATCAAACAATATGTACAGTTATTTATATACATATACTGTATACACCCAGAACATTCTGCAGTGTATTTTTTTTAATTTGTGTCTGGGGAGAATGTCACCAGCAGCAACAAGATGATAATATAGTTTCATCTTTGCATTAAAAAATCTGACATTTGGGAAACTCAAGGCCCACTTTCAAGCTTTCTATCATCCTGAACTTTCTACTGCTTCTTTAACAGCGGATGGAATCTGCTCATTTGTTGTAAAGATAGCTCAGGATAAAAAAGAAAAATATATGTTGACAAGATAATGTGAACTAGCACTTAACTAGCTTTTCTTCCCCAGATTCTCACAACTTTTCTCAGCTGATACACCTTGCTAAATTGTCACTGACAAAGCTTAGATTGAAATAGAACAGAATTTGTACAATTACAGACTAGGACTGAGCAACATCATCAATCAAATGTAATTTTAAGCATATCTTGAGTGAGAGCTATTGATAGAGAAAATAACCAGGCAGGTGTCTCTCTTTTTGCTGAATCCATCATCTTACAGCAGAAATTAAAATGAAATCCAACATTTCCATAAACCAGTTGTGTTATTAATCTGCAATATTGCCTGGGAGTAATATATCAATAAATGCAAATGGGATAACTACAAGGGTGTCACCTTGTGTTGAAAAGTGGTGCGGACATAAAGATTTTTAACAATATTTTGAAGAAATCTGAAATGCTGAAATATATGAGCAGGGGTCTGAGTGACCTCCCCCAGAAGATTTTGAGCATTAAACATTTCATTTCCTGCATTCTGGAGACAATTTCTGCTCCAATTTATGGGGGAAATATCTTTATTTATATAAAGAGAAACAAAAAAATCATAAATATAAAAACATGACAGAATATGATGCAGTAATCAGCAGCTTGTTTTTTTTTAGCTTAAGTTACTATTTTTTGGACAATGCACATTTGTTTCTTCTATATTAAAACTGCAGTGCATGTTTTCTTATTGTGCAAATAAACCTTTTCATAAGAATTTTCATTTGTTAGTTAACATTTCTTGGTACAAGCTATTTTTCTGAACATTTTCAACAAATGCTTTCAAAAAGTGATGGGGACAAAATTGGCCATTTCAAAATGTGGTGGGGACATGTTCCCAGTGTAAATGACACCTATGGACAGCTAACTCATTATTAACATTAAAAATGTCTGATGGTTGACGAAGTAATATCATCTTGCAGTATGTATCACAGTCAAATTGCATTACACTATTAGAGACATAAAAAGTTGTTTTAATAATGAAATGTAATCAACACAGTCTTTTGTCTTTATTAACTTTAGGCACAAGTGCAAGGGTACAAAAACATGACATCACCGAAAGAGGGAAAACTTCTAAATACATATTGCATGAAAAGGCATTGTTGTGATTCTTGTATATAGGTATGCACACATTTATTGTGTTTAAATCAAAAGGGAAGTGAAGATAAATTAACAGGTATAGTGTACAGGAAAAATACAGGGCGAGTTAACAGTTTTTAAATCAAAATCATCCCCAAAGAATAAAGGTTTTCTCTTTAGATTTTAGAGCTGCATGCCATGACACAGGTTTGTTGTGCTAAAGAAAGACACATTTTGAATCCATCATCTACATTAATAAAAATCTTGGAAACCAGAGCAATAGATAAAGTAATAAATACTATACATAAGTCATATGACTATTTACATGTTTGGGTCATAGGCTGCATGTGTAACTGCTTTGCAATAAAGGCACAGTTTGACTTTAATTATTGGGTTACCTGACAGTTTGATATAACAGCCAACAGAATAAAATAACCTCCACATATAATTTATAGGATGTGTTAAATGCCCAAATAATGCTGGTTTACATTATCCTGGTTGGAAAATTGTCAATTCATTTAATGTATTGCACAGTCTATTCATTCAGGAATAAAAATGGAATAAACAAAGCATTTGGTTGCATAGCTGAAACATATTTCAAATGACACATTTATTTTATGGTGTCATCCTAAAAGCTAATAATGTATTTCTGCATTTCCAAAATTTCAAACTAGTTAAAACATTGCACACCCATTTTGAGTACTAAAACCAACTTGAATCGAAGAACAAAAACTACATCCACCAGTATGTGTTTACAAAAAGTAAACCACCAGTTCTGTCTTTTTTACTTTTACACAGCAGGCAGCCATCACCACGTTTTCGCTAGGTAAAAAACAGCAACTATAACATAGATGGGGCCTGTCTCAAAAATCTCTCAGTTATCAGCCTCACTACACCAACACTGATGATTCTTGACAGGTACACAACTGGCTCGGTTAACTCTGCGTTACCAAACAACAAATCAATGAAAGTGAATTTAATCAGAGATAGGGGTCAAAATGTTTACCCTTTTAGGGAAATTGCAGCAACAAAAGTTCTATTAATGATATCATTAATATAATCAATTAAAATGATAAATGTTTCTGAAATACTAAATGCACCACTCAAATACAAAAAGCAAGAACATGAGTACAAAAAGCTGAAAATAATTTAACAATCAAATAACATTACATCATAAATCAATGGGAACACATAGGCTTTAATATGTGGTTGACATGAGTAGCCTCAAGTGGAAAGTAAAAGATTACTAAAATTTGAGTAATCACTAATATACTGACTTTATATATAGCTTTTTACTTCTAGCAGCAGGCTACTGCATACAGTGGAAAAAAAACTTTAAGAAATGCAGTACCACCCAAGTTTATTGGTCAAATATTCAAAGTCAAAACTCCTACCAACCCACACTGCTAATTTTTCTTTTGGCCTGTGCCTCCCACCCTAGTATGTTTCTTCGGACAAATACATTCTGCCCTCCTAGCTAGAAAGGCAGACAATAACACTCAAGCAAATCTTGCTACTCTATTCTACAATATATGTTCCAATTTACAAAACTCTTTGAGTGGTGAAATCATAAAATATAAAACAGCAAACGCACACACATTAGTTGCGCCATCCAAAAACCAAAATTGCTCATTGGCTGTAAGGTGGCACTTGGGCCAAAATGGCTGAAGCTGTTACTTTCTTTGCCTGTAGATAGCTCTGCTCTTTTAGAGGCTTTGCTTAATAGCGACAGTGAGCCACCTCACATTATTATATATATCTATATATCTATATCTATAGATATAGATATAGATATAGGGAGAGGGAGAGTGAGCAGCAGTCCGTTGGAATTTGAGCTCTCATAGAGCCACTTCACTGAAAACTTTGCTGACTAACTCACTAGTCTTGCTTCGTGAGACAGGCCCCAGTTCACGTTTTGTTATGTCCCCATACTAAACCTCACCTTTTCACCTGAACATGAGAGGTGACATTTAGGATTCACAGTATTTGTGGTTAAATATAAACCACAAGTGGAGGACCACCTCTTTTTACAGCATAGTTTGCATTCAGAGTAAGCCAAGCCAAAGTTTAAAAAAAGCTTTTGTTGTTAAACAAGGCAAAGTCATCATGTTACACTCTACATAGTGTTCAATACCCACGGCATTAATGTACCCACCGTTACTAGTGTCAGAACACCGCCCACTTACGCACTCATACCATGTTGAGAGTTGTAAATCAAAGTGCAAAACCAACATCAAAAAACATTTAAATATCCCACTTCGTCTTTGCTGATATGCTGTAAAATGTTTTCAACTGTGGTACCTCAAACCACACCAAGGGAGCTTGTAACATTTCATCCATGAATCGCAATATCCTCCAAGTTTGTTTCAGTTCATTTTAGTCCATTTTTCTCTTTCCCACATCTACACCTGTAAACCCAAAGCAATGAGCCTGGTTAAAAAAAAAAAACACTCAGCATAGTAAAAGTGTCACAGAAAATCTTGAGAAATTCTATCAACTTACAGAACATTTGCTTGCGCTAGGAACAATATCACCGAGAGAGATCACATCATCAGCACCGATACTTTCTTCAAGAGTCCCAAGCTGAGCTCTGCAAACCACAAAGGAGCAGTGTTAAATGACTTAAGCCTTCATACAACATGAAACACTGGGTTTGTGTGTATGTTAAAAATCAAGTGAAGATGAATTTAAAAACTCAAAATACTAACAAGGCTTTTATGCTTTTCTTTAAAAAGAACTCAGAATTACTTCCGACATGTTTTCTGATCTTTGCCACTAGATGGAGATTCTAAAGATGCTGCACCACCTTCTCCCATGCTGACTTTCCTGAGTTTCTGGTTCAGTTACATTTTTGCCATTACTTCATACTCTCAGGCCACCTTCACTCCCAAACTTTGTACCACCCACAACTGGTTTCAGTTGGGTTCAGTCAACAGAAGATTAAGACATTTAATTAAAGTTTAGTTATCGACTAATCTGCTGGAAATGTTCTTACTGAATTTATAATATACAGATTTATCTATATAAAATTGTAAAATTCTAGAAAAAAAAAAAAATATATATATATATTATCAAATAATAATTACAGTACACATTTAATCATTAGCTATAAGACAGTATCATATTTTACATACAATATTTCCCCTCTTACCTCTTGAGGGGGCTGTGGTGATGGTCTTTGCTCAGTGTGTTGTTTAAATCCACTCCCGCTGACCTGCTGGTATCCTGAGGCAAAACAGGGTTTCCCAAGGAGGAGGAGACGGCCGTGTCTTTAGCATTGCCAACAGCGTCCCTGGGTGGTAAGGTCTTTGGGAGGAGGTCAGGACGACCTGAATGCATGACTGGGTGGAACAGGAGGAAAAACTGTTAATACAAATGCTGATACATGCCAGGAGACTGAATCTCCGCGGGTATCAGTAAACAAAATTTGCTTTCAACGCTCCCGCTGAAAACTTTAATCCCATTTCCAGTTCTTACCGTTGTCACCTTCGGTGTCTTCTTTGGTCTCAGAGCTTACTTGATGTTGGAGTAAAGGGTGCTGGCTGTTATGGGTCAACGGAGAAAGCCCAGAGCCAGCTGTCTTTTTCAAAGGAAGATGTGCCACTGCACGGCGCTTCTTACACGGGGAGGGTTTTACTGGATACAAGGGAAAAATGGTTGCATGTAATCAAATCTAACTGAATTCAACTTTAAAAGTATTTAGACCACATATTTAATTCTACTTTATTTTCAAATATAGCACACAGTCATTGTAATGACAAATAAAATCGTGCACAATTACTCTCCACAACTACCAATGCTCCATGACAGGCGAGCCCTGCATTTTAAAGGAAATAAAACAACAAAAACAACAACGTGCTTGCCCCTGGCCCGTATCCAAGTGCGCCACACAAGCCTGTTCACAAACAGTCCTAAAGTGCATATTCATGTTCATGCACACATAGATACAGTATATACTTACATGAGATCTTCTTGAAGACTGTATTTAGCATGAACTTCTGAAATCGTTCGGCGTAGAAACTCGGCCTGTGTACTGACACAGTATCCTAAAGAGAAGGAATTATTAAAGGGGTTAGACATATATGTTTTAGTTTATAACGTAGTTTAACGTAGTTAACTGATGCTAGTAGAGGTTCCATACCCCATCATGAACCAGAGCTTTCCACGAGTGTTCAAGCCTCTTCGCAAACCTGAAAAACAACAACACACAGAGCCTGGATTACTCAGAGAAGTTTCGCAATCAAACATATTTGGTTTCAAATAACACATTCACAACAGAAACATTAAACTGACATCCACTTCAAACTTCATCATTGTGGCTCATTCACAAGCATCCAATCATAGTCATGCATGGCCATTACAAACGGACACTTATGATACTCTTATGCTAACACCACTTCAGGCTGCAGCACCCTCCAGCATCCTGACCGCCTTCTAATGCGCTGTATTTTTGTAAGATTTAAGCTGATGATACACAGAGCAACTTTTAGAGCAATCGTGCAGGGCAACGTTGCCGTCAATGGTAATGAGTAAAGATTACTACCGTAATCCCCTTCCCCCACCACTCCGCCACCCATCGCCGCTATCCGTTCAAAACATAGTCGGACTTGCCACTAGCAAGATTGCCCAACAACATTGCTCAAAAAGTTGCCCCATGTATCATCAGCTTTAAACTTCATGTATTTTTCTTTTATTGACAAATCTAATTTTGTCTGACCATTTGTGCAACATATTGTGCAACAATACAGGAGGTCGTCTATCTACTGCACGCCTGATGGAACAGATACGTCTCTATTTTAATTATTTCAGCTGTCTACACAGGACATGTAAAAGCTAAACATGTGCTTAAGTATAACCAAAATTGTATTTTAAGCTTCATGTCTACTTTACTTCTGCTTTACTGCAGTGATTGCGTGTTGGGCTCTGAGTGCTGCTGAAATGCAGGTGACCTACACTCAATACTGAGCCTGAAAACATCTTGTGTAGACATACAGAGCACTGAAGCTGCTGTTCTGCTTACGTGCTGTGTAGACATTGTGTAAGTGTCACTGACTAAACAAGTGGTGTATAGATACACAAAAATGTTACTCTTTACCTATAAGACTGCAGAATGTCAATGATACCAATATACACCAGCAGTCTCTCGCCTTTTGCGTTTCGTGCTGGAATTCCTCCCGTTCTGTAAAACAAAACAAGAGGAAATCATTATTGAGTGTTATTTCTTTTCGCTCAGTAAATGCTTCTTTGTCAGAAACCGTTTCAAGGAAGTTGCCTCACACATGACCTCTCTGTGGCCACAGAAATAGTGTCACTCACTTGTCCTCCGTGTCCAGTGATCCCATGCGCCCTGCCTCAGCCTGGATGGCCTCTATAGCAGTGCTATACAGGGACTTTTGGCCTTGCGGCCTCATTTGGTCCACAGCCCCAGCTACGGCCTCCTCACTGACCTGCTCTCGACAGGCCTGATCTACATTGTGGATTCCCACCAGAAGGCTGTAATCCATTATCTTAAAACTTTGCAAAACCTAAATGGAAATCGAGAAACACAAGTGCTGTGATATATTTTACTACTAGAACATGTGTGCAATTTGATCTAAAATGCAGTAAACTGAAGTTCTTACCAGACAGTCTCTGTGGATGGTCTTGGAAACAGCATTGTACGTGTCCCCTTCCATTAACAGGCCCTCAGGCATGTCCTGGATAAAATCCAGGTCCTTGTACGTGGGAATAGCCTTTTCTCTCTCTTTAGCTGAGGCTCGTCGCTTGTAGGTTGAGCCCTTTAGATCATACTTGAGGTGCATTCGTACAGCGCTAGGGAGCAGATTGTTCATGACTACAATACGGATGTTCTTACCCGCTGCCTGGACACAGTAGAGTCCATAAAACTTTGGTAATAAGGTACGCTTGTTCTGGTTCAGGTTCTAAAGGAGAGCAGAGAGCATAGAGGTCAAATATTAAAAAGACATTAAAACAGATACCAACTTGTACCAAAAGCCCTTCACTAAATCTTACCATGAAGTATCCAGGAAGCAGTTTCTGCAGAAATTCCGCCTCTTTGTGTTGCACTGTCTTGATGATGTACTCATCATCCCTAGAGAGGTAGAACAGAGATCCACTGGCCCCGGAGTTTGACAGCTCGATCAGCGGCTCATTGCACAGAGAATACTGTAATCAGACCAGAGCACAGTGGTTACAAATGTGATAGCAACCAAACAAGAACACAGACTTACAGGTTAAAAACAGGAAAATCAATAGTAAGCTGTGCTTTTACATCGTCAGCCGCCCCACCTCAAGTGTCTCACCACTTCCCTAGTATCACTCTTTCCAGTTCCTCAATCACAACTTTCTTCTCACACTTCACACCTCTTTCCCTTTCTTCAGAGCTTTACTGTTATTCAAGCTCTTTTTTTTTTGCACATTTACTAAGTGTAAAAGACGCTGAGTAAACAAGAATACCATGTAGTCATCAGGCCGGATGCCAAATATCTCCCTGTAGTAGCGAAAGGCCATTGGGGCATATGTCTTGAAACGGAAGTCTCCATAGTGGTGGGCCGGTGTGAGGTTACTGCCCTCACTGCCAGAAAAAGAGAGGCTGAGGATTAGCTACACCACATACAAGGGAGGTTAAGTCATGGAGTATTAATTTAGTACAGACAAAACTTCCTGTTACAGGAAATAAAGCATTCATGTAATCACCTTCATAGTACGACTCACCTTGGAAAGAAGATGCTTTCCATCACTTCAAAGTCCTGCAGCAGCACGTCTCTCTCAGGTTTCTGGGTTAAGCTGCCCACCGTGTGTGTGATGCCTAACTGGATAGCACCTTTCAGGGCAGATGATGTTGTCTGGAAGACAGAGAAAACTGACATTTATCAAATGACAAATGCAGTTTAGATCTGTCTTGGGTAGATAACCTGGCCACACTGGCAGATAATTTTAGCAGATTATCAGTTGATTATACACAGCTTTAAATGATCACATGCAGTTACAAAGTTTGAGTAAGCATGCTTTAAATTTATGCACAGTGGCTGATAAAAGAAATTGCACAAAAACAAGCTGTCTTTGATGGATGAGCTCTAAGGTTTATTTCACACATTCGCACAACAGATCCATCAATATCTTGTAGCCAATCATAATCAAGCCCCTACAAAAGGATTTGACAAAAATTTCCATGACCATTTGTAAATTGTGACGGACATTTTTAAACTATTTCATAGACTAAGCGATTAATCGAGAAATTTAGCAGCAGATTAATATATAATGAAAATAACTTTCAGTTACAGCTCTAAGTGAGTGAATGTCAGTCAGTCATGGCTGATTTCCCACCTTCTTGTATGTCGTCTCCCCTTTAGGATCAATTCCACGATGGCCGATGGTCTTTTTCATGGTCTGAGACATGCTAGTGCTTGGACTCTGTCAGTACAAACACGGTGGAAGGGAGAATTACAAGATGAGGATTACTAATTCCAAGTCTGCACTTTTCTCATGTTTCAAAGAGGAAGTAATAGAGGCTGTGTCAGCTAAATATCAGCAATTTGCTGTCAGAGATGAACACAATGAGTGTTTCCTAACTGACGCAGAGCTAGACTATGCATTTCTTCCAAACAAAATCAGTTATTTCTTACCTCGGGAAAAGCATTTTTTGGAGTCCCAGTCGAATCTGCAGGGAGAAAAGGGATGAAACATACAAGTTACACAAGAAATACACTAAGACATTAGTTAATGAAACAACTGCAATTCTCACACTAGATGCATTAATATCAAACACAGCTTGAAAAAGCTTCCCACCATTCCCTAATTTTGAAAACAGCGGAGTGCAGAGGCGCTTTGAAACAATCATGCAGACGCACCTTGTTTATTACCTCTGAGAGAAGACAGTCTCCTCCAGAACTGACTCTGCAGGTCTTTGGTGCAATGGGAGGAATTAGATAAGTATGCTATTACTATTAACGTGAGTTTAAACAGGGCCAATGAATGTCATGATCTCTTTAATTGAAAGTAATGTTGGTGGAAGTCCAAAGTCGACATTTCACCTAAATAGTTTACGGTTGTCTTCTAAGGAACACACCCTAAAAAGGGAAACGACATAATGGTGTCATACTTTCAGTTTGATTTCATATTATGTATAGTAATAATGGTGAACTCCAACGACACTTAAAACATAAGACAAGATAATACTTTATTTATTTTTATTTATCTCCAGCGGGGGAAACTCGGGTGTTACAGCAGCAAGTTACAGGATAGCTGCACATCGAAGAAGAGAGCTGATAAATAAATAAAATAAACACAACAGAAAGTTGTGGGTATTTACCAAGCTAGGAGTGTCTAATAAAAATATGATATTATTCACATTATGGGAAACATAGGCTTGACACATACCAGGGATTATGTCATATATATATATATCTGGACATATATATATCATGTTTTTACTCAGTCTTTGGTGAATCCCACAACTTTAAGGAAGTAGAATAGAAAATTGCTGGAGTTCCCTTTGAAAACTTTTTTTGTTGTTGTTAAAAGGTGCCGTAGATTAAGGCTCATACTTCAGGGTTTCTACTAGAAAATGTTTACATGCCTTAATGTTCAAAATACACATTATTTCTCACACTGTCCACTGCTTCAGCTCCTCTTTTCACCCTCTGTCTGAACACTCCATTTTAGCTCCTATCTCTTTAAAAGTCCCCCTCCCTGAAAGCCCACTTGCTTCTGATTGGCCAATGTCCCTGAGAACAGCAGGTGCACCGGACTTGGCTCCACAGGCCTAACTGATTACTGAACAAAAACACAACTTTATGGCTGTGTTCACACTGCAGGCCAAAGTGACCCAAATCTGAAGACTCAGACCTGTTTATGTTTTACAACATTGTATACAAGTCACATGAAATCTGATCTTTTCCAGTTCAGATTTGGGCCACTTTCGTATGTGGTCCAAAACCGAGACTGATCGGAATTTTTGCAATGCGACCTCAGTCGGGACAGTCAGATCAGTCAGATCGGAATTCATGCAACTCTATTCTCACTATCTGGCGCTAGACGTAGCCACATTGCACGAATCTCCACAAAAGCCATTATTAGACATGTGGCTCTCTATCGTCTTTACCTCACTATCATCTGTTCACAGATTCCCTTATTTCGACCTGAAATCTACCGGTTTGCGACCTATCTTCTGAGTCACGTGCATGCTACTTGTCCAAGCGTACACAGTAGGGAGAGGGAGAGAGATTATGCGTTGTACAGTGCCCGAAACAGATATGAATGTAATGAAAAGGACAAAAAGTTGTAAACACTTTATTTTTGGGAGAAATGTGACCAGGGAGGAAACAGACAGGGCAATGAAAAACGTGAATCTCCCCCTGAAAATCAGGAGGGTTAACTTAAGCCTAGTTCACACGATTTTTTGCCGATTTGCAGGGCTGTGTTCGGGGGTAAATCAGCGATCGCCAGTTATTATGTGTGAACTACTCAACAACACATCAAAACGGCTCCCCAACACATTTCTGACACATTGCAGACGGCAGCCACATATCTAGCACGGCAAATATCTGGAGGAGTCGGCCGACTCGACATCCACATCCAGCCAATGAGAGCTGGCAGCTACTTTTCACTGCAAAACACTTTTTACTCACCTCCAGCTCTCTCTGTAGCACGGATTATCCCTGCTACCTGCATGTGCTAATCCATTATTTCACACATATTCTTTGTCTTTATAATTGCTAACTTTATAATAACAAACAACAGCTGTTTTGTGTGTAGGTTTGCGTCATTTCCTGTTTCACGTGTTTTCTTGACAAAACGCGGATTGGAGACCTGCGTCAGGTGACAGAGCCGCTGTCAACTCGTGTAGTGTTTGACCCTCTGTCACCGATCAGTCACGTAGTGTGAACGCCACGATTTCAAGACGGCAAGTTGTGCAGTCCGAACAGCACGGCGATCGGCCAACACTGAAAGTCGTGTAGTCTGCACCAGCCTTTAGCAAGTATCAGCTAAATGGAGCTGACCTCTGTGGCTTCTTGTTTACTTCTGAAAGAAAGCCTGCTCCAAATGGCATCGTTTTATTCTTCTGAACATGCGGGTCACACTTAAACAATAATTTGAACTGTCAATCAAAAAAAAATCAGAATTGAGCATTAATGCCGGCAGTGTGAGCGTAGCCTATGATTTTAGTTAATGGTTTTGGTGAAACTGGATTTTCTGGTTTTCCCTCTGATGTTCTCCGGCTGCTCTGCATCACATTTTGGTGATTTACGGAGTTTGTATGTTACCAGTTACTTTAGACACTAACTACTGCTAAAAGTAGCTGCCGCTTGCCACTCAGTTAGCCGTGCAGCCAGATGTCTTATTACTTATTCTCACTAGACTGGAAACTTGGGGCTCTGGGGGTTTGTTGGTGTTTACACCTAAAACATTAGTACGGAAGTTTTGGACCACTGCTTCAGAGCCAGCTGATAACAGCAGCTACAGTTATCAGCAGCTAACGGTAGCTGTAGCGTTAACGACAAGTAAAGGAACTTCATAAAATACCGAGTTGAGGCAGAGCAGCTGGAGTACATCAGAGAGGAAACCAGAAAATATTTACCTTTCCTTCATAACCATAAAAGCACTTTCTGTGAGACATACTAAACAACCTCCAGCTCTGGCTTGATAAGCTTATATGACCACTGCTTTAGTTTATGTAAATTTTGTGGGCATAAACATTTGTGATCCAAGATGTTATGGAACATCTAGCACTTGTTGGCATTCACCCGTTTTTCCAGGGAATTTTGCATTTGCAAGATTTACATATGAAGGAGGAATCAATGGTGATGGAGGCTCACGGTATGTCACTTACATGTACTTAACTCTTTCTATTCAACTATGCCAAGGTTAATGCAGTTTTCCATTCTATGGCACCTTTAAATGGCCCTATTTCCTGCTGCTAATTTCCACTCAGTTGCCAGTTGTTTTTTAAATAAACCTAGCTAAAACTATTGCAGGCTCTATACTGAGAAGTGTGTTTGACCACCACATTTATTTAAGTAGTAAAACACCTCTCAGTACAAGTTCAACACATTACAGTCTCAAAAATTACTATAAAGTTGAGTCAACACATGTCCTCTAAAATATTTTAACAAAAACTGAAAACAATAACCTCTAGACATGCTTAGACCCAGCAGTGAAGATCATCTGAGGATTACATTTATAAGGTGCACACAGGTTTTGTATTGAGGAAGATGAGAGTGAATAAACCAACTAACTTTGAGTCTGTTAAGCTGCTGACCAATAAGTGTCTGCCACAGGACCCATAACGAGTCAATGTTCATGTATCTGTATCACTTAAGTGGGCAACTCATTCGACCTTATGTCAAACGCATCTGATTTATCTTTTTCAGGAAAAGGCGGTGTATAATAATACAACATATAACATATAACGTTACTTACAACCAGAGGGGCTCTGCAGCCCCGGAGGCTCCTCTGCGGCTGCGGCCATTCAGACCAGAAACAACACTCAGACACGGTTGTGGTGAAACTCAGACCCCGACTCACTCCAGGACATCCACAGTTGTCAGGCTTCTCTTTGTGAGCGTTTCAGGTAGATGGGGCTCTGTGTAAGTTAGACAAAAATACCTCATTTACAGCAACAGCCACAATATTGACAACAACCACGTTGACTGGCTCTACTAATGGAGCTGATCTGAAAATAAAAAGGCAACTGACTGATGACTAAGGTACGTTAACTTACGGAACTGCTAATGTATGGTAAGAGCAGTGCATGTTGAAACATGTCGGCATGAAAGTTGGCAAAATGTCTGGATTGCGACATTTACTTAAACAGAGGCGAGAGAGTTAACTGCTAAACTTTTCTAACTTTAACCCGAGCTAAGTCCGTGCGCTAATAAGTAACCAAAAAACAACACAAACGGTCAACTCACTTGAAAATCTTGTGAAGGAGTTCTCGTCGCTTCTAGAAGAAGAAAAGAAATAGAATAATCCCCCTTTTTTTTCTTAAGGCACTGTTTCCCCCTAAAACTAATAAACAAGGAAGCAGTGCGGAAGCTGTGGTTTTGTGTCAAGTTCTTCTAGCGCGAGCAAGGACAGAACTTCCGGCTGAATTTATTTTTCAAAACAAAACTACTAAGGCCTTTATTCTGTACATAATGTGTCCATTATATTTAATACTATATGAAAACATAATGAAAAATAAATGATATAACAAAACATTTATGTGTACGGATTGAAGTATTGATTGTGTGTGGTTCAATTAATAGGCTATATTTCAAGAGATTGAGATCTAAAACCACATTTTGCAAAGTCACAAATAACTACATCTGATAAAAAGGAAAGTAAGGTGACTGTACTACAAAACAGCAGTTAAAGAAGAAGTGTTAAGTGGTTTTAATGAAGTAAAAGTTTCCACAATGTCAACATACTCTGTATATCTGTCAACATACTTATTTCTTTATTATAATCCATTATATTTTAAAATTTTGAATTGTCACCTGCCACCTGAATTTTGTGTTTCCCTTTATATAAATAAAGACATTTCCAACATACATTGGTGCAGAAAATGTCTCCAGTATGCAGGAAATTAAGTGTCCTCAAGATTTCTAGATCTTCTCATCCTGTTCTCATGAACCCAATATTGTGCATCGTCACGTCTCTTGAGCTAAGTGCATCGTCACACCCCTAATCGGAGCCCTTATGTCCCCACCTTTCAACACAGAGTGGCGCCCTTTAAATTCTATAAATGTACAGAAGTATGTAAATGAAGTATTCATTATGCAGGAGAATAACTCCTGTCAGTGTAATATTATTATAGATTATATTAAAGTAATACATTAACATGTAAGCAGTATTTTCAACTTTATAGTTGGTCGAAGCTGAGCAAATGTTACTCTCTTTATTTACTTTGGGTAGTTAAATCTATAATAAAGCATCACGTTGTGTAAATTCTTCATAGGTTGCATACGTATTTAACTTTAAAATATCTAGTAACTATGCCTGTTAAATAAATTCAGTGGAGTAAACTATCATATTGGCCTCTGCAGGACAATATAGTTAGATGCATGAAGGGTGGAAGTACTCAGGTAAAGTACAACTACCTCAAATTGTACTGAAGTAGCGTAAATGTGCTTAGTTACATTACAGCAATTACACTGCAGCAAAACAGTACCTCTGTAAATGCAACCTCTCGATACTCTGCACACAGTAAAAGGTCTATTTTAAACAGAAAGCGTGATAGAAAACAAAATATTTAGCAAAACATACAACCATAAGTAGAAATGCCCCCATTTGATTGTATTTGGGTTTTTTTATTATCACAAATAATACTATTTCTTTAAGTTTCTGCAGGTTTAGGTTATTTAGATTTACAATATTGTCTTTTATTTTGAAACCAAACAGAAAATGTTCCGCTCATTCTTCTGGTTGTCGTGGTCTGCAGCAAATAACACTTAATATATAACATCTCAGTCAAACAGGGTTAAGATTTGTTTTAAATGTTTATTTATGACTTTTACACTTTGCTATTCAGACTAAGCAGGACAGTCAAACTTTTCTTCATGATCAACCTTTTTCTTATTTGAAGCAGCCAGTGTGATGTTTCTCTATAGTTATGTGAATATAGCTTGTTGAGTGACAACAGAACTTTCATGTATTTATTTCACTTTTATTTCTCTAAAAGAATACTACAGCAAATGTAAGAAACTATGAAATCCACTCAGGACACAATTTATTTGAGTTATAACAGTGAACAAAAACAATTTATTTCCTGTGATTGTGACAGAGCTTGGTTAAAATACAGAGCTGTCAAAATAATCACCGACTTCAGCTGTTATCATCCTGTATTAACACAATCAGCATGTCCTGTCCTTCTCTGACCATCTGTGATCTGCAAGATGCACAACAATATTAGTTCAGCATTATCTCTATTAGCTTAATCACACAAAAATCATTATTTTATCACATATAGATACTTTTAGATAACTGTTTTGCTGTGTTTCTCTTTATAATGTATAATATTTACATTTTACCGTTTTCTACCTTTAACAAGCATTGGCATTGAAGATGAATCCTGGCTCCTGGGGGACTAGGGGTGCAGTGTAGCCTGGGATTGGTTCATAGTTTGGGTTTGGCAGCTGGCTGTCGAAGCACTTCCACCGCACTTCTCCTGTTTTTGCACAGCACTCATATGGAAGAGTCATGGTGGCATATTCTTCCATACAGAACTGGGACAGGGCTTGTTTCCACTGCAAGAAAAAGGTACTTATTGTCTTGTTTCCCAAGAGTCAGAGAAAAGCACACCTCATCCTCACAAATTCGCATCACCCTTTGTTCACTCAGTAGATGTCTTTACAGTAAATGAGACTAGTAAAAGGTATACAGGAATTCCTTAAATACTTTTATTGTCATTTATCTTTTAATCTACTGATGGTGATTCTGTAAGAACTGAGAAATTGAGGTATCTTTGTCACCATTTGTCTTTCCTAGTATGAAAAGACCTTTTATTCAGTTTTTGAATTATGACTAAAATAATCTTAGGTATATGAGGGAACCTATACATCTATTAGTTTATGTAGAGGACCCTACAGAAAAACAAAATGGAAATAACAGGGGGGAAATAACTTAAAACTACTAACTCTGTGAGTATTTGTGCTTGCTGTTGAAGGTGAAAATGCACAAAATGTAATAGCAGTTTTTGATAAGTGATTGGAATACTTTATGATATATAATTGGAATACTTTATCTGATGTATCTCACTAAAGCAGTCAGGCTTCCTCACCTTGAATATCAACTTTACTATTCATAATGTTTGTTCATTGTCAGTTGTGTCTGTCTTTATTTGTCTTTTGGATCGGGAACTGAGTTTCTCCCCAAAACAAACACAAACACACAAGCAGAGACTCACAGCTTGTTGGGTGCAGCAGAGGATCTGGTAGCTCTGCACTGCTACTTGCCCACTGCAGCACAAACTGTACCACGACTCCAGACGGTTGATGGCGTCTCCACAGCGGCGGAAGAAGCTGGCACCAGACTTCAGGAAGAAGCTGGCTAGGTATCTGGGACGACCCTGACTGTAATAGCAAATGGCAGCCAGGTTCTGAGCCGTGGGGCGGGCAGGCGGGAAAGGGACGTCAGGCTCGTTTAAAGAGTTTCTGTGGGTCTCTGGGGAAATAGAACATAAAGCAGCACAGAAGTTAACATTGCAGTTTGAAGAGTACATTGCATATAAAATACTCAAAAAATGTAGAAGAAATTACCTGCCACATCGGCACCATGAAGAGTCAGCAGTGCAATTATCCAAAATCCTGTGAGGCCTCCAATTGAAATCATAGCTGTAGGGTTCTAGTAGAAGTGTGGATTTGGAAAAGGCAGATTTTTCTCCAGCAAGTTGATCAAAAATATTATGACTGGCTCAACCACCAGCTTATATGGGTGAGAGGAGTGACTCTGTGGGCGTGAAATGATTGGAAGTGGGGGTGGATGGGTCGAGAGGAAGTGGTAGTGTCTGTGTCAAAGTGTGTGCGTGTGTGGTGTCAAGATAAACACCCAATTCACTGTGAAGCCAAGAAGTTTATTCAGATCAGTGTAATGGTAAAAAAGCAAATTATAGGGACACACTGGAGGAATCCAGGAGAGCCCTCTTTTCAAGAATGGCTCACGGGAAAAAAAGTGGCATCATATGAACAGATGTCTTTAAGGGTAGGACGAAGAAATATGTGGCAAAGTGGGAAGACTACTTGGAACCCATTGTAAATATGGACAGACCTTGAAATAATTTCATTTGTTGAGAAAGTTACTATGCTTATATCAATAAAATCAGTAAATGAAAATCTAAAATAAAAATGCTAATTACAAAAAAAGATAAACACAAAATGTGTGTTTGAACATGCAAAATAATTTTTACAAGAAGCTCTTTGGCTAAGGTCATTTAAGTGTACATTCATAGACGATATAATTAATCAAGTCCATGTTGACACATGTTCTAATAGACCTTTTGAATTATCATTAGAGGAAAAGTACAGGTGTTACTAATACATAATCAGTATGTATAATGTATCAGGTGTATATGATCCTTGATAACATTAACAATGGCTCTGTTCCATTCAAGTGTCCCATTAAGCCATGACAGTGTGACAGTAAACCTGCATGAACAATACCAGGACCAGGAGTTACACCTGTGCTTTTTCTACTGACACGTGAAAAGCAGATATCATATCAACACACAGAACTCAAAACATTATGCTATGATTTACCACACAGCAGGAATCCCACAAGACAGTAGGCCGTCCCTTTTATTCTTACACCAAATGCAAATGCATTACTACCAAGATTACTTATCTCAAATTAAAAAGGCAACCGGACACACACAAGCACTTAACAAAAAAAATATTTTTGCCACTCTTGAATGTTTGGAAAAATACATTAAATGTATTCCAACATTTCTCTGTATCAACTATTTGTGATCAAATATGAGAGTATGTTTTGCCCTAAAACCTTTTCAGAGGTAATAAAAACCATAAAAATATTTTTAGATAATGGACAGACAAATCTCCCAACATATTTAAACATAAAGCCTTAGAGTCCCATCAAGTATAGTAATAATATAGTAATAATAATAATAGTAATAAATATTGTAATAAACCACTTTTTAGGATTGTAATAGATAAAGCACAAGTCTACTTCAAAGCTAGTAAAACTAAAACTGTAGGCCACCTGAACTGTGAGAAACACATGTCAAAATGTTCACTTTCCATGTGCAACATTTCATTTAGGATGTAGTAAATTAATGCATGAATGTGGACTTTTTTTTTTTTAAGAAAATGAACTAGTAGAAAGAAAATCTATCCCAAATTTATCTTGAGCACTTTGTTTGGCATGTCAGTGATTCTTTGTTGACTGGATAAAGTGGGGGAGGAACATGGCACAGAATGGCATGTTTATCAAAACAATACCAAAACTGAACCGACATTAAACCTTCTGTTTTCAAAAACTGGCTGAGTGCGCATACTGTTATCAAAGGACACTCACTAAAAATGCTGAACATCTCGTCTCATGTTGTTATCTACAGACTGTGTTTTGATTTGCTATGTGAGAAAAATGAAGGATGCACTCAGTGAATCACTTTAATAGTTTTTCACTCCCTAAAATTCAGTCTCGCATAGTCATCCCTGCTGTCTGTTTTGTGCCCTTAAAAAGGTGGTGGGTGGTGATGGTGTAGTGGATAAGACACATGCCTTTGGTGTGAGAGACTCAGGTTCAAATCCAAATCCACTGTGAAACACAAATGTGTCCCTGAGCAAGATACCCCTAGAGGCGTGCGACCTCTGACATAAATAGCAATTGTAAGTTGCTTTGGATAAAAGCGTTAGTAAAATGTGAATGATTGATTGGATAACTACCATTCTTTTCCAGCTAATATTAGAAGCATTTTTCATATTTGTTTAATCATTTATTTCACAACATGAATATGTGCTCATCGGTATTTAATTGGTTTGTTTTGTGCTTCAGGTGTTTCTTAGGGTGTGACTTCAGATATGACCATTCTCCACCCTTAACGTATGCACCATTATCACAAATCCAATCTGCAAATGTCAAATAGAGACTCATTGGATTTTTATCCTTTCTCATACTGCACAAATGTTGCACTGTTGTAACCCACATTTTATTTTGTTATTTGTTTTGTTTTTTGGTATCCAAGGCCCTTACAATAGAGAGAGAGAATAGAAAGATTATTTATGCCTCAGACTGGCACTTATCTGTAAATGTTTAATATTTGAGGGCAAAAATCCAATCCCATGCAGGGCCTAACAGTCTATTAGTTAAGTCAAACTTGAATAGTTTGAACAGGAAGCTAAGCACAGTCTTAGACATTCTCCAACATCTAATTTAACATTACAGTCTGGTGAAAACCTAATGTGTGTTTTCCATCCATTCTCAGATACAATTTAAATTCGCCTCCACAGAATGAGACGAGTCTTACACCTGTTTACATACTTTAAGCAAGGTCCTAACAAGTCAACACGTGTTAGATGTCCACATGCAAAGAGAAAATGTTGCCATGTGATTAATCAGATGGTGACTTGGCATCTGTGCAGGCAGCGTGACACCTTCTCCCTGATTGGCTTCCTCTGGATCACCTAGACAAATAAAAAGGCCATCAATTGAGATGCCATTTAGCAGATCCTTGGTTTTCTGGTGCAGGTAAGGTTGATTTGCAAATTTAATAACTATAAGGATGATTGTTATGTTGCCTGAAGGACTGACATCGTAAAACACATCTGTAAAACTCTTTGAATGGTAAAACTGTCTTCGGCCTCTTACAGTGATTTTGGAGCAACATGTAGGCAAACTTGTGTGTATCTCAAACCTAAAATGTGGTTTATTGGAATTTTCAACTTTGATGAGTTAGTCTATTAGTTGTAAATGGAAGTCTGAAGAGGTCAAAAACCCAGCAACACTTGTAGTATAAAGAGTTACTTTATTATACTTTCAGTGTTTCTGGGGTTTTGACCTCTTAAGTTCTCCGTGCACTGTGGAAGTGGGCGAACGTGTGCCAGAAATCCCTACTCTTCTTCTTGTAAAAGTCCTTTCACAGTTTTTCTACCACTGGAGCGCTCCACACAAACAAAAGCTTGTGGCCCCTGTGATTTTACATTTTTTATATTTATAGAAATATAGAGGTTAGATTTTTAGAATTTCAAGAGTGAGATAAGACTAGAAATTGTATATTTGTCTCCAAGACCAGTGTTTGTGAGTCTATGTTTGTGTCCTGTTGTCTTCAAACTTTTTAATGGTTAATTTTTTCGAATGTGCTTGCATTATTTCAGGTTTAACAATGACAGGGCTGGTCTGCTGCCTTGTGGGATTACTGCTGGGAGGTAAGTCAACTGACAAAGTCAACTTATTACTAATTTCCATGCACTTTCCTGGAAAATCTCTTACTATGTTATATTCCAATATTCCTATTTTCACCTTAAACTTTGGAAACTGTCAGAACAATTTTATTTTTGTTAACCATTAAATAAACTAAACATTTTTTTCCATTTATGCTACTTAATACTTATACTCCAGTACATTAATTTGATAACTTTAGTCAGTAGTTACTTTGCAGATGCAGATTATTAATACAAAATATAATTAAATTATTATGTTTTATTATAGGTTAAGCTAAGATAAGGCTTTATTGATCCCGGGGTGAAATTCACAAGCTAATCAGCAGAATATTAAGTCATTAAGTATATTAAGTCAAATTAACCCCTTTACCAGCTGCACCATTAAAGTTTTGTACATATGAATATATCAGTAATTATCAAGCAATGACATAATTACATTATTCTGAAATGGGCCATTCTGCATGATGAGTACTTTTTCTTTTACCTGAAGAATATTTCTATGCTAATGCATTTGTTCTTTTTAAGTACAATTCTGAATGCATGGTTTTTACTTATAACAGTGTATTTCTACACTGTAGTATTGCTACTTTTACTTGACTAAAATACCTGAGTACTTTTATCTAAGTACATTTACTCAAGTACTGTACTTATGTACAACTTTGAGGCACTTGTACTATTTTCTTTTCTCACCACTTCCTGCTCGATCGATTAGTCGATTAATCAATCAGTCATTTGACAGAAAATTAATTAGCAACTATTTGGATAATTGTTATAAGTCATTTTTAGAGTAAAATCATTTCATGGTTCCAGCTTAACAAATGTGAACACTTGCTGCTTTTCCTTTTAATTATTTGAATAACATTAACGTATTGTCAATAATGTTGAGGTCTGGACTGTTGGGTGGATAAAACTAGCATTGTGAAGGTGTCACAAACAAACTATTAATCAATTCATGGAGAAAATAATCTGCAGTACTTTAACTTGTAACAGAGATTTATTATCCATCCACCACTGTTCATACTCTTCATCCTTGTAATTTTTCCAGGGCTCTGCTCTGCCTTACCAGCAGGAAGAGAGTTTGCCACATCTTTCATGCAAAACCTTGGGAGTGATGGTAGGGATACTCGTTTCTTGGTTGAGGTTGCAGCTCTGCCCTCTTCACAAGGCAGCACCAAGGTCAAGGTGACTGCTGTGGGTGGGGTCTATGAGAGGGAAATAAATCCTGGTAAGAGTGTTTCCTTCAAGCTACCCGACAGTGTAGAGATGAAAGGCAGCAAAAAGTCCCGTCAGGCTGTGCTGATCGAGGCTAGCCAAGATGTCACTGTAATGTCTCTCAACTATAAGAAATTCACGGCAGACACCTCTGTGGTTTACCCAGTGAAGGACTGGGGGACTGAGTATGTCATATTCACTCCCTACAGCTCTCAGACAGGCACCTTTAAAGAATTTTCTATCACCAACCACAAGGCTCCCAACTCTGTTGAGATTTTCCTGCAGGGCTCTGTCAGATTCCAAGGGAAATATTACAGGAGAGGAAGCAAGGTGACCATAAAGCTAGAGGCATTTGAGACTGTTCAGATCCAGAGTCAGGATGATCTGAGTGGTACTAAAGTAGTCTCAATCCTTCCTGTTGCTGTCACCTCTGGACATAGCTGTTTTCAGAAGTACACCTCCTGCAACCATGTGTATGAACAACTTCTTCCTGTAAACAGCTGGGGAAAAGAATTCATCATTGCGCCTTTACCTTATCATAACTTCTTTACCTTTTTACACGACAGTGTTTTCGTCCAAGCATCCCAGCCCACCAAAATTAGCATTAATGTTAATGGACAGGTCCAGAATTACACTATATTAGCAGGAAAAACTGTCGAGCTCTACTCTCAGTGGCCCCATGCTATGTATTTAACATCTGACAAGGGTATCCAGGTCCTATTTGAATTCAACGGTGGCCCTGAAGATTCACCACAGTATTTTGATCCCTTCCTGATGACGATAATGCCCACAAAACATTTCAGCACTTCCTACTCCCTGGCGGGACAGGGTGATTTCTACAACAACATCATAGTTGTGGCTCAGACCAAAGACCTGGATGGCATCAATATTGACCCCAAGCCACAGTCTGCTAACTTCAAATGGCAAAAAGTAGATGGGACTGATTTCTCCTGGGCTGAGATATACTATAGCACTGGGGAAAACTCTTATCAGATCTCTCACCCCAGCTCTTCATTTGGAGTCTACAGTTTTGGTGTTACTTATGCTAATGGCTATGGATCCCCTGCAGCTGCAGACCAAGCAGGTAGGTTAAAAGAATTACAATATAATGTAACAAAGCTTATAGAATAGCACAGCATAGTTTAGCACAGAGCACTATATTAAAGGACAGCAAAGCATAATTGAGCATAACACAACATGGTACAATGTAGCATAGCATAGCAAAACATTGTGTGACACAGTTAATATTGTGTAAAAAAAGTGTAGTAGGACGTAGTAGAGCATAGTGTGGTAGAGTATAATGCAATCAGAACAGCGCAGTATAGCATAGCATAACATGGCCTACCATAGTATAGTATATCACAGCAGAGCATAGTACAGTACAATATAGCATAGCATGGCATAGCAGTAGCATGGTATGGCATAGTTGAACATATCATGGCTAATGTGCTGAACAACCACAGTACAATACAGCATAGCATTAACATGGTATAGCATAATAAAGTGTAGTATGAATCAGAATATTATTTCATAGCACAGTAGAGTACAGTACAGCATACTCAAGCATAGTATAACATATCAAAACATAGTATAGTACATTATAAAAAAGCAAAGTATAAAGTAATTATAGTATAGTATTGTAAAAATTTACATTTAAATTTGTCCTCTCATTGTGTCAGTGAAACATGACTGCAGCACCATAAAATGTTCAGAGGATGAAGTGTGCCAGATGAAAGGAAACTCCCCAGCATGTGTCAAAAAACCACCAGCCATTAAAGCAGGTACCTGCTGGGCCATGGGCGATCCTCACTACCACACATTTGATGGCAACTACTACAACTTCATGGGCAATTGCACCTACACGATGGTCAAGAACTGCCATGTTGATGAAGATCACCCAGCTTTTGAGGTTGATTCTCAGAATAATAAACTAGCTGATTCAAGGGTCACATTTGTCGGCAAAGTGACGATCAAGGTCTACGGGTACACTATGACCATTGTACGATCAGAGTTTGGTCTTGTCAGGGTAAGTAAGGTATTTTAGGAAACTGGAGTACTTATGTTATTCACGGAGAAGCTCTGCTATTTATGCAATTAATTGAAAAAAATCTGTGGATATGTTTTAGATGAACTACACATTGTGGAATCTCCCGATCAACCTGGACAATGGCAAGGTGAAGCTATACCCAAGCGGCCTCTCTGTCGTTGTTGAGACAGATTTTGGCCTGACAGTGCAGTATGACTGGAAGGAGTATCTTGTCATCAAAGTCCCGGGAATTTTTTCTGGCAAGGTGTGCGGCCTGTGTGGAAACTTCAACAGCAAAAAAGAGGATGACTTGTTGACTCCTACTGGCTCACAGACCAGCAGTGTATCAGCCTTGGGCAAGAGCTGGAGGGTTCCTGATGTGCCAGATGATTTTCAGTGTCGAGATGAATGCGCAGGCCAGTGTGAAACTTGTGACAACAACAGCTTTTTTGACAGCCTGGCTGACAGGATGTTCTGTGGTCTTCTCAGCAAAATCATGGGTGGACCGCTCAGTGACTGTAATGCTGTCATTGACCCCAAAGTCTTACATGAGATGTGTATGTATGATGTGTGCATGGGTGAGGGGATGCAGAACTTCCTGTGTAACACCTTGCAGGTGTATGCCGATGCCTGTCAGAGGGCCGGCATCAAAATTTATGACTGGAGACACCTCGCCCGTTGCTGTGAGTAAATCCATTGAAAAGAGAGAGTACTTTTTCAGTTTTTCCTGCATTCTTTAATGTTAACATGTTGTTGATGATATAATTTTGTCTGAAATAGCTCCACCCTCATGCCCAGAGAACAGCCATTATGAGTTCTGTGGGAATGCCTGCCCTGCCACCTGTGAAAACCCAGATGCTGCCACCAAGTGCAACAAAAGCTGTGTGGAGACCTGTGTCTGTGATGGGGGCTTCCTGCTTAGCGGCACAAAGTGTGTCCCTAAGGGCCAGTGTGGATGCGTATACAGAGGCCACTACATAGAGGCTGGAGCCTCTTTCCTTACTGATGACCTATGTACAGCGAGGTGCACATGCAACCAAGCTACCAAGGAAGTTGATTGTGAAAGACCAGGTTGTCACCAGGGGTATGAGTGCAAGAAGGACGATGGCCTTATTGGGTGTCACCCGATTTCTTATGGTGAGTGCAGCATGACTGGTGGCCCTCACTTCAAGACCTTTGATGGGCATGATTACAACTTCCACGGCACCTGTGTGTATCAATTGGCTGAGGTCTGCTCAAAAGATTCTTCCCTGCAACAGTTTGACATTTTTGTGCAAAACGATGCCAGTGGCAGAAGAGTTGTCTCTGGTGCAAAGTTGGTAGAGGTCAAAGTTTATGGATATTCGATTGTTGTCACAAGACAGCACAAAGGCTCAGTCCAGGTAAGACTCACTGTAGCTAATTTATCACAGTATGATGGATTTTTAGTCATGAAAATATGTCCAGTCCTGAATTAAACAATTTTGTTTTGCAGATAAATGGAGAACTTACCAACTTACCTGTCAAACTCAAAAACATCACAGTCTACATGATTAGTGACGCTGTTGAGATAAAGACTGAATTTGGGCTGCAAGTCTCCTATGACTGCAATTCAATAGTACATGTCAAAGTTCCCAGTACATATGCTGATGCCATGTGTGGTCTGTGTGGCAATTACAATAGCAATTCCAAAGATGACCTAAAGTTGAAGAATGGCACCCTTGCGGCGTCTGCAGAGGAACTAGGAAAAAGTTGGAGGGTCGCCGAGATCCCAGGCTGTGTTGATGGCTGCAACAACAACTGTCCCAACTGTGACATCACCCAGAAAGAGATATATGAGACCGATAAGTACTGCGGTTTAATACGAAACCCCACAGGCCCCTTCCGCGAATGTCATGCCATCATAAGTCCTGAAGGCATTTTTAAGAATTGTGTGTATGATACTTGCCTTTACAATGGCAAGGAAGGCTCCTGGTGTAGTCATCTCCGCAGTTACACAATAGAATGCCAGAAGAAAGGAGTCAATGTGTCACAGTGGAGGACAAACAACTTCTGTCCCATATCTAACATGATGCATCCTAACAACAGTGTCTATGAACACTGCGGCGATGTTTGCCATGCAACCTGTGACACCGGGTTGCCTCCCATTGGTTGCAAGAGGCCCTGCCAGGAAACTTGGGTGTGCAAGGAAGGCTTCCTACTCAGTGAACACCAGTGTGTGCCTCTTAATCAATGTGGTTGCCTGTACCAAGACAAATATTATAGGAAGGGACAGAGTTTTCTGTCATCGGACTGCCAGCACAACTGCACATGCACCTCTAATGGCATGGTAAGCTTTTTATACAGTACACCTACTTATCAATTTTTACTCTACCTTTTTAGTTCTTAAAATTCCACTGTTACGTTAGGTGACTTGTGAGAAGCACTCTTGTGGGCCATTTGAGAAGTGTATGCTTACCAAGCATGTTCGCTCATGTCAACCATTGGGAAATGGAACCTGCACTATCTTGGGTGATCCGCATTACACAACCTTTGACAACCATCACTATGACTTCCAAGGCACCTGCACCTACACCGCAGCTAAATCATGCCACCTGGAAGGCTCACGGCTCAAAAGCTTCTCTGTGGTAGTGGAGAATGAGAAGTGGACAGGGACAGACGAGCCAAATTTGTCTGTAGCCAAGCTTGTTGCCGTGGAGGTGTACGGCTACACCCTGGTCCTCCGAATGAATCAACTTCGAACGGTCATGGTTAGTAATAATTTATAGGGGCTGTTGACTAATGTATTACTTCTTTACTCATTCATTTTTTATCCTGAATTTCTAGTGATAATAGAAATTCCACTATATATAGCTACTAGAGCAGTGATACATCTCAAAGTAAAGCTTAACACAGCTGATCCTTTTCTTTGTGTTCTCCAGCTGAATGGCATTTTGACAACCATTCCACTTAACCTCAATGAGGGAAAAGTGGAAGTTTTCCAAGAGGGCTTTCATTATGCTATCACAACCGACTTTGGCCTGAAAGTGACTTATGATATGATCTACAAAGTACAAGTCACTGTTCCTGGAAGCTACAAGGGCAAAACTTGTGGTCTGTGTGGAAATTTTAATGACACCAACAAAGATGATTATGAGCTACCTGACGGAAAAAAGACCAACGACAGCAAGGCCTTTGGAGCAGCCTGGAAGGTGGCTGTGCCAGGGGTGGTCTGTGATGATGGCTGCAGCGGCAACCAGTGCCCCAAATGTGACAGCGCACAAAAGGAAGTCTTTGAGAAAGACTGTGGAATTATCACAGATCCTAATGGTGCCTTTGCTGCTTGCCACAGCCAACTAAGTCCCGATTCTTACTACAAAGACTGTGTCTATGACGTGTGCATGTCTAAGGGAGACCGCAACGTTCTCTGCCACATCATCTCAGCGTACATGACTGACTGTCAGACCATTGGAGTAAAGATCAAAAACTGGAGGAAGCCTGATTTCTGCTGTAAGTAATTGTTGATTGCTTTGCAATCTTGTCTCTGTGATGAATGATGGCTCCCTTCTCAGATGCAAAATGTTATGATCTTCATTTCCATATCTATCACTTTTCTATCTCACAGCATCATTGTAGGGACCCAAAAACATTAATGGTATCGTGTGGTGTTTTTGACCACTAGTAGCACTATGGAGCCCTGTCTTTTTGTTTGGATGTGATTTCATTCTATGTTACAATGTTTCTACAATGAAATAAAGGCAGTGCAGAAGAAGACTAGATAGCGAACATGGATATGAACATTGCAGTGCAAATCATCTTTACAAATGTTGACAGAAAAAGCAAATGCACTTAACATGTTTGTTAGAAGGCAAGGATAGAATTTGTTTTGGTGAGAAGCACTACCTGTAAAAACAAGGCACCTTTACCAACTCATAACTGTCAGTAACTATGTCAATTTTTAATACCGATACAGAGTGTAGTTCTGTAGTCTGTCCATCTTTTTATTGTCCAGGAATTTAGAATTATACATTTGTTGCATTAATTCATCTTGATATTCTTTTTATTTGAAGCTATTCAGTGTCCTGACAACAGTCACTACCAGATCTGCTCTGAAACCTGTGCCTCTCCGTGTCCTGGTCTAACTGACACCATCACCTGCCCCACCACTTGTACTGAGGGCTGTGTCTGTAATGAAGGCTACTTCTACAATGGGACTGGGTGTGTTGTCCTGGAGGATTGCAGTTGTTACTACAATGGACGTACCTATAAGGTATAGTATTAGTAAACGTATCCCTCAGTCCCCAGTTTGACAATACTCTCGTATTACACTGGCTGACGTATGTTTTTAGTCATTGTACTCATTTCAGAAACTTAATAGGCAAGCCATCGTAGTGAACACACTGGCTAACCTGTATTTTGTTTGGCCACTTGTGAGCGTCGGAACAAGCTGTAAACGCGACATTGACATAGTATCAGAGTTGCTTTGGTGAAAGAGTCAGGAAACAGTTTCCTATTCACACATTGAGCAGTAACAGTGCAACATTAGCATTATTTTAAACACGTATTTCTGTCCATCTAGCAAAGTCCAATTTCCATTTTTCTTTTAGCTCTATTTTGGTTTCGACAAACTCCTGTTGCAAATATCTTGCTCCTTTATGCAAAAAGTAAAATTACTGAAGCTCAAGCTAGTGTCAAGTCTTCTCATGTTGATTTCTATAGCATTTGGAAATGAATGAAAACCAGAGACTCAAACCACTGTTTCAACTCAGCTGACTAACTCATCTCACCCATACCTTCGATATATGTAAATATACAAGCATTGCATCATGTACACCCACTAAATATGCACCGAATCTACATACAGAATGCCAGTATGAAAAATAAAAGTAATACAATTTCTCTATCTGATAAAAAGAATATGCTTTTTGTAAAATTGAACAGCATTGAAATGTAGGAAAATTACAATAATATCAGACTCATATACTGTTAATTTCTTTACTATCTTCTGTAGACTGGCCAGTCTGCACTATCTGACACCTGTCAGCAACGCATCAACTGTACAACATCTGGTATCCACGTTGAGGACTTTTCATGCAGAGCTACAGAGAGCTGCCAGTTCAAGCATGGTATCTTTGGATGCTATCCCATACAGTGTCGAATGGAGGCAGGAGGCTCCATTACTATTTTCAGTGGGCAGACCGGTACTATCTCTGTCATGGGGGCTTATGATATTATTGCACACTGTGATGAATTATCTGCTGACTGGTTCAGGGTTGTGGCCATGCTTCAAGAATGCACTGCAACTGGTGTGAAGAGCGTTGTCGCTGTTTATGTCTACTTCAATGAGCTGACTGTCACTGTTAACGACAAACAGGAGACCTGGGTGAGTATTTTTAAAAACATTTTGGCAAGTGAGCTAATTTTCTTTCTTGTCAAGGATTAGATAAGAAGATGGATTAAGTGGATTATTTCTTGGTTGGTAGCAAGGACATTATGGAGTCTTATTGTCACTGTGAGGTTTCAGAGACTCCAGGAAGTTACAGCTCCCAGCAAATAAACACACATTTCATCTTGTGTACGGGTTTAAACAAATGAGAGAACGTGTCAATTAATTAGTGAGCTTTAGAGGTGCTGGTAGGCAGATTTTGTTAGGGTCTTCACATCTAACTCTGCAAGAATCAAATTTTCTTATTTCCCAAACTGTTGAATTTACAGTAGATACTATATGAACTACACCAGATATCCAGATATCTGAACATGACCTCACATTAAACAATAAAATATAAATTTGATGCTGTTTACAGGTCAATGGTAAAAAGGTGGTTCTCCCAAGCATGCACAGAAATAATATCTCTGTGAGACCCAGTGAGAAAACCATAGTCATCGAGCAGACGTCACACTTCCAGCTGTTTTACACCAACACCCAGGAGGTCATTGTGACTGTTACTGACAGCATGGTGGACAAGGTGTGCGGAGCATGTGACAAATTCCTCCCCTTCAGAGACACCATGGGGTTCTCACAGGAAACAATGCAGGAGTACATGGGCTCATTTTCTGCACCAGACTTCCCTACCTGGTGAGTAGGATTCAGGCTGGTCCAAGCAGCCTCAGCCTTGAGTTTAAGTTGCTTATATCTGTTTTGAGCACCAGACGTAAGGTTGAAATGAGGTCTACATGTGTGACAGTGGACTCAATGTCAGAACAACCTTTTGAAATAGTATTTCTATTAATATTTGGTTTATCACGGTGCAGTAAAAAGTAATGTTTGGCATTCCATGTAAGAAATAAACAATAACAAAACATTTCTGAATATAATTACAAAATGAGGTCTGGTGGACCTCACATTAAATAATACATGTGAAAAAGAACTGCAACACATTTAACACAATTTAAATAATTTTTTTGTCTCTTTGCAGTGACTTGTGAAAGAACGATCATCTTCTCAACATCAATCATCATCTGCAAAAAATTCAAAATTAAATCAGCTCTCAGAGATTTATTCAAAAAATGGTAGTTTTAATTACTGTCCTTAAGCTTTAATGAAATGGGTTTGTAAAATAACTCCAGTGAATAAAAAAATGGCTCTTCATTTGTGACTCTGTATGGGTTTCGGGATGCATCAAATAAATCATAATACTCAAACATCGAAAATGTCTTCTGGCTGATGAAATGACAAGCAGATCTAGAAAGTTGTAGCTAGTAGAATGAACTATGGTTCTTCTTAGAATCCCATTGTTTTTAATATTACAGGACAAATTAAAACTAAGTTGGTACTTAAGCAAAATCTTCTTCAGGTTCAATTATACCCTTTATTTTTGGATTCTTTATTTGTTTTTCAAAGTAAAGATACAACTGTTTCAAACATTGGGCACAGAGTCTACTTGCAATCAAAATGAATATATAATCTCAGGTACAATCTTACTGTCTGTAACATTTTCATTTGCAGTCATGCTGTCATATAGGATACTCCATTACTTGTTTTTGCCTTTGAGTCCATTGAGTTATTTTTGGTGAGAGTTTTTGACCTGGTCTTTTATGTTTTGCTAAAATCCCTGTTGTACTGGACAACCCCACAAAATATGGGAATGATAATAAAATAAACATAAATACTATCAATGAAACAGATTGGACAGAAGAGATTCAGCAGGCCTCAGATCTTCAGGAGGGGAGTTCCAGAGCTGAGGGGCCCTTAATGGATAAAAATATGATCAATCAACATTTGTATTTAGTGTTTCAAATGAAAGGTGAAATATCACACCCAGGTTTCTGACAGGTTTGACGTTAGAAGACAAGGATCCAAGATGTTCCTGTAAAATAGGGATGGATTTTAGACTAAAGAGAACTCTTTCTGATTCATTCTTTTGTTCAGGTGGAGAAGATTTTGGGAAATCCAGCATGCATTTTATATATTTGTGTGTCCTCATGCCAACCCACTTTTGAAGGCGATCCAGTAGGATGGAGTGATCCACAATGTCAAATGCAGAGTTCAAATCCAGAAGAATTCAAATCAATTAATCACCAGTGTCAGCTGCAAGTAAAAGGTTATTTTTCACTTTGATGAGAGCAGAGCTGGTGCTATGCATGGAAGCCAGACTGAGATTTAAACAGTATTCTCTAAATCTTTTGATGACGCTACATACTGCGGGCTTAAGGCAGGACAGAACGCAGCCAGCGGACAGAGAGCTATTTACAATTGATCAAATAATGGGACTAACACTGTTTAAAACCTCTTTAATTTGACCATTGTGTCCATTAAAGTGCATAGTGTTGTTGAGCAGGGCAGTGGTGTTTGCAGTGTGAAGAATAAGGGTAAACCGGTGTAGTTTTATTTAATTTATTTTGGTTGTGTTTTGTGAACAATCAGAAATTGCTCACTGATCAATGGGGTGGCTTCAGTTTGTTGGCTAGGAGGAGAGCTCATAAAGAATTCATTGGTTTTGAAGAATAGTATTTTATACTTTGATATGAAACCATCAAATGGTCCTTTCTCGATTTCCGCTCAGCTTGTCAGCATTTTCTTTTCATTTCTCTTTGACTTTTTGCATTTTACAGGTGCTCTGGAGTCAAGTACAGCTTTACATGTTGAAGTGTAGTAATTTTTCTGTAGACATGTTAGATGTTTGATTAAAGTTTGTATTGAGAACACGACAAGAAACAAGGATTTTGGAGGGTGGTAAATACAACCCATACAAATGACTTAAATTTTACTGAAAGTAAATTAGTCAACAAGGTAAATATATAATATGGGTAAATTCTTGCTACATTACCTATTTTTTAACAGTAACAATTGCAACATAAAAAAACATAATAAAATCTAATCATATTGATATTAACAAGACCTGACCCTATAGGGATAGAACTAAGACTGTTTTTGATGAGGAAGGTGAGCAGTTGTTAAGTCTGAAACTGTTTGACTATTATGTGACTTTGAGTTTGAAAAGATCAAAATGCAGAGCAAATTGAGAAGAGTTAAATTTTTGGTGTAAATTTTTGAGTAGATGTGGAGTTAATTCAGGTTTCTCTTGCAAAAGAGATTTTAATCTCAAGGAGACTCACCTGGTTAAATAAAGGTTAAATAAAAAAATAAAATAAAAAATACTCCGATACGGTCAGATCCTTATATTTGACTCTCAGTTGATGAGTGTCAAAACAGAGTGTAAAAACAAAGTGTTACTAAATCAAACCTGTAAGTGTAATTGCATAGTATTAACTCTGAACATCTTACTCTAACTCTGATCCTGGCTTTTACACTTAAAATGTATTGATATTGCTCTGCTGGCACCTGGTTGTTTTGCATTGGGAACCACCATGACTTAAGCCTAGTTCACACTACACGATTTTTAGCCCGATTTGCTGCTTGGCGAGCTCGGCGAGCATCAGGCTGTGATCAAGGGTAAATTAACAGTCAACCGGCGGTCGCCAGTCGTTATGTGTGAACTACACAACAACACAACGGTTCCCCGACACATTTCTGACACATCACCGACACCAGCCACATATCTAGCATGCCAAATATCTGGATCCACATCCACATCTAGCCAATGAGAGCAGGCAGCTACTTTTTCACTGCAAAACACTTTTTACTCACCTCCAGCTCTCTCTGCAGCAAAGATGATCCCTGCTACCTGTGCTAATCCAGTCTTTCACCCAAATTTTTTGTCTTTATAATTACTATCTTTATAATAACAAACAACAGCTGCTTCGTGTGTAGGTTCACGTCATTTCCCGTTTCACATTTCACGTGTGTTTTCTTGACAAAACGTGGTTTGGAGACCAGCAGTCGGGTGACACAGACGCTGTCGGTTCGTGTAGTGTGTGACCTCCTGTCACCGATCAGTCATGTAGAGTGAACGCCACAACAACTTCAAGACTCCCGTCACAAGACGGCAAGTTGTGTAGTGCGAAAGGCACGGCCATCAGCCAACGCTGAAAGTCGTGTAGGCTGCACAAGGCATTAAACTCATGTCACCACTTTATTAGGAGCCACCCTAATAGGCTGTTTGAATAAGAAACAACTTGCATCATCAGTGTCCCTTTTGTGACATTTTTTAAGTAAAGCTACAATTCCCTGAATAAGTAATAGTTGGTTAGTTATTCTGTACATTCTTTATAAAGTATTATTATTATTATCATTATTAGATTATTACATATATTTTTATTAAAATCATTACAATCAAATATTAAAATTACTAAATTTTTATAAGTAATCAGTTGTATAATGAATAAAAAATGTTTAGGTAAACTTTCCCTAGTTTTTTTAGTCTGTCATAGTTATTACATTTAGGTACCCTCACACACAGAGTGCAAATTGTTACCTCATGTTTGCTGAGTAAATTCTATAGGTTGTTTCTTACAGTGTAGGTAGCCACTGTGAAAACAGGAGATGGGAGAGATCAACACTATCGAGACTGAAACTAGAAGACAACAATGTTCAGGCCCATTACGTGGGTGGGACTTTCATATATCATATATATATCCTGTATAAAATCCTCAGGTACAGCAGAACCAGAAGCACAGCATAAAACCAGATTTAGATTTTGGGGGATTAAAACACAAAGTAGTAGGGCCTTGCCATTTATCATAAAATCAAGTTTCAAATGAGGAGAAGTTTTCAAGGGAGTACAATGAACATTTAAAATTACCTGTGAAACACAGTCAGTCCAACTCACAACCTGAAATCCGAGTCTGCTGAAAATTAAAACCACGACTACAAGCTTCATTCAGCACAACATAGTCACCTGGACTTATCCAGTAAGTCTCAGGAAACATAAAGAAAATGACAAATTATGTGCCAGTAATATTCAACAACCCAAACACTAAGTTGTAAGATGGAACAGGACTGAGGTAAAAGGAAGGATGAAGTCAATGTTTGTGTTCCTTTTCTGTTTGATTGCAACCCATCATATTTAAATCCCAATAAGCACAGATTAACGGATAAAACATTTCTTCTTAGAGAAACAACAAAGTGAATAACATCAGTTACAAACCTCTAAAATAGCGACATTTGGCTTCCCCAACTTATATATTGTTTATGTGATGCATTATCTAATGACCAAAAACAAACTACATCAAAGTGTGCGGGAGAAGCTGGTATAATGTATTGCCTCAGTGTTTAAAGTCCAACTGAAATGAAATGTTGTGTTTTTTTCTGCTACAGAATACATACAGTGGGGGAAATAAGTATTTGACCCCTTGCTGATTTTGCAGGTTTGCCCACTTACAAAGAATGCAACGATCTATAATTTTAATCATATGTACATTCTAACAGTGAAAGACAGAATCCCAAAGAAAATTCCAGAAAATCACATCATATGAATTTATTAAAATTGATAACCATCTGATGAGGAAAAACAAGTATTTGACCCCCTGGACAAACAGCATGTTAATATTTTGTAGAAAAGCCATTATTGGCCAGCACAGATGTCAAACAGTTTTTATAGTTGGTGACAAGGTTTGTGCACATTTCGGCAGGGATGTTGGCCCACTCCTCCAAATCATTCAGGTTCCGAGGTTGTCGCCTGGCAACTCGAATTTTAAGCTCCCTCCAAAGATTTTCAATTGGATTCAGGTCTGGAGACTGGCTAGGCCACTCCAGAAC
>NC_060158.1:12419052-12535749 GCF_021292245.1 Micropterus dolomieu
TGGCGGTGGTGTGGTGCTTCTTCCATTTCCTGATAACTGCACCGACAGTTGATCTTTTCTCTCCAAGTTGCTTTCCGATTCTCTTGTAGCCCATCCCAGCCTTGTGCAGATCAACAATCTTGTCCCTGATGTCCGTAGAAAGCTCTTCGGTCTTGCCCATGGTGGTGATGTTGGATGCTGGTTGTTTGGGTGTTGACAGGTGTCTTTTATACAGGTAACGAGGTGAGGCAGGTGTATTTGATGTAGATAATTGGTTGGGATTGGGGCTGTGTCTTAAAGAAAGACTAACTGGCTTGTAGGAGCCAGAGTACTTGCTGTTTGTCCAGGGGGTCATATACTTGTTTTTCCTCATCAGATGGTTATCAATTTTTATAAATTCATATGATGTGATTTTCTGGAATTTTCTTTGGGATTCTGTCTTTCACTGTTAGAATGTACATATGATTAAAATTGTAGATTGTTGCATTCGTTGTAAGTGGGCAAACCTGCAAAATCAGCAAGGGGTCAAATACTTATTTCCCCCACTGTAGCCTATGTCTTGTTTGAATCACAGGTCCCGAGTTCTCCTTTGAGAACAAAATCAGACCAAATAGCGTTTTCACCTCAAATCTCTTCATTTAAAATCATATTTGCATAAAGCAGTAACGTCAGCATTGAGTCATTGACAGACAGTCACACCGACTAAAATGTTATTGTGTCACATTTCACTGATGTTGATGTTAGCTTTACTTTTTGTTGAAAAAAAAACTGAACCACTCATTTCTGATTTTAGTTTATAATGTAATCTGTGTAAGCAGTGGTATATAAGGTAATCTTATAAAACCACTGCTTACAAAACACTGTCTGCACATGACATGTAGGCTACAACTGCTCTGTCTCTCTTTCACCTACTGGGGCTTAGCCTGCCAGATGCCGTCAATCAAACACAGACACCAACACAGAGTATTACTGATATTTCCCCAAAGACTTTATCTTTCTCCATGTAATAATAAAAAAATATTAACATACATAAAACACTGACATTATTTTTAATTGCAAACAGGGATCACTAAATGGGATTTCAGATAAACTTTAAGCAAAAAGCAGAGAGATTAAGATTATCACATAGACAGTTAAACACAAGAGACAGACATCATGTGTTTATTGAGCACACAGTCAAATGCATATGATAATTAGTGGTTGAGTGGTTGATATGTTGGTATTTTCAATGTTGCTGTCCGTTTGGTTAGTGCTGAAGTACGTTGATCGATGCAGTTGATAAAAAGCTGGCAGGACTGACATTTACAAACCACTGAAAATGAAACAGGGAAATGATTTATGAAATTGTGAAGTTGACATATCTGCTAAATTTAAAATGATAATTGTATAATCTGCATAGAATAGTCAAGGAGGAAGAAATAATAATGACACCTATAATAATCATGTGATTTGCATATAGTCCCTCAAAACAATATATGCAGTATGATGTCCTAAACATTTGTATAAGAGCAATGTTGCCTATGTCTGCTCCTTTTGTGCTTCTAACGTTCATTCTTTAGATGTAATGTATGTGACTTACCACTGAGGGAAATCAGGAGCTGTCCATTGTCCAGCATTCAGCGATGCAAAGACAGTACTCGGACTATGAAGAGAGACCAGCAGTCTCTCTCTCAGATCTTGTAGTGTTGTGTCAACAGGCCTGAGTTTCCCACATGCTCCACATACCATGTCAGCCGCGTTATCACTGACACTCAAGGTGAGTTCATTTGTTGAACTGAAGGTCAGTTGAAGGCTGGAAGGGCTGTTGATTGTCACTGTGTTGTCAGAAACCAGCACTTTAACATTTTTTTGGGAGAAAGTGGTTTGAGTCATGGCCATTCCATTTATCTGTGAACGTAGATTGAACACTTAACAGCAATACGTTAATCTTATAAAGTAAGATAAGATGATTGTCATATCTTTATACAGACACTTACAAAGACTTCATGTTTGTTGTTGACTGTGACCATCACTTCATTGAAGAACACGTACACAGCGATAATACTGTTGACACCAGGAGTGCACATCTCCAATTTCACCACCACCCTGAACCAGTCTGATGTCTGAGATTTTTTGCAGCTCTGGATAATCTCATAAGCTCCTGGCACTGTTATGGTACCACCTTCGCCATTAAATGGAGTGAGGGTCCCATTGCTGTTCAAAAAGCACTGTTGAATGTAGCAGCCCATCACACTGTTCTTGACCAGGCAATTCTCGTTGAGGTCACATGTCATGTTCTTGGAAAGAACTACTCCTGAGCTCTGGCAGGTGTGGATCCTGTGACAGCCATCACTTATAATGGACTCTCCAACCTGCAAATGACAGAAAAAAAAACATTGATAGGTTAATGCTTAAATAATAGTTTCATAATGTTTTCAGTATGTTGTAGTCAATTGAGGCTGATGGGAATGTCATTATTTTTGCAGATATCTGATCATGTACAAATAAAAAATCTTGAACTGATGATGGTGCTAGATGAAAACTTAAGAGATCAAAATGTTAAGTTATGTTTGCATGGTCAATATGTTGAAATCACCCACCTACAGGTACTGATGATACTCCTTGAAATTTACGCTCTCACATTGCTTGACTATAGACATTGATATCAGATAACAGATTTTTACTATTCAAGCTGCATGGGAAACGTCCATCTCCCTTTCTTCTGCTTGTTTTTCGCAAAAAAAATTAAAGAGTTATAATTTTATGCAGCTAGTACAGCTTGTACTTTTTTGGATCTTTCAACTTTTTTTCTAAACTAAAATGTTTAAAATGTCATGGCTGCATTCATAAATGTAATTTGAAGTTGTGCACTTGTAACAATCTTTTGTTAGAAACCATAATGCTTTATCAATAGACTGAATAAAGTCCGGGTTCTTTATCAGATCTACCTGTAATTTGTTAATATCTTCTCTTCTTACCCTGTAGGTTTGGCCATTGTAATAGCAGCTGCACTGGTCAAAGGGCACACAGCCAGTTCCATTGTAGTGGTACCCTTTATCACAGGCACAGCCCTCAACACAAGTTGTGGTGCACGTGACAGTCTCAGCAAGACCAGGACATGGAGAGGTGCAAGGCAGTACACAGGTGTCATAATGGCTGCCACTACTGCATGGGAAAGCTATAAACAAATAACAGCAGTTAGGAGTTGTTCTTACAGTAAATGTAGAGATGAATATTTCAGTGTACAATAGCTAATAAAAATGTGCAGACTCACGGCATAAAGAAGGACTTCTCCAATCCTGAATCTTTGCACCAAAGTCTTGGCAGTCTAACATGTATGCAGCAATACTGTGACACAGCATGCTTTGATCACCTTTGGCCAAGCAAACATCATAAACACAGTCTCTGAAGTAGGAGGCAGGATCAATTACATCATGACAAGCAGCAAAGGGACCTGTGGGATTAGTGATAATTGCACATTTTGCCTCTATCGCAGCTTTGTCAGAGCTGTCACATTTAGGGCAGAGGTCACCACTGCAGCCATCATCGCAGACCACACCAGGCACGTGCACTTTCCAGGCTGCTCCAAAGGCCCGGGAGTCCTTGGAAATGATTCCGTCCGGCAGCTGGAACTCATCTGTTTTGTTATTGTTAAAATTGCCACACAGACCACAGGTTCTGCCCCTGTAGTTTCCAGGGAGAGTGATAGTGACGTGGTAGACCAGATCATAAGTGACCCTCAGGCCAAAGTCCGTCACAATGACATCATTTGCCCCCTCCTGATAAACCTTCACAGCACCATTGTGGAGGTTTTGTGGAAGATGAAGTAGGACCCCATTTATCTGCAAAGAATAATTAAATTGTTTTGATTATCCATCATTTCCTCTAATTTGACACATAGTCATTCAGTTAAATTTAATAATAGCATACTCTTAAGACCTGCAATAACTGATTGCTTTAGCCACTTAGGGACAACAGAAACAAGTTGTGAAAAAAACACTGACATAATATATCATTACCTTTTAAGTTGATATGGTCAACTTGTTAGCAAACAAGTGCATATTTATACATCCAGTAGCAAGGGAGCAAAATGATCCCTCATTTGGAGTTGTGTTTCTGGTCACATGGCAAACATAAGTCCAATATTCACTATGTTTAGCTCTGTTTTTGGTCTCTACCAATTCCTGAGGGAAACATCTGTCTCTTTAGCTGCTAAATGCTCCACTGTGTGCTAGTCTGTACCTGTGTCAGTCTGCTGTTTGGTGCTGAACAGGTAGTACAGTGGGTTTCAGAGTTTTTCTACTGAAAACAGCTACCTGCTGCAGCCAAAACGAAGCTATAAGAACAGAAACTTGCTTTAAAGCTCCGTAAAGCAGAGCAAGCTTCAGATTCAGGTCATAATTCATTGTTGGTTCATCACTACAAGCAGCTTTCACATTGTCTGATGCACTGTTAATGTAAAATATAATTTATGGCTGACTAAAACAATGACAATATTAGAGACATACCCAAACCATTTTAGCTTCGTTCCTGCGAAGTATCAAGATGCTTCCGTAAACCTCTACCACAACAACTTTGGTCACTGAGACCTTGGGATTGGCAGACAAAGCATACCACTTCTCGTTCTCCACCGCCACAGAGAAGTCGGTGAGCCGCATGCCGCTCAGGTTGCAGCCTTTAGCTGCGATGTAGGTGCAGGTGCCTTGGAAGTCATAGGTGGCATTGTCAAAGGTGTTGTAATGAGGATCACCAGAGATGGAGCAGACCCCTTTTCCCAAAGGCTGACATGATCGCACGTAATTCTTCATCTCACACTTTTCATATGGACCACAAGAGGACTGTGTACACTGCACCTAATATGACAGACATACCAGTTTGATTATTGTTTAATGGAAAATGTGTTATTTATTAGATAGCAATGAAAATGCTTAATTCATCCAAATCACACACACTAAATATTTATTTTATTTTAAGGATAGGTATAAAATCTTTCTTTCTTTTTAATGGCCAGTATGAACGGGAGGAATGACAAACTTTTTTCACTGTTCATGTGGGCACCTGACTATTGTTTTAAGAAAGACTATCCTTTGATTCCAGTGTAATCAAGCCATGCAGACAGTTTTGGTTGTTATGTGCTCAGAGTTTTGAATGATTAACCTTCGGCAAATGGATGTGAATTGAAATGAGTGAATCTAGTTCAGTTTATTTCATTTACATAGCGCTAATTCATAACAAAAGTCATCTCATTGCATTTCATATAGAGCAGGTCTAGACCGTACTGTTTGTAATATTATTGACAGAATCCCGGAAATTCCCACCCTGAGCAAGCACTTGGCAACACAGGCAAGGAAAGACTTCCTTAAACCTCGAGCAGAACCATGACTCAGGGTGGGCAGCCTTCTGTCTCTACCAAGTTAGTACTGCTCAAAGCACCTGTGTAATGTAATGTGATTGTATGTTGTCATGGGGTTAGTATTAGGGTTAGGGCTTAACTGCTTGCACTGAATGTCTTGCTTAACATGTTTTTGTTTTGTGTTCGTTGCTTGTATCATATTTCCTACTCTGCATGTTGCTGTTAGCTTTTTATCCTCTGTCCTTCCTCCTGTTATGATTTTACACTTTGTTTATTTTACAGTAAACGGCTAATTTAACATCAGGCCAAGGGACAACATTTGAAAATTTGCATTTAGCACATTTACAGTCCTGACCAGTGCGGTTATTTGAAAACATATGATTTGGGTCAAGCGACACTAAAATTTAGAGTGATAGAACGGCAACATTATGCCAAGTGGGTTAAGCATGAGGAAAATATGAGTGCTCAAAATGCGTTGCTCCTTCGCTCCTTCGTAGTTCATAGTCCCGCTCAATTCTCCTCGTCCTTACTGTGCCGTTACAGGTGCATTCCTTCTGGCAAAGGGCATCGGGGTAGAAAACCTGTCCATCCTGGTAGTATTTGCCTTCAGAAATGCAGCCACACTGGTTGGCAGGCACACATTCATCTCCACTAAGAAGGTAACCCTCATCACAGACATAACCTTCCATGCACTGAGATCCACAGTTTGATAGTGTGGAGTCTGCCTGACATGATCTGGGACATCCGCTGGTACAGAGCTCATAATGGCTGTTTGATGGACACTGGGCATCTACGAACAAGGTAGTAACAGAAATGTGGTTCAAGAAATTCACAAGAATATGTCTTGACTGACTTGATAAATAGTAGATGTCCTTACCACAGAACTGAGATGACCTCCAGGAGTATACTATGGCACCTTTTAACTGGCAGGCGGCTGTGTAGGCAGTCAAAGTCTTGCACTGCATGTTCCCGCTACCTTGGTAAAGACAGACATCATATATGCAGTCACTAAGAAAACCTGCGGGGTCGACCTTGGAGTGGCAGTCACGGAACGGGCCTGCAGGGTCGCTGATGAGGCCACAGTAACTGTTGCTGTTGTACGTTGCTTTCTGAGTGGCGTTACAGCCAGGGCAGGGGCCACTGCAGCCGTCCACGCAGCCGGGGATTGTGCCGACTTTCCAGCTTTGACCGAGCTCCTCTGAAGTGACGGCTTGTTTCCCATCTCTCATCTGCATGTCGTCTTTTGGGTTGAGGTTGTAATTGCCACAAAGGCCTTCCATCACGCCCGAGTACGTACTGGGAACGATGACAAACGCCACGCTGTTCCAGTCGTAGTACACCTTCACTCCAAAGTCTGTTTCAATTACAGCAAACCAACCACTCATGTAAAGGTGGAGTTTATTGCTGTCCAGCATCAAAGGGAGACTGAAGAGCTCATCATTGACCTGGAAAAGATAATCATGAAATAGAAAAAGGTTCATAAAGAAATATCAAAACATAGAATTCGTACATAATTACTTGTTTTTAGAGCTGCAAAAATTATTCAATTAGTTGACTGATGGAACATATTTTAATACTCTATTAAAGGTCCTAAAAACATATTTTCTCAAACAGTTTCTTACTTTGAGAGATTGGGTCCTACATGAACACATTTTCTGACAAAGTTTTGGTTATTTCACTTGAGAGAATTCTGTATTTTCTTTATGCTCCTCTCACTGGTTTAAAGTGGGCAGGGCTCCATTGGAAAATATGACGTTAGCAACATTTGAATCAAAATGTGATGACATTTGGGGGGTTGTTGTTGATGTTGTCAGCATTGTCAAACAAATATGATCAAACCACCCCCACACCGTCCTGATGAAGCAGATCAGATGAAGAGAAATCTAAATAAATAATGACAAAAAGCTTTGTTGCTTATTTAGTTATTTAGTTAAATCTATATAAGCGTAAGTCGTATACAGTATAGTATATAGTATTTCTCTACAGCATATTAAATGCTATACAGAAATACTTATATATTTGTGCTTATATAGATTTGAAACCAAATTTTCAGGGGCTTTAATAGTTTAAATTCATTTTTCAAGCTAAAATGTCAAACATTTGATAGTTCCAGCTTCTCCAATGTGAGAGTTTGCTGCTTGTCATTGCATTAACATATAAAGTCTTGAGTGTAAACTGAATATCTTTGGGTTTTGGCCCGCTGGTTAAACAAAACAAGGCATCACATTGAGCTTTAAGAACTTTTGATATATTTGATTGTTTTCTGGTGTTGTTAGTTTTTGGAAAATATGTTACCACAACAGCGCCAGGATGCTCTTTGCTGATGACAATGGTGTACCCGTACACATTGACCTCTACCAGCTTGACAACAGACCCGATCTTCTTATCTTGGCCATTGTTCTGCAACACAACACTAAAACGTTCCAGGCTGGTTTGATTGGAGACACCAGCCATCTGATAAGCACAAGTGCCCTGGAAGTTGTAGCGCTGCCCATCAAAGGTCACAAAATGTGGGTCACCAGATACCATACATGTAGCGTAGTTGACAAGATAGCAACCTCTGATCCCCTGGACCACCTGGCACTGCTGCCCGGCGGGACAGCTAGTCTGATTCAAAGACAAACTTCCACCAGCAGAGCATGTGTAGCGCTTGGTGCAGCTCTCACCACCCCAGAAGGAGGCTCCGGCTTCCACATAGTGACCCTCGTACATGCAGCCACACTGAGACTTGGGGACACACTTGGTGCCACTGAGCACAAAGCCATCATTGCAGACACACGACTCCACACAGGTGGCGTTGCATTTTGTGGGAGTGTTTGGGTTTGCACATGTAGCAGGGCAGGCACTCCCACAGAACTCATAGTGGCTGTTTTCCTGGCACTTGGGTGTAGCTGTGTGGAAAAAGGCAAGATAGTGTAAAGTCAGTTAACATACTTGATAGTGGAGGAAATCCTTAGTACCTAGAAGTACTAATGCCACACTGTAAAAATACTATAGTACAAGTAAAAGTTAGTTGTAGTATAATCAGGAAAATGTACCTAAAGCATTAAAAATAGAAATACTCACTGCAGACAAATTTCCTCTGTGATACTATTTAATAACGGTAATATCATTAGATTGTTATTGCATGCATTAACGTAAAAGCAGGATCTTAATGGTGTAGTTTGTTGAGGTGAAGCTAATGTTTTTTTTACTATTTTGGATAGACTGCAAGTAGTTATTTTCATTATAGATTAATCTGCTGATTATTTTTTGATTAATCAATCAGTCTTTTTTGTCCAACCAATGTTAAGATTCAAAATTATTAAAATAAATAAATTTGTACTCATGTTAATTTCTTAAGTAGGCCAAGTGTATTAGTTACATTCCACCACTGCCTTTATTAACATTAATTTCTGGTTATTAAACTTTGGATTACTCACGACATTGAGTAGAAGTCCTCCAGTTGGGAACTTGGACCCCAGACCTCTGGCAGATGTCAGCAAAGCCTTGAATAGTGTTGCAAAGATACGTGTTCACAGCTTCACCCTGACAGAGGTCAAGCATGCAGTTGCTTTGAAAGACACTGGAGTCAATTTGAGGTTGACAACCTGCGTATTCAACAACATCTTGTAAAAGGGCGCTACAGAAGATTTGGTTTTCTAACTTCTGAACTTCACTGAGAGGACAGTTTCCACACTGGCCAACACATTCATCCTGGCAATGGGCTTCATCTGCCGCACCGGGAACCCGCCAGCTCTTTCCCAGCGCTGCCACACTGCTGGCCACTGAACCGCTGGGAGTTGTGAGATCATCTTCCTTTTTGTTGTTGAAGTTGCCACACAGGCCACACACGCTGTCAGCAAAACTGCCGGGCACTGTGACGGCGAGGTACTCGTTCCAGTCGTACTGCACCTTCAGGCCAAAATCTGTCTCCATGATGACAAACAGACCTGTCTGGGAAAGCTTCACCTGGCCATTGTTCAAGTTGAAGGGGAGATTCCATTGTTGATAGTTCACCTGAAAAAAAAAATCACATTTCACATACATAGCTGTAATCATTTGATTCCAGATGTTTCCATTGCTGTGTGCTTTTTTGTTGCTTTTTGTTTGACATAAAAATATCTCAAAATTTGTATAGATTTCATTGATGTTTAGTTGAAACTTAGGCAAGGAACAAGTGATAAATTGTTGTGGTGTAGTTGATTAGTTGGTGGTGCAGACAGGGCTGTAGCCAGAAAATACTGACATCCTTTCAACACACTACATTTTGACCAGTAACCAAAATGTTTAAATATTTGGGGTTTTTTGATTTATATCCCAGAATGAAAATATCAGCTTCCACACACTACCAGAAATAAAATGTTAAAGTCCTTTACTTATTTATCATTTTGTTAACCTAAAAATAGTCTTAGTAGATCTAAAATTATTTTTTTTATCAGACATTCACATATAATATTTCCATTTCATCTATTTATGTCAGAGGTTGGAGCAACTAGGGGTTAACTAGGGGGTAGGTATGTGACATATTGGTGGATGCGTAGCAGCACTCTAAAGGGATGTGTCTTATCCGCTGCACCATCACCACCACTTAAATTATCGATCAACTTTTTTCCCCCAAAAGCTGTCTCAAAGCCCTCATCATGCTATCAAGAATAAAACTTATTTTGGTAGCATTTAATTATTTGTTGGCCTAACTGTAATCAGATCTACATATTTAAAATACTTTAATCTGCCTACAAACAGTGTGTAAATTTTTTTGAATACTGGAATGCAAACTTCTCCCAGGTTGCTAAAACCCTGACCTAGGTGTCCTCAATGGTAGTTACGGCCCTGGGTGCAGACATTTATTCACGTATAGCATAGTGAAAAAGAACATTTTAGCTTTTATCCTTAATACATGCACTAATATGTATGGTAGTATATAGCGTAAGCACCCCATTCATGTTCTATTATTACAATAATAAAAAAAATTGTTTTAAACTAGAATTCATGCAAAGTCATCTTGTCAGTTTGTTCACAATACCAACACAATGAATGTGACACACCTTAACACAACTGACTGACTCACCCGGACAACACCAAACTCAGAGCCAACCATAGCAATGTTGATCCCATAAACATTGATGGTGACTGTCCCTGCTGATTGGACCTGTATGTTACCCAAGTTGTTTGTCTCCACCTCAAAGGCCGGGAGGGTCCCACTGACATGGCAGTTCTTGGCCAAGGTGTAGGTGCAGTTGCCCATGAAGGTGTAATAATTGCCATCAAAGGTGTAGTGGAGATTGCCCATGACCCAGCAGGTGCCTGACTCAGGTGTTAGAGTGGCTGGTCCTCCTCTGCAAAACCCTGAAAAAAACAACACATGCAGTAACATAAAATCCAGAGTGACATTTTCCTTCTCAGTGATTAGTCTGCATATTTTTTCCTCACAGTTGTTACTATTGGATTACACACATAAATTCAGCACACATCAGAGTCATATTATCAGTAACTGCTGCCAGTGAAAAAAATCAGGTTCTGCAAAAAACAATGTAAGCATGCATGTCCATAATTGAACATTTAAATATATCCATTTCTGTGACATTATTAAATTTATAACAATAGAAAAACAAGGTACATTTACACACCTTTAAACCTTCAAAGATCCCACAATTGATGTCCACAGTCTTGTTGTGAAGTTATTGTTCTAAGGTTTATATTAATGTAGATCTTTTTAAAAGCTGTTAATCTGTATTGATTTATTTTGCTGAAAGATTTGAATAAAATCCAATCTGTTTTTTATAGTTCAGCTCATATACCGAAACACTTCATCATCATCATGCATTATCATTAAAGTAATACTTGATAACTTACCACTCAGCAGAAGAGCTGAAAAGATTACAACAAACAACCCCATGTTTTTCAGTGGAGAGGACCTATTGAGCAGAAAGGAGTTTTTGGACATAGTTGGACACTTTTTAACTTAATCTTTTGAGCTTTTTATTATGATGTTTTCCAATTACAACAACAAGTAATTGATACTTCCCAATAACTTTAATGTATACAGATCTTGACACATAAATACCAAAATGTAAAAGAACAAAGAATAGGATAATGTTTTTACATCAACATCTTGAAAAACATCAAGAAAGAAAATATAAAATGCGCCCCCCAAAAATTACACCTTTCACAAAAATAGCTGGAAACAGAATTAGTAAATGGTTTCCTCAATATTTCAATCTCACCTGAGCTGGTCAAAAGGCATTCCAGGGTTCAGGTGCAGGATTTAAGGATGCTTAAATACTTTCTGACCTTCAATCATGGACCAATCAGGTTCTTGGTGGCTTTTCCCAGAAGTGAGCAAACAACTCGTCACGTGACACTCAAATCACGTGACGTAAAATCATTGCTGATGTGACAAGAAAAGAGATGTTAATGGACTCAAATTTAAAGTGACCTAATGTGACATTTGTTATCTCCTTTTTTGGTTTTAAAGCTTAAATGTGATTGTTCGCTGGCTTTGTGCCCATTGATTTGTCTTTACAGTGTTACTGGAACACATTTAACATCTGAGACTTATTTGTTGACACTGTGGCCGATTGGTCAACACCCACAAGAGTAATAGATGGGTGTGAGTTGTTTAAATGCACAATTCTTTATGCTCAATTCTTTTGCCTCAATGCTATCGTGACTGTATCCACAAGGATCAAGTGGAACTCTTTTCTGCTGTCCTGGGAGCAGTGGACATATGGGGATGTGGTGGTGTTGTTTCTTAATTGTACCACTGCTGTGTGTCATGTAAAGGTAAAGAGATAAAGATTTTATCTGATCGTTTTATTTAATGTGTGGGAACACAATGCAAAAGTAAACGTAATTGTTATAAGGTCATGCCCAACACACAGATATGCCAGTGTTAGCTTCATACTTGTAGATATTTCTCATATATTGCTGTCCTGTGAAAACTATTTATCTCCAAATGTCAACTTTTAATGAGCAATAAGTTCTGAAAATGTATTATTCAGATGATCCAATGGGATTTTCAAAAGGTTTATTTAACAAGTAGGAGATTTTTTTCAATCCTTAAAGAAACACAGAAACCAGGTGCATCAGAGAGGCAGTGACAGCGTGTGGGGTCAGAATACTTTTTTACATCTAACATGGTGAAATGAGGGTTTGTTTCAACCAAACCAAAGCTGGGGAGTGTTGGAACAGTGGAAAACTAACCACAAAAGGTTTTGGTGAGTTTTATTTTGTCTGTTTTACTCTGAGTTAACAAAGCGATTAGCTCATCAAAAGAGAGAAACTTGAATTCAGAAGGTGTATGGTTGTAGTTCATAAGAATAGTAGGTGGAAAAATATTTCCTTTCTTGACATTTTGTGAGTTTATTTTGTTTATTTGTAAAACTATGGAGTGGATGCTGCAAATGTTTTTTTATTAATGTTATTTTGTGGTTCACAGGTTAAAACTATGGCACAATATTTCTAAATGATATTGATGGATGTGAACACTTGACATACATGTACATATTTTTACTCAAGTAACATTTTAAATGTAGGACTTTTACTTGTACCACAGAATTTGCACAGTGTGGTGTTAGTACTTATTAGTCCTTATAGTACTTTCACTGAAGTAAAGCATCTGAATACTTCTGTTACCACTGATTATAATATTGAAGCTTGTCATCATTGGGAGAGAGAAAATGAGAGAGAGATAATGGCAATGAAATTCAATCTGTAAATACATAATATATTATATAACAACAACTGTCCCAAGACTATATTCCTAGCTGTCAGTATATTAATATTTTACTGTATTTAGAATTGGAACAATCATGGAAGATAACCACAGCTTTAACAAACAATGAAGTGGTTAACTATCCCATCCATCCATCCCCCCAGCAGCAGGCTGTGCAGGCTATTCCAGACATCCCAGATGGGATAATGTAATCCCTCCAGCAAGTTATTGGTCATCTGTGTTCTAGGGGAACCTGTTAACTAAGTAAACAAAATCTACACTGCTTCTAAACATGGCTACTTTTCTGGCAAGAAGTCTGTTGTTCACAGCTTGTTCAGGGATGGCAAGCTCCCCTGTAGGTAAAGAATTTTGGTCATAAATTAAGTTTTTACACTTAAATCAATATCGATATCACATCTTGCAAAATGATCATACAGTGGAATCAGTTTTCCTCTACAAATCTAAAATCAATAAAAACTGAATATTGTAGTCTTTGTGAAAGTAGAATTAATTGCAGGGCGGGTGTCCCTAATAAATAGGCAACTGTACTGTGTATAGTGTACATATCCTGTTGAAAAAAGTGTCTCACCTAATCCAAGTTCTTCCACTCAAACTCTGTTAGCTGGTGGACAAAGGATGACATGTTGTTGATGACTGCATCGTCCTCTTCACCATTTCTCCTGTCCTAAGACTCACTCCAGTTTTTGCGGTGCATTTGGTTCCATCACCTGGGTTTATCCTCATGAAGAATCTTTAGGGAAGAGAAAATATTTAAACAAATATTTTTCATTTTTATGTAAAGATAGTATTTACTGCAAAAATTTGTCATTTTTCTGTGGTTTTTGCCTAGAAACTGAGCCAAAGCAACTAATGTAAGGAAAACTACTTAACGTTAATTTTTACATCTTGAAGATAATGAGATATTTTAATTTGTTTTATATTCTATGGTGTCACACTACAATAAAACATGAACATGTAACATATTCACTTTTATTTTAGTTGTAAGATATTTAGAATAGGCCTATGTTAGTTATAAGCTAACATATGAAATGTACAACAAATGAATGCTAAAACTAGAAATGTGCCTAGCTATCACTTAGTTTACAATAATGCAATTAACCGAACTGACTTCCAACTTACAGTTAGTCTCCTTATATTAGCTAGCTTATTATCGATGTGAGCTAAACATTGCTCTTGACATAATACATTTGATTTTAAAACTCAAAGAGTCTTCTGTAAAATTAAACATCAACTTCGTTCATTTTGACAAAGTTAACGTTAAGTTACCAGTTTGAGAGCACAGACAATAACTATCTTTTTTTCAAGTAACATACTTTTGAAATCATTTTTTTTGTTTTGTTTTTACCTTGGGTTTGTCGTCGGTAGTTCTCTTTCTTCACCACAGGTTAACTTCCACTGGTGTTGTCTTAGATGTGTGTGGCTGAGCTTCCACCCCGGCGGTGGTGAATGACAGATAAAACTACTGATGCATCTGTGCCAAAACGGCAGTTAGGGAAAATATGATGATGTATACATCAGATTTTTAAATTACAGTAAACCACAGTATATGGTGTCTGACGTCACATAAAATTCCCATAATGAAATGGAAATTACAGTTATTTACTGGAAAGAGGATATACAGTATTGTATATGGTGTTATGTGGTTAATAACTGTAGAAATTACAGAAATGTCTAACAGTGTAGGACAGGGTCAATGCAGTTATAACTTAGGAAATTCTTCTTCATGCAGTTAGAAACCTTGTTTCTATAATACCAACAATCCTAAATGTCATCGTAACTGAGAAAAGATTTCCTGATCCCATAAAGCACAGCTCTCCCATTACAGTAGAATCACTTTATTTACTTATGAGGGCAAAGTTCACCTTTGTTCTTTATCTCTGACACAAACATTTAGGCCACACCAGCTGCACCAACTGTTAAATGAGTCGCTCAACCTGTTTTGACTCATACAAAAAGCCTGTTTTCAAAAAGAGGGAAGAGGAAAAAGTGAGACTAGCATGAACTGACACTAGCAGATCAGGTGAAGTCTGCACCTTGTGTCTGGGTGGTTGTTTGTTCGCCAGAGAGACTATATACAAAGAAGGTAAGAGGACTTAGGACTCAGAAAGTAGGAAGTTAACTGGTTTTTGTTATCACACTGTTAATGATAAGAGCTTGACTGTGCACTGCTTCTGCAAATGTTTATCTCTCTCAATTTTGTCTCTTCACTCTTACTGTATCACAGCATCAATGCAGATACATTGGACTGTGTCGATTTTATCCATCCTGATGTCCATGGGACTACTGATGATTATTATGGGCCAATATCAAGTGCTGTTACTCCTAAACAAGAACAGTGAAAAGCTGCAACTGGAGTCAGAGAGACTTGGCAGTCAATTAATAAATCAAAACTTATTTAAAGCCACGGTGGAAAAGCTTCTGGTGCAGGGGGCGAAAGTAGTGGAGGATCAGGAGGCGAAAGGGGCCCAACTCAGAGCAGAGATGGAGAAGATGACCACGGAAAATGAAGCCTGTCAAGCAGAAAAGGTGAACATTTCTTTGCAAAAGATATCTTTGGAATGTTACCTGACCAGTGAGGGCAGCTTTTCACCTATTCTGATTTATCTTGAGAACCATTATTGGAGCGTAACTGCTGTTGGAAACCACTGGACTAAACTATCTAAGTGTATTTAAAGTAGCCAAAACTAGCTCCACCTCTGACAGAATATAACAGGAAATGCATTGATGCATCAGTATTAACAATCTACTGATGTAATATTGAATAATATCATAGGACCCATTTATCTGCAGAACAAGTACTTATACATTTGAAATGTTGCTGATAATACTTTTCCTTCATTAGGATTTTGAATGCAGGACTTATATTATTGTTATAATCATTAATTTGATACTTTTGAGTATTTTTATATTGTTGCATTAATACTTTTGTTGTTTTTACATTGTTGCATCGATACTTTTACTAAAGTAAAATATCTGAGTATTTCATCCTCTTCCCACTCACCCTGTGTGTATAACATGCCCACGTGTTAGAGCCCTCACTCTGCTCTTACAGGTTTGAGGTCAGTGAATTGTGTGTAAATATTGAGTGTTTGTGTTTCAGGCCACTATGACTAATGTTTCTCCCACACTTATGTCATAGAAAACAAAAGCTGATGAGCTGGCCAGTATGGAGAAGAAACACACTGAGACTGAAGGTATAATAACACTAACTCAAAGATCAATGATGCTCTGCCGCTTGTGCCTCCATGTGGTGAAACACAAGAATTACTGTTTAGGTCTGAATCGTTCCTTCTCTTTCTGTCTTTTTTTTGTTTCACTAAGCTACGTTTAAAGCAGAGTCTGACAGCTGGAACCAAGAGATCACTACTCTGAAAGCACAACTGACAGGATACAGACCAGTATGTGATTATGTGAAGAATGACTCACAGTAAGTCACAAAAGATCCTTATCGCAAGAAAGCAAACACTCGAGAAGAAGAATACATTATATGAATAATTATGATTGTGTCTTTTAGGAAATTGTGTGGCACCAAAACATGAGCCTCTACTCTAAAGAAGATGAAGGAAGTCCCTAGATCTTTGATAATTTTAGTGTAATTCCTGTTACTGATGTTTTAAATGTTATTGATATGATGATGAGCTAAAATGTGTACCATAACACTGATAATAAAACTGCATTTTTACTAAAAATGTTATTCTCTGGCTTATTTCTGGAATGTGTGGCACCTGTTTCCCTACCTATCTAGGATTTCTTTTTAAATCCTTTTTGGAGAGCAATAATTTTACAAAATTAAAGGAAAGTGAGAAGGTTTGACAAACAACAAAGTTCCCCTTTCAGACTGGGGATTTGAGATTAAATAGCTGACTTCCTATGGCCCTGAGCTGCAGTACAACCGCCTCATCTGGTTTTGGTTTTATACAACATGCAAATATTCTCACTTCCTCACTTTACAATGCAAATGCTGTCATTATGGCGTTGGTTAGCAACTTATATATTCCTTATTCATATTTCTTTGTCACACGACTCCAGTCTCTTTCTGCCTGAGGGGTTGGCGTCACAGGTTATATAAAAAAAACCTGCAGACTATGTGTCCTTTTCTTTTTTTTTGTCTCTGTCTCCTCATCTGACATCTTCACATTACCATGTGTGTGAAAGGCCAACACATACAGCTCCACAAACTATTAAACTTTATTCAAATGATCATTTTTACATGTGATGGTGTGGAGTGGGGGTATTTTCTTCAGATTAAAAAAAACTGTAGGTTACCAGGACTATAGCCAGGATTTTAGAAATCATGAGGGGCTGAATCCAAAATCGCCTGCCCCTCTTTGCTGTTGCTTGTTTAGCTTTCCATTCTGACACAACTCATAGTCTACATACTTAAAGTGATAGTAGCAACAGACTTACCACAAGAAACACAAGTTGGTTATTTTCAAGTTGGGAAATGCTACATACAGCACTGCCCTACAAAGGCAGAGAGCTGTAACTGCAGAAAGAGTGAAGATGAGAAAAAAAAGTGTTTCAAGTTCAGGCTGGCTGACAAATCTGTGTAACAGATAGAAAGTTAAACCTCTTATTTTATCAGACCACTGTTTAATTACTTACAAATTCCTATAACTGGACTACATGCCATTCGGGAAAAAAAATCCTATAGGCCTACTAGATGTCTATCTGATTCCATCAGCATTTAATTCAATACCATGTCTCAAAATAAGAGAGGACTCCTATGCTAACTTCAGTCCCAAATTGGTCATATTGTTAATAGTGCTGTAGGCTCAATGACACTCGACACTCTAAAAAAGAAGTTAATAAAACAAAGAACGTTAGCTCCACGGTGTAGCAAATTAAAAAACTTAAAAGGAAATGGCGTTCCACAGATCTGGAATCTTGTTTAATCTGGCAAGATAATCTTAAAACATATAGGAAAGCCCTCCGTAATGCCAGAGCAGCGTATTACTCATAAATAGAGGAAAATAAGAACAACCCTAGGCTTCTTTTCAGCACTCTAGCCATGTATTCCTATAGCCCTAAGTAGCAACGACTTCATGAGCTTCTTTAATGATGAAATTTTAATTGTTAGAGACTAAATTCATAACCTCCTGCCTTGAACTGGTACTGACTTATCTTCAAACTTAGGAACCTTGGAAACCTGATGATAATAATAACTTTATTTGTTAGGGCTTTATCAAACAGAGTACAAAGTGCTTTCACAGAAGATAAAGAACAATTAACAATTAAATTAACAATTTAAAAAACAGTTAAAAAGACACCATTGATATAAGACAAAGCACGCACAAATTAAAATGAAAATAAAACAATAAAACAGCTAGCCAATCAGATAAAATCAGAAAACGCTTTCCTGAATAAATACGTTTTCAGGCGAGACTTAAAAGAAGACACCGACTCGGACATCCTGATGTCATCAGGCAGATCATTCCAGAGCCTTGGGGCCCTTACCGCAAAGGCTCTATCTCCTCTAGAATTCAGCCTGGCCTCAGGGATGCACAGGAGACCCCTGCTGGAGGATCTCAGGCTGCATACAGGTCCGTAAGGGGTTAAGAGGTCACAAATATATTCTGGAGCCAGGCCATTACGAGCTTTAAAAGTAATCAATAAGAACTTAAAATCAATCCTAAAACAGACAGGGAGCCAATGTAATGAGAATAAAATCAGAGTGATATGGTCATACTTCCATCAGCTGAGTTCTGCACTAATTGTAAGCGGTTCAAAGTTTTTTTATTTAGACCTGAGAACAGACTGTTGCAGTAGTCTAGGTGAGACGATATATGATATATAGTATGACTGTTATTCTCCTAACAATCTTCAAAAACTAACTTCAGTGATTTCTTCATCTCCGCCACCAACCTGTCTCTTAGACCCCATCCCAAGTAAGCTGCTTAAAGAAGCTTTACCCTTAGTCTGCACTTCTTTATTAGATATGATAAATCTGTCTTCACCAACAGGCTATGTACCACAGTACTTTAAAGTAGCTGTAATTAAATGTCCCAGTTTTGCCTCCCAGGTTCAGGAGGTAGACACCATCTCCACATGTAAGAGTAGGCTTTAGACTTTCGCCTTTGATAAAGCTTATAGTTAGGACCTCCATAGTTGTGCTGCAATAGGCCTAAACTGCCAGAAGACTACCCATGTTGCACTGAGCTCCTCTCTCCTCCTCTCCCTCTCCATTTGTATGCATTTATATCCCACTAATGCATTTTAATAACTCAACGTCTTCCTCCTGCCGTAGTTTTATGCTTTCTCATCCCTCTCCTCTCTCCTCATGTCACTTTCTGCAGGTGTTTCTGCCTCAGGAGCTGTAGAGCCTGGATCTGTGGTTGCAGGCCGCCTGCTGACCTCATGTCCCTTCTTGACACCCACCTCTACAATTATTTTTATTAATCTTATTGCCATCATTATTTTTACTATTTTTACTATTATTATTAGTGCTATATAAATAACATATTATTAACACAATACATTACAACTGTATTGTCAGTTTACACTGAAATTCATTTTGCATCCTTGGGCATTTCTGCTCAAGAAATTTCTATATACACTTCCTATATATAGTAAACTTCTTGAAGATGTACAAAACACATCAAACAATCATGACACTTATAGGCCTACATATCACATTATATTCTTTGGTATCAGAACACTTCAGTTCAGTCATCCATCTAGATTTTACTTGATATTTGTGTGCCTGCAGGACTTTTTCTGTGCTGTTTGCACCCACATTGCAGTTGATGTTTTGATTGTACTAGTTTTCCTACTATATAGTGTTTTAAAGAGAGAAATTTTTAAAAAATGTAGTGTTTACTGACAAACTGATGACTGTGACATCTGAAACAATACACTAAAGTAACTGGCTTAAAGAGTGACCCAGTAACAGTGACTGCAACTCCTACTGCAAGTATGCCTGTTAGAGTGTCAGAGTTACTGGTGTAAATGTGAACATGACACCTGCCACTTCAGAGAGTGCATGAGCCTATAACAGTGAAATGTGATCTAGTACGATAAAGATGTCTATATAATAGAGACTGAACTGGTCACAGACAATTATATATCTATATAGGTTAATCTAGGTATATATTATATATAAATTTGAATATTTACAGCATTGTTCTTCTTGTACTTTTAGTAAACAGTATATCCATAAAAAAAATTAATTAACATAGAATTCTAGTTTTCTATCAGGTTCGCCCTCATCTGATTTTACGTAGCAACAATTAAAACATATAGGTCTAACTAATTAACAATGCATTACAGTATTTCCCTCTAACAAGTGGACTAACTGATTACATTTTCAAGGTACAACTACCAAACAAAAACAAGTTTGTCCTTTTCCTTGTGTCAGCGTACCAGAATCAGGTCAATCATCCAAAAATGTGTGAGCCTGTGATTTCTAGTTTTAATCCCCAGATCCACAGAGTTGCTGGAAAAACCTGGATGGGGAAAGAGCAGGAGTGACACCGCTGTAAAGGCAGTGAACCCCCACCTTCAGCTGCTCACTGCAATGGTGAAGCATTGTTGGAAAGGAGAAAGTGTCATCAGTGGAATTTGTTTTGGCTTCTGAAAATAAAAGTTGGAAAGCCACTGGACTAAACCAATAATGAGATAATAACAATTACAAAAGATAATTAGATGAGAAGGCTGATACTCCCCGGAAGTCCCAGCCCCAGCTTTTCTACAAATTAAACAAACAAGATATGATATGTTGATTAGTGCGCTTTTCAAGTGCTGGTAGGCAAAGTTAGTACCTTTGGACGGAGCCAGGCTAGCCGTTTCTAGTCTTTATGCTAAGCTAAGGTAATCGGCTGCTGCCTGTAGCTTCATATTAACCATACAGGCATGAGATTGGTGTCTATCGATCACATCTAACTCTGTCAAAAAGATAAGTGTAGCCTATTTCCTAAACTGTCAAACACTTCCTTTAAGGAATTTATTAATGGTTTGGTTCATGTAGCCTCTGTGGGGATTTCCTCACCCGAATTGAGGGTCCATTAAAGCTAGCCTAAGGTTTGAAACTTTTTTAATTTAAGAAACTAGTGTTTTAAAGACAAAACAATTGTAATTATTGAATGAAACATATTGATTACTTTGTCACATCGCCTACGCTATGGTATTAGCCAATTTAATTTTAGCTAGTTATTAAGCACACAAAAGGCATTAAAACCCCTTATTTTATAGTTAATTAGAGTTAAGTCAATTTAAAGCCCAATATTACAAATGGAAAATTGGCCTCAGGGGGATTTAGGCTACACTCTGTAGGCTATGGCACAAGACACCCTCTGTTTTTCACAGTTTACACTTTCTATTAGCCTATAGGTATAAATATGCCTGTTTGATCCAAAAAATAAAAATAAAAAAAGTAGAATTAATGTAGGCCTACATTGCTTAATGATTTACTCCCTTAACTACTGAAGGGGTTTTGGTATAAATGAGGCTACATAATAAGGTAAAAGGAGATAAATAAAAAAGGAGAAAAATAACCGCGTGTAGTTTTTTTCACGAAACGTTTGAGGATAATTCATTGTGTTTCAGTTGGTGCTGGCCAGGAGGGTCCCGGTCAAGGCTGCGCAACATGACCCGCAGCCGGACCGCCAGTCCGGGACACGTCCCAGAGCAGGGAGGGAGGGCACTTCCACCGAGAGCAGGAGGGAGGAGCAGAGAGGTAAGGACGCAGTTATGCCAACAAGCCGATTATTGAAGGCTACTGAGCCCTCTCTCTCTCAATTTGCGTCCGTCCTCTCATGGTCGAAGGACACAATGCATCTGAGGCTGATGCTTTTGTTGTTAACGGGGAGTGGGCTTCAGTCATCACGGAGAAGTGCTTTTTTAATGCAACTTTTTATGGATTTATTTTGAAATTAGTCGTGTGGGGAAAGTCATTGTTTCTGTCAGGTCTATATACGATTTAAGTGTTGCGATGTGTAGGCTATGTGATACTCTGTAGAGAACTAAGAGTGACGTGGTAGGCTACTTTTTTAGTTTCTGTTGTGTCACTGTTTTATAGGCCTTTATAGGTTTTTTATTTTTACATCCTGCTTGAAAGTGTTTCAGGATAGTTATTTTTTGTAAGAGAAGTTAACCCTTACACCAAAAGGAAATGGCAGCTGCAGTAAATTATATTAGTAAGTGAACTTTACAATCAGGGCCCCACAAGCCAAATCACAGGGACAATAGAGCCCTCTTTGCTTTGCCCACTTTAAATGCAAGGTGTAAAAATGACCAGCCTCTCCAGGAGTACAGATGACCAGAAAGGCATCGGTGAGAGCCCAGCTCACAAACCGGAGACCCCAAAGTACCGCAGCTGGAGCAGCCTCCGGTTCTCAAGATGGAGAAGTGGCTCCCAGAGGACGAGCCCCCCTGGCACCCCTTCCCCAAAGACAGACAAGAAGGGGACCGATGTGACCAAGACGCTCTTCTCCTTGGTCCAGACTCACAATGACGACTACACAGCGGATCCCGATGGCCTGCTGGATGCCAGTGTGGAGGGCGAAGAAGCTGAACAAGACCCCCCACAGGACCAGTCCACCTACTTCCAGAGACAGTTTGGAACCATGCTGCAGCCTGGGGTCAACAAGTTCTCCTTGCGCATGTTTGGCAGTCATAAGGGTGTTGCTGCTGAGCAGGCCAGGGTCAAAAGCTTTGGAGTTTGGATCATCCATCCCTACAGTGACTTCAGGTAATGAAGAGGCTGGGTTATATTCCCAAACCTCAGTTTCCTATTATGTTAAGTGATGTTTGTGAGAATTTGTCTACAGGAAATTCATTTAAAAAAAATTCAAAGAAATGCAGAATCGTTTAAACACAAGTCAGTAACCTTTTGTCAATACAAGAGTCCCAATTCATCGTCTTTCTTTCATAAACATCCCATGGAAGCATCCAGGTTTCAGCTGACTAAACAGCCTGCAACAGTGCTCAGATTTTCCAAGGACAGGCTGCAGTACAGCAGTCATGGTTCCTTGCACATGATAAGGCGATGAAGGGATTTGATTAGTGATACAGTATATAGGACAAGATCATCTGGATTAATGATACCACTGGTGACTCCCTTTCACCTTGTTAATGAGGAGGCAGAACTGTAGTCATTGATCCTGACAATTTAAGTGTTTTTTAAAAATGCAATAAGTTCTTGCTGTAATTTTGCCTCGCCTTTGCAGGATTTGTCCGATCATTCTGGGTTTTTTTCAGATAAATTACATCTAAGCAGTGATGCCCAAGCAATCCATCTGTGCCGTCACTAATAATAGCCGCCATCAAATTTAAACAATTTTTAAACATCAAGCCTATGCCAGACAGAGAGGATAAACCCGTGCAGAGGGATTATTGCCCATAAGAATCTCTATAATTCCAATCTTGCTCTATTATGCAATAATACACAGACAGCTGAGGGGGGGATTACTGAAGGCCTGCTTTCCTTAAACCTTATGCTCCAACTTCCCCTATAAAATGAATGAGTTGGAACAGCAGGTTTTTGTTGCTCAGCTTTCCATTTAATATTTTGAATCCAATTTAAAGTTGGTAAATAAGCACATTTGTCGATCTCAGAGTCTCATGACCCTCTTATAGAAAGAGTGCGGCATATTTGACTTTTATTCAGAGATGGACGATAGAGAAGTGACAGGAAATGAGGGTGAATGACATGCAATAAAGGCCCCACGCTGGAATCCAAAATAGGGCGTTATGATCACATTAAATTATTTTTTCAATAAAATTATATAGTAGGCCTACAATAGGCCACCTCTTTCTCACATCTTTATCTCTTCCCTTTTTGTTTTTATAGAACATTTAGGTGGTCAAAAAAACACTTAGTCCACTTACTCGCTTGCTCTGGAGTAATGGTGTGACATGGTTTTCATCAGCAGATGGACTTTGCTCAGTTGTCAATGAGCTGTAGATGTGTTGAGATAAATGCTCAACATCAGTATGCCAACTTACGGAAGCCATGTCTTGGTTTAGCGTTATAGTATGCTAACATTTGCTAATTAGCACTAAAGACAAAGAGCTGAGGCCGGTGTCTTCAGTTTTGCAGGTATTTGGTCATAAATCAAAATGTTGGACAAATTACCATTTTGACCCGATGACGGCGCTGGATAAAAGTCAGGGGATCCCCAAAATGATTATCATCCGGTGGAAAACATGAATGTCTGTACCAACTTTAATGGCAAGCCATCCAATAGTGAGATATTTCAATCAAAATCATAAATGTCGTTGTGGCACTAGAGGAATTAGTCATTGGATCAACCAAAGTCACTCATTCTTTGAGGAAAACGAATTTCTATACAAACATTCATGGCAATCTATTCAATAGTTGACATAATTCAGTCTGGACCAACATTGCAGTTATGACACTAGCATGACTAAAAGGTTCAATGAAAAAAATCAAATATGTAACCCACCTGTCAAAACCTGTTAGTAGTTAGAATTTTAGTTCTTTGAATGTCAGATTTTCTTAGTTATTTATAACTTTGCAGCTTTAAGAAGGTACAAACTAAACTTAGTGATAAGTGGATTCAGATTCAACATAAACGCTATCAAACCACATTCCTATTGCTGTTCCATCCCCACTGTTATTAATAGCTCATCTAAAAGGTTTTAGAATTAATTCTGCTTCTCTCTCACACACTCATACTTTAGCACTCATATAGTGTACATGCACACACACACACGTCATGTAAACAGCTATAATGCCAGAGTCCAGAGTCTTTGGCTGGGTTATTAGCAGCAAGCAACCACTAATCTGTTGCAACATGAGAGGAGATGATAAGTAGTGATGTAAACCAGCGTGTAGACACAGAGGACATGGATGCAAGAGATTGACGGAAGGATAAACGCGAATGAGAATCAGGAACTTATCTATCAGTTCCTGTATCTTTGCTCTGATTGGCTTAAGAAGAAGGTTGTTTTCTCGCAGGGTTCATCTTGCGATCAGTGAAGGTGTGACGGTAATCAAAAAGAGTCTGGTTCATATCCTGTTACCGTGGCTGTAATGAGAGCACGAGAGAGACCCAAAATGATTGACACAAGGTGGAAACAATCTGTAAGGAAACCCAAACTGTGCAGCCATGGTGTACGAGACACTGGAGAGCCAAAAGAAAATGGGGACTTGAATGACAAGATGATCAGTGCAGATATGTACAGCACAGACTCCTGGGATTCCACCTCCTGAATCCGACCATTTAGTGTCTTCTATGATAGTGTATTGAACCTGATGAGGTAAACACCATACATATTTAATGAGAGGGGTTCCTCCTATGACATGAGTTGTTATGAGAATAAGGGACACTCTGAAATGGGTCATTCCCTGGACGGCACACTGTCCTCCTGATTGGATGACTTCACTTGACCCAGTTGTTTCAAATCCCCTAACTTCAAGGAATTGTTTTGACAGGAAAAAAGGTTATTTGCTTTCTTGCTTATAGTATAATAGAGTAGAAGATCACTCTCACATCTATCCAGTAAGTGTGGAGCTACAAAAAAGGAGACGAAAACCCTTGTTTATCGTAAAGACCAGAAAAAGGGTTATATAACTAACCTGGCTGCGTCTAAAGATAAAATAAATTTCCTACCAATTCATACATAAACAGAAATGTAAACATGAAAAGTTGTGATTTAACAAGGAGTAATGGCTACCAGTTAGGCAATGAGCTAAAGTAAGCTAAACATCTCTCGGTTCCAGCTTCATAATTATCGCGCAGACCTGAGAGAGGTTTCAATCTTTTAAACTCTTTGTTACTTTCAGTGTCAGACTTTGACAATAAGCCTTATGCTACGTACAGGGATAAGGCCTTTAACCTTGGCAGAGCTCTGTGGGCGATTTGATTACAGCATCAATACCAGGATTCGCTCATATCCACATGCACATGTATGAACCAAGAACACTTAAATGTATAAGCCAGTAAGAGGACTTGTTCCTGTGTTTACAGTGCTTTCAGTAAGTTTGTAATGTATTTGATTTGTATGTAAAGCTTGCACATGATTTATCACACACATTTTATTCATTCTTAGCTTTCAAATTTTCAACTGATACAAATAGGAATATTTGATTGTTTCTTTTACTAATTTCCCTCTGGCTTTCTTTGAAAATTATCATTTACCAGAACAATTTAATCTAAGTGTGTGTTTAGGTTTAACCACAATGTGACAGCTACTATTGTTTTGAAGGAGAATCAAACATTTTGAGTGAACTTCACAGTTACTAATAATCCACTACTGTTTTTGTCCATACACACACCAGCTGTCACTCCTTGTTTTGTACATAACTATAATAAGAATGAACTTGACTGTATTAACCAGGAGCATAAACCTCAACTTGTAAGTTGTTAACAGAACCTTTATTGTTTTATTAATAAGGAGCAAAAAGTTCATTTTTAATTTGCACTCTGTACAACTGCCACGTCTGTTCTTTCCAGGTTTTACTGGGACATCGTGATGCTCCTGTTGATGATGAGCAATCTGGTCATTTTGCCCTGGGGAATCACCTTCTTCGAAGACCAGAACACCGTACCCTGGATCACCTTTAATGTCCTGTCTGACACACTCTTCCTCATGGACCTGGTTTTCAATTTCCGCACGGGCATCCCAGGTGAGGACAGCCACATCCTCCTGGACCCCAAAGATATCCGCATGCACTACCTCCGCACCTGGTTCTTGGTGGATTTCATCTCCTCCATCCCAGTCGACTACATCTTCCTCATTGTTGACCTGGAGTCCCGACACGAGTCGTCTGACGTGTACCGCACCGCCCGCGCCCTCCGCATTGTGCGCTTCACCAAGATCCTCAGTCTGCTGCGTCTTCTCCGACTGTCTCGCCTCATCCGCTACATCCACCAGTGGGAAGAGGTAAAGGAAAAGGACATGTGCTTAGAAACAGGATGATAGAGAAAAGCTCATGACATGCAGAACAGTACACATCAGTCCAGTCCAGTATAATGTTGTTCTTTTCTTACATACAACTTTCTCTGTGTCAGATTTTCCATATGACCTATGACCTGGCCAGCGCTGTGGTGCGAATAGTCAACTTGATTGGCATGATGCTGCTGTTGTGCCACTGGGATGGCTGCCTGACCTTCATGGTGCCTATGCTGCAAGAGTTCCCCCAAGACTGTTGGGTATCTAAAAATAATATGGTGGTGCGTACGTGTTTATTAATATAATGCGTCTCACACTATATTATATTTAAATCTGGTAAATCTTTGCATATGGGGTTGTAACAAATTCCCATGAAGTGTCCTGCAAAAATTGATATCCTAATTATGGGGAAAGTTTTTACAGATAAAATTCAATTAAGCCTAAGTAAATACCCGCACAATACGATGTTCAGCTGACCTGCTGTGCACTGACTCTAGGTTATACTGACAAGTTATTTGAATTAATTAATTAAAGGATTATTTTGCCATTGTGAGAAATATGTTTCTTGCGTTCTTCCTGAGAGTTAAATGAGAAGAATAATACAAGTCCAATGTTTCTAATGAAGCTACAGCCAGTTAGCTTAGCACAAAGACTCGAAATAGGAAATAGGGGGAAAACAGCCTGGCAGTGTCTAAAAGTAATAATCTACCTACCAGCACACTTGAGGCTCACTTACGAACACATTATATTTGTTTGTTTGAACCCTACAAAGAACAAACACTTTATGGTTTTACATAAATGCTGGACAGGCACAGTAACTTCCCGGAATCTCCTTAGGACAGAACCAGGCTAGCTATTTTCTATCTTTGTGCTAAGTTAAGCTAACCTGCAGCTGGCTGTTGCTTAAATGTTCATTTTCTTAATAATATCAAATTTCATTAATTCCAAGAAACCTAGCAGACCTTTATCTGTAAAATAATGTAAAAATAATGCCACTTACTCTGCAATAATTTGTCCAATTTAATTATGATCATAGTAAAGTATATTTTCTCATTTCTCTGTGTCCTGTCCCGTTTGTACTCTATCCTCCTCAGAATTCGACATGGCACTTACAGTACTCCTACGCCCTGTTTATGGCCATGAGTCACATGCTTTGTATAGGATACGGTGCCCACCCTCCAGAAGGCATGACTGACGTTTGGCTCACCATGATCAGTATGGTCGTGGGGGCCACCTGTTACGCCATGTTCCTTGGTCATGCAACTACCCTGGTCCAGTCCTTGGATGCATCACATCGGCAGTATCAAGAGAAGGTAATCATCTCTGCACTGTCGTGGAAAGATTAACAAACTAAAACATTTTGATCTATAGCATCAGTTGTTGTGTTGCCTTGCCTGAGGTTTAATATCACAGCCATGTATGTAGCTTATATCATAAGCTTGCTTACTTGCTCGTACTTTATTCGTGGAAACTGTGCCAAATGCCGAGAGAATATGTGTATTATCTAATGAATTGTGTAACCTTACTGTGACCTTTTCCATGGGGATTTTCACAAGATAAAGCAGAATGGATGATAGACTAATGGCGGCACCTTTGTTCTGGATCACTGTTTGCTAATGCCCATTACAAATGAGTTTGTAATCCACTTAAAACTGGTGGCGGGGAAACCCTGCAAAACAAACAGAATAATGCATAATTATTGTGTGTGGAAATAATTCAGCAAACACATGGTAGGAAATGTGACTAGATGTGACATCTGACATCAGCCCTGTGGAATTTCAGATGTGCCCCCTTGAAGGTTAAATCACCATGTGTTTTGTACAAATATTTTCAGTATAAGCAAGTGGAACAGTACATGTCGTTCCATAAACTGCCAGCGGATGTGAGACAGAGGATCCATGATTATTACGAGCAGCGATTCCAAGGCAAGATGTTCGATGAGGACAGCATCCTCGGAGAGCTCAGTGATCCGCTCAAGGAGGTTTGTTGTTCATCAAACCTTTGATTTGACTTTCTCTTCCTTGTTCTCTCTCTGTTTCTCTCTTTTATTGACACATGTCCACACAGATGCAAATGTAGGCCTGAACAATGAGATTGAAATCAATATATCAATGAATCTGTTGGTCATTCTTTTTTTTTCAATCAGTGGTTTAGTCAGAAAAATGTCAGAAAAATGCTAGTCCAAGGTTACGTCTTCAAACATCATGTTTTGTCCAACCAACAGTCCAAAACTCAAAAATGTTCAGTTTATAATAATATAAAATCCTCACATTGGAGAAGCTGGAATATTTACTCATTTTTCACATTTATTAAAAATGGCTAAAATGATTAATCGTTTGCCAAAAAAGTTGCAAATTATTTTATGGATTAGTCAACAGAGCAAAACTGTTTGATATATATATTTATATAAAGAGATAGTATCATATAAGACCAAGAAAAGCAGCAAATCTTAACAACTGAGGAGTTGACATTTTTGCTTAAAAAAATATTATGAAAATTGTTGCCTATTAATTTTTAGTTTGACTAATCGATAGATTTCTAAACATTTCTTTAATGTCTTCCCTCTTCTTTGTCTCCCACCATGCAGGAGATAGTAAGCTATAACTGTCGTGGGCTTGTAGCCAACATGCCACTGTTTGCCAATACTGACCCTCATTTTGTGACAGTCATCCTGACCAAGCTGCGTTTTGAAGTCTTCCAACCCGGAGACTTGATTATACGAGAAGGAACACTGGGTCGGAAGATGTACTTCATCCAGCACGGCACTGTCACGGTCATCCCACGTGGAAGTAAAGACATCACGCTCAATGATGGAGCATATTTTGGGGGTAAGTTCAAAGTTTGGCAACAAAGGGGAGGCCTTCAACATTATGGCTGATGATGTATTTACTTTACTTTCTTGGAAGACTTGGACTCTGTTGAGTGACTACTGGATTAATTGTTTCAGCTCTAACCAGAACATCCCTACTTTAGGGGAATAAAAGTGCACCATTTAACACTGTATTGATCATGGATTAAGGAGTAATGAACAACACTTAATTCCCTCTCTATAACCCCCCTAATCATTATTATGTTGCTATTTTCTTTCAAACTGAGTAGCTTCAGTTACAGGCTGCATGTCGCACCTTATGCATTTCTCCTGTAACTCCTATTTCTTTAGCTTGTAATCAGTGTTAATAATACACGATACAAGTAAAGGAGCACTGGTAGTACTATTTCTACATTTTGGGGGATACGCTTCTTCGCTTTCTTGCTGATATGAGGAGGTTGATGCCAGTCACATATGTGCACTTAATATGAAGCTACGGTCAGCAGCCGATTATTGTAGCTTAGCACAAAGACTAGAAACAAAGGCTACCCCGACTTTGTCCTTTATGCTAAAATAAGCTAACCAGCTGTAGCTTAATCTTTACTGTACAGACATGAATGTTATCAATCATCTTATTTGACTCTTGGAGAGAAAGCAACATAGCATGTTCTTCAATGCATCGGACTGTTGCTTTAGAGGTTAAACTGACTCTCTGTTCCTTGGTTTAGAGATCTGCCTGCTAACCCAAGGACGACGCACAGCTACCGTGAGGGCCGAGACCTACTGTCGCCTTTACTCCCTGAGTGTGGACAGTTTCAACGAGGTCCTAGAGGAGCATCCTTTGATGAGGAGGGCGTTTGAGAGTGTGGCTGTGGACCGACTGGGCCGGGTTGCTCGCAGACCCAGCTATCAGCCTCCCCCACCTGAGTGACTTCCTCAGTACTGATGGAGAGAAGACTACAGCCAGAAACATATTTCACGCTTTGAATGAACTTGACTACATGACAAAGAAACCTTCAATGTAAATTTGACTGATTGCTGTTTACTTTAGTGCTCAGTGATGGACTTGGTGGAAAATATCGTACCTTCAGTTGATTTAATTTTGTTACTTGAATCTCAACAAGCAATATGATAATTTTTGTGTTAGAGCTTTGTACATTTTTGTGTTAGATCCATTGTGTAGTTTACCAACTCTATGTACTAAAGCTAGCTTTTCGTAATGTAAATACTGCTTTGACAACCATTTTTATTTGCCCGTATGCTTTCTGAGACTGCAGTTTCATCATCCATCACATAATTGATACCAGATATTGGAAGCACACAGGAGACCAGCTGGGCAATAACATCATGCAGCTGTGTGAAGCTTTGATTCAAATGATCCCTCAGGTCTGTAGGTGGGTCAAGTCAGGTTTTAATACTGCCCCAAAACTACTATGATGTAATAATAATAATGTAATGACATAACTATATAATCTGTTAAGATTATACAGTTTAGTCATTACATTATTACATTATTATATATATACGTTTGGAATTTGGAGAGGTAATCTGAAAATCCAGTATTAAAAGGTGTGATTTTTTTTTACGCACATGGACTCACTTTACTTTTAAATTGCACCTTAATCTGTTTTAATTTTCTGATAGCAGTTAATTTGCAAAAATAATTTTGGCTTTTTAAACATTATTTATAAAAATAAACCTTCAGTAGGTCAGTCAGCAGATAATAATGAAGAATTTAATGTCTGCAACAACAAAAAAATTATTCGGTTTGGCAAACAAATCAAATAACGTGTCTGACTAGCCGATAGGCGAGCATTATGACCCGTATTTTCTTGTGACGTCACCAGAAAGCGGAAGAAAAGGCTGGACTACAAACGAGCTGTTTCCAGGCAGTTCAGAGCGGTGTTTTCTGTGGGGACTTTTTCACTTTGCAAACCTATTCCATTCACAAAAAAGGTATATAACTCAATAAAGGAGAGGGGAAAAGCCAGTAAGGATAATATGACCTCTTTAAAGTTAATAATTTCACCTTTGATTTTTCTGCTACTATGTCAAAAGTTCAGATGTGAAGCAAGAAAAGCAAGATTTTACATGAATTTGTTCAATTTTAACCACATTTCTTCTTTCATTATTTTAACTTGATGAATGATCCTCATACTGATGATGCCATGTAAATATAAATGTCTTCCCTTTAAACATAAATACAAAATGGTATTTTTGTCAATGCAGTTTGTTTCTAAGATGTTATTTATAACATGAGCAAGTGACCTTGCGCACATACAGAGTTATTATATTTTAAATATAATATGTATGTATTGCAATATATTATTGTTAAAGCATTAACAAGTAACAAGTATTTTAAAGTTGAATCTGGTTGAGGTGAAGCTAATTTTAACTACTGTATAAGCACAGTGTGGAATAGGTTCATCTACATAACAATGTATGACCATATATTTAGTATATTTAATGTCTTATTTCTGCAAAGCAATTAGTTAAGTATAGCTTTTAAATGGAATGAAAAGTATTTCACTCTGAATTGTATTGTTGAGTAAGTATCTTTGCAAAATGGAAATACCCAGGTACGGTAAAAGTTCATCTAAACACACACACACAAACACTGACCTTTAGGTCTGAGGAAAGACTGTTGTTATGAATTTAATCTAGAATATCTTCTTAAATACAAAAAGGTTGGTTCATAGTCGGCATGTTGTGCAGGCAAAACATTTAAATAATCCTCCACGGCGCTGCAGCTGTGTTGTTGCTGACAGTTTCCGGCCGTGTGCTCATGTACTTCCTGTCTATATTTCATAAACTCGGGACGTAGAGAAGGTAAGAAGGACTGTTTGCTAGCTTACAAATAAACGACTCTTCGTTTTATTGCTCATCTGATATTAACGAGTTCATTCATATGTTGTCTGTTTGAGATTAGGAGGCGACGTCGATAATCCGCTGCTTGTATTCTGACATTACAAGGTTAACCGCTAGCTAATTTAGCTAAGCGCTAGGCTAGCAGCAGCTAGTTGTATGAGCATGGAGGTCAGTGTGTAACATCACACTTAAGCAAAGGCAGAGGAGTTTATATTAATCCACAATTATGCAATTTCTTTACACTTGTGTTGGCCTAAAATATTACAGTATTGATAAAACAGCTGGCACTCGCCTTCACCTTGGTTAAGTTAGCTAGCTAACTCTGAGTAACGTTACCTCTCTGACATAACAACATCACGTAAGAAGTTACACAAGGTCTCTGTCAAAGCTGTTCTGCTACCAAAAGATATTTCATTAAAATATCTACTTGTCGCCAACAAAAAATTAAAGTTAATCTAGTGTTAGTTAAAGTTACCTTTATTGTGTTGAAATAAAATACTACTGCTAATGAAACACAACCAGCCTCGGCTTTCACTCACCTTGTTTTGATGCTGTTTAATGGTTTGAAAAGCTGTTTGGTAGTTATCGCAAAAGGTTGTTATTACAGGAAATTACAGCTTGACACCTGTATAATAAAACGAAGGCCATTAAGATACATAAGACAGTAATCTGTCTAGATCTGTAATATCATTTATACACTGATTGGTTGATACTCTGGTGCTATTTTCGCTAGTAGCCATTCTTCTTCAGTTTTGCAAAAGAGTATATATACTAGTGCCGATATTTACCATACCTGAGTTTTTGTATCTCATCAAAATTATACTTCTTTTCCATTACATTATTTGAGAGATACCATGTGCACCTTTCTCTGTACTAAACACAAACGAATTTAGTGTCTCCAATGTTAATGGTTGTCTGAACACAAGCCTATGGACATGATCTTTTGACAAATAATCATGCAAAACTTGAAAAATAGACCTCAAAATTCAGTGCCAGCTTACTGAAAAGTACTGAGGTTCAATACCCTGTCATCATCTCACTGAGAGAAATGATTATTTTCTGCTTTAACTTTTACGACTACAAGGGAAACACATTTTGCTGTGATGTGTTTGAAAATTATATTTGGAACAGAGCTTAGTTAATGGATATGGACACAAGTTATTTGGCAACAGCTTTGATGATTAATAATTCCAATTGTCTGGTTCCAGCCTCTCAAATATGAGGAGTTGATGCTTTTCTTTATTGTTTTTTTGTTATTGTAAAGTGAATATCCTTGGGCTTAGGACTATTGGTTGAACAAAACAAGCCATTTGAAGATGTCACCTTGGACTTGGAAAATATGATAGGCATTTATTGACTGACATTTTATTGACCAAACAATCATCAGTTGCACCACTAACTATGATCCTACATTTCTTTGTAAACTTAAGTAACCTAAACTATCTATTTGACTTGTCTTGTAATGGTCCGTCCTCCCTGCAGGAAGGATGCTGTCCCTGACTCGAGCAGTCGTGTGTGGGGTGGCCCGTGCTCCAGCTGCTGTCAGTCAGGGCGGAGTGACTGCCATCACTCGATTCAACAGCACAGCACAGGTACCTGGCCTATACTTTGTTAACAACTCAAAATTTAAATAGTAACAATCTGGTTAACATCTTTTTGTGTGTTTGTCTTATTTTCCCAGAGTGCCCCGAAGAAAACAACATTTGGACCTCTGGCAGATGAGGACAGAATTTTCACAAACCTTTATGGCCGTCATGACTGGAGGTGATACCCCTGATGTTATTCTCATATGCTCTGTAAAATCTAAAACATAATATCCATATTGATTTGATCTTACACAAAACAAAATGATGTGATGAGGAGTAAAAGAAGAATTCCTGTCATTTTTGACATGACATCTTTGTTTAATTTAAAACTTTATAAAAATTTCAATAAAAAAACAGAACACAGTTCTCACTTTCTCATATTTGTGCTTTAGGCTTAAGGGGGCTTTGAAGCGTGGTGACTGGTACAAAACTAAAGAGATCCTTTTGAAGGGAGTCGACTGGATCCTCAACGAGATCAAGGTTTCTGGCCTGCGTGGGAGAGGCGGAGCTGGTTTCCCTACTGGCATGAAGTGGAGCTTCATGAACAAGCCCAGCGATGGCAGGTTAGTGAGGAGAGAGACATCTAATCTTTTATTTGCTTGATGTTTTCATGTCATTTTAACAGATTTTTATGGAAAGACACAAATGCCAAATTCAAAAATTGGAGCTACAACCGTGAAGAGTTTCGGTTTTTCTTAATGTGCTGCATTTGCACTGGTTTCTCAAAATAATTTTAGGTGCTTTGAATGGTTATCTGGGATATCTTAGCACATGGGTGATAAATTCAAATAACTGACGGCTGTTTTTACAGTGAATGTATTGATTATTCATTAAAAAGTAACCAAATCTTACAATTGGCAAAGCTAAAGTTGATTGATATTAGCTTGATATTTAAATAAACCTTTCTAAAAGTTTATTTTTCATAAATACTATCCCCACCAGCCTTTTATAAGAAGCTATTAAAATCTTGGTTGGCACTAGCTGGATCTGTCTGGATTTATTTGGCAGGTTAACCATATTTAGATGGTTGCTTTTGAATGTCTGCTGTAGCTAAACTTTGATTTTGCCAGGTGAAAACAAATTAAACGTTTGGACTCATCCACCACAGCGGCTTCTCTCTTGGGGGGAGGGGTTAATTTGCTGTACCCTATTTAACCCAGTTCTAATTTTTTGCTTTAGGCCAAAGTATCTGGTGGTGAATGCAGATGAGGGAGAACCTGGCACCTGTAAAGACAGGGAGATAATGAGGAATGACCCACACAAGCTGGTGGAGGGCTGCCTGGTTGCTGGCAGAGCCATGGGGGCACGTGCTGCTTATATCTACATCAGAGGAGAGTTCTACAATGAGTCGTCCAACCTGCAGGTGAAAATGGACAGAATTAAATCTGAGACATAAACTTTAACATTACAGAGTTTAAAATAATTGTACATTTACTCCATATATCTTTAGGGATGCACTGAATGTTCGGCCACTGAAAAAAATCATCCTAATACGTCAAAAGACCAAACAAATTTTACCAAAAAGTTACGCTCGCATGTCGGCAGTGTGGAAGCATTTTAAAAAGTCAGAGAAAGATGCAAAAATCACTGTTTGCAGACACTGTTCTGCTGAATTTTTTCCCAGCACATCCACTCCATCTGTGGCTGACTTCTTAAAAAAGGCAACAAATGGTCTGACCCGCTTTGAGTGTTTCTGTCACTCGTTTCTGAGAAAGCGATTAAGCTAGCTGCACCTAAATTTGGATTGCACACGTATTCAAGCCTTTATGGTAAATCCACAGAAATGGCGACTTTATCCTGTCATTTTCTCTCTTTACAAAGACAAATGTTGCAGTATGAGAGTCTGACATGAAGAGAGGCTATGAAGTCTTCATGTTACGCTATACGAGAATCACATACGACATAATTTATTAAATTGGACACGTGTAATTTACTTTACTGGTCCCTCTTGGGCCTCGGACCCACCCACCATAGTCTCTCCAGATCCTGTAGGAAACACTCAGTAAAAAGCACATTTAGACTATTTAATTTATGCAATGGTAAAAAAGGCAAAATAAAAGGAAAATATGTGAATGTACTTGTTCGGTATTCAGCAAATGTTTTCATTATATTTGGTTTCATTTCGGTGCATCCCTATATATCTTGTGTGTAACAAAACAATCTGAGCACAGTTGCATTTGATGTCTTCACATATTGTTCTAACAGTTCAAGCAGAAACACTATCATCAAATCCAAATAATTTCATTTCATTACATACTGTGTTTTTATTATCTCTTCTTAGGTGGCTATCAATGAGGCCTATGCTGCTGGGCTCATTGGAAAGGACGCCTGTGGCTCTGGTTACGACTTTGATGTGTTTGTGATGCGTGGTGCTGGAGCGTACATCTGCGGAGAAGAGACTGCGCTTATTGAGTCCCTGGAGGGAAAGCAGGGGAAGCCCCGTCTGAAGCCCCCATTTCCTGCTGATGTGGGTGAGTTCCAGTGGAAACCATGGTAAAACATTGATCTTAGTAGTCCTTTAGCTTGTATCACACAGCACATTTTCATCAACCTACTAGTAATTATGATCCGAACACAGGGCGCTACTGCTGGACTGTTGTTGTTTCCGCTAAATAAAAGCAGTTCTGAAATATCTACCTCACCTCTGCTGCTTTCTTAAAGGTGTGTTTGGTTGCCCAACAACTGTCGCCAATGTGGAGACTGTAGCAGTGGCGCCCACCATCTGTCGGCGTGGAGGCACGTGGTTTCTGGGCTTTGGCAGAGAGAGAAACTCCGGCACAAAGCTCTTCAACATCTCTGGCCATGTTAATCATCCCTGTACTGTAGAGGAGGAGATGTCTGTCCCTCTGAAAGACCTCATCGAGAGGCACGCAGGTACAGACTAAGAAGGTGTCACAAAATATATTTAATGTTGTAATGAGCGACAACATTCTTGAGTTAATAATAACACATTGGGTTTCACACTAGCGCATAGAGTGAGATGTTTGTGATATTTTTTTGATATGAGTTGTCACCCAAGAAAAACCTGGGTGGGTTTTTCTTGTGAATTGTTATCCCCCTTCTGTAAATAATGAAATGAAGCTTGTGTAAAGGGAAAACCTGGAAGGCATCATTTGTTTCTCTGCATGCGTTTTCCTGCACCGAGGGGGTCATGGACAGAAAAGATTAAGATAGCTTAACGTAAGCACAGCCTGAATGAATGCTTTTTTTTTTTTTTTTTTTTAACTTAATAAACCAAACATCTGTCCGGTAGGTGGAGTGCGTGGTGGTTGGGATAACCTGCTGGCTGTAATCCCCGGTGGTTCTTCAACACCCCTCATTCCCAAGAATGTGTGTGAAGAGGTGCTGATGGACTTTGACGGCCTCATCCAGGCGCAGACTGGCCTGGGGACAGCTGCAATTATTGTCATGGACAAATCTGTAAGTTTGCCACCTCGGCAGCATAATTACTCATGCATAAAGACGCCATTAAACGTTTGTTACATTGTTGGATGCTTTGTTTTTGCAGACTGACATTATCAGAGCCATCGCACGCCTGATTGAGTTCTACAAACATGAAAGCTGTGGCCAGTGCACACCCTGCAGAGAAGGTAAGTTATTTTATGCATCGACAGCACCGACCTTAATGCTACACACATTGTCTGTACCTCTTACAAACTTATAAATGTGTCCCCCTTTCGTCTGTTTCTGTAGGAGTGGACTGGATGAATAAAATGATGTGGCGTTTTGTGCAAGGTGATGCACGGCCAGCAGAGATCGACATGATTTGGGAGCTCAGTAAGCAGATTGAGGGTCACACTATCTGTGCCCTGGGAGATGGTGCGGCATGGCCAGTGCAGGTAAACATGTCATAATGCATTTCTATACTAACAGGGTCATTGGAAGAATTAAAAGGGACATCTGGGAAATTGACACCCCCATTTAAGATTACCACAGAATTCAATCTACACCTCGTCGCCAGCAGAGTGATAAAAACTGAATATAATATGCTTCCATAAAGGAAAGATTTATTGCTGGGCTGTTATATTGGATTTCATTCAGTTTAGCTAGTTGTGGCTATGAAGAGTAAACTCACAACCACAAAGCATAACCTCAAAACAAATGTTCTCTAGGTCCTTTCTCCTTTTTAACCTTAATATTAAAACTTTACCAGTTTTCTTCCAGGAATTAACACCTACAGTGCTTTTTTTTTGTAAAGATATACAGACATACTGTTGTAGTACAACCTCTGTTATTGTTCTATTTTACATCAAGCAAAATTAATGTACGATTTTCCCTTTTATTCTCTTTTTTGTTTTCTCAGGGATTGATCAGGCACTTCAGACCTGTGATGGAAAGCCGTATTTCTGAATACCAGAAGCAGCAGCAGCAGCAGCAGAGCAGGGCTTAAATGGCTCCTTCCCCTCCTTGAACTATTCTTCTGCCTCATATGCTGTCTAACCCTCTGCTTGTGTCACTGACAAATTATTTAAAGCGATAATGTGCCGTCTTATCACCTCATCATCAAGTTTAGCATTGATGCGTCTGCCTTGTGTGGTTAAACTACCAATAAAATTATATGAACCTTTAAGTTAGACTTTGTTTTGTCTTTGTAGTATTTTAATCATTGTCTGTTTTTGTGTGTGTTTTTACATGTAAAAATGTGTTAATTTGTTCATATTTTTAAACTGTTAGTTTCAGTTTAATGTAGTTTTTAATAATTTCCACCAAAAACTGAAGTGCTGCGGGTATTGTGCAAACCTTTTTTTTTTTTTTTCTCCTCGATTTATTATTCACTGTTTAGGAAAATGAATATAACCATGCACGGTATATATTCAATAGCAGAAAGTTCAACACAGCCATGGATAAACACTTGTGGAAAAATACAGTAAATAATACAAAGATGCTACTGTATATTGCATTTGTTTTGTTACAAGGAAGCCGTCTGTAGTCGGAGCCCATCTAGGTATTAAATGACGTAAACACAGTTTCACCTTTAAAAACTTATTGGTGGGGAAGGTATTTGCCCTGGAGGATAGTTAAGCCAATCTACAAACAACGCACACAAACATAACTTCCTGAGAGAGCGGCAGTTCCATAATCTCGCGATAACGCAGCGGCCTTTCCCATTCCCAAATCACGTGATGCGGAGAGACTCTTCACCGCTGCCAGATGGACGTTTCGCACGGTAAGACATGGATACCTTTTTGAATTGTTTATAAAGCCTTAAGTCAAAATTAATGAAAGAGATACAGCTTTAAAGCACGTAGGTACAACATGGAATTAAAGCACAAGGGAGCACAAACTAAAATATAGTAAAAATATGTGAACACAATCGTTTCGCTTGTAGTTGTTAGTTGAGTTGTACATGACAACCACTGCCCGTTGCCTCCATCCTTCTGTCAAGTAGCTCAGGCCTGTGGTTAGCGGTTTTGTTTTGTCTTTATTTCAAAATTAATTTGGCCGAAATAAAATAATAAAAACGCCCATGAGGTGTGTATTTATTTTAGAAAATTTTCTTTGTATTCAGTTAGCCGAAATATCGCCATGTCTCGTAACGTTACGCGGTTTAACTTCGCCTGGTCTGCCACTGCAGTCATCTCAGTTTCGCTTTGCCCGCTAACAACATAATGCACACAACATCTGTGTGTCCCTCTGTTACAGCTCCATGTGGCCCGGGTAGTTTCTGAAAGCATAAGCATGGAGATGATGAAGATAGAGCAAGTCATTGTCGGGGGTGAGAAGAGATCCACCTCAGCGGAGATCAAGTCTGAGCCCGCGGTCGTCCCTCTGCAGTCCTGTAAGAAAACATTTATATGCATCACGATCACATCAGACAAGCTGTAATGGCCTGCAGTCATATTTATCTATCCCCTACTTAGTTGTAACTAAACATCCGGCAATAAATAAATGCTAAATTTTTATGAAACACCTTGTCATCTCGTGATGCAGATCAGCATGAGAGTCTGCAGTGTTTTCAGTGCTTCATCACTTTCTGTAACTCCAAAGCCAAGGAGAGACACATGAGGAAGAGTCACCGGGACCAATACAAGCTGCAGCTGCAGCAGGTAGGGATAAGCAGACTCAAAATGAAAAGTCAGGCTTCTAGGAATCATACAAACTGTTTTGTTGATTTATCATTTGGTGCATTAAATATGAGAAAATACTGAAAATGCTTGTTTCAGTTTCCCATAGAGCAAATTGATGTATTCAGTATCTGATTTTGTGATACCAACAGTCCCAAAATGTAGAAAAAAGTGTAGTATCAGAAAGAAACTAAACGCAGCAAATTTTCAAATTTGAGATGATAGAATTAGTAAAATTTCATAATGTTTTAACAGTTAACAATTTCTTGATTATCCATGTTGTTGGTGATAAATTTGTTTCAGCTAATTACTAGAGCTGATAAATTGTTTCAGCTCAAGTAATTGTTTTTCTGTGAATTGCAACTGCAGTATTAAGTGGGATGGGATTTTTGTGGCTGATATCAATATTTTAGAATTTTTTGGGGAAAAATACATAATAAATCCCTTCAGTTTGATTATGAAAGAATTTTGACCAAGCTACGTACTGTAATGGGACATTTTACAGATGAAAAACAGTCTTCTCTGTTGGACAAACTATGTGAGGGCAACACTATAAATAACCTCAAACAAATCTTTGGCATATCCGTGTTGAAATTTCTTCTGCATTGCTGATACTGATGTAAAGTAGCTGTGTTAAGCCAATGTTGGCCGTGTTGATGTACCAGTCAGGCTGTTGTATGGATAAAAAATTTCATTTAGTTTTTTTGTACAAAATATAATTTGGTTTGTAAATAGCTGAGAGATCAGACAAAATTATTCAGTTGACAATTGTAAACTTCTTTACACTTACACTCACTCTTTACACACACAAAAAAAGCAGTGAATAAAGCCTTGAATTCCGACTTCATATTTGTAACCAGTTTTCTGCTCATCTTTCTGCAGACTGATACAGTCTTCACTTGCTACAAGTGTGACAAGAGCTTCTCCTCCTCTGAGGAGCTCAGCCAGCACCAGGCCACCCACAGCAGAGAGGAGAAGCCCTTCCGCTGTCCTTACTGCCGGAAAAACTTCTTTACCTTCACTGAGGTGAGGCCTGCAAGCTATATGTAAGCCTGTTTTTTTGTGCTTGGGAAATTATAAAATAATTGTTTATTATCTATGATGATGATAATTTCAAATGCCTTGCAGCTGAACAAACACAGACGACATGAGTGCATAGAACGACGGTGTCCCTGCAGGGACTGTGGCGCTTTGTTCCCCAGTCCTTCACGACTTCGTAACCATCGCATGGCAATGCACCCCCAGCACCCGGTAGTGGCTGATGACATCAACACCTACCAATGCTGCAAATGTGGTCGTGGTTTCCAGACAGAAGAGGAGCTTCTGCAGCACCAGGAGAGATTTGCTAGTGAACTAAACTGTGACGTTAAGCCGCAAGGAAAAAAACGTGGCCGTAAACCCAAGAACGCCGCTCAAGGAGGGAGGATTGACAGCAAGAAGATCAAAGAAGAAGAGGGAGCAGAGGAATGCGAAGTATACAATGACTCGGAGGGATGTCCCTCCAATGAGCTACAAACAGAGCTCAAGATTCCTTGTTCTGAAGCAGATTGTGACCTCGTATTTCCTTCTGTTGCAGCCCTGCGGGCACACAAGAGGCACAAGCATGGGGCTCCACCTCGTAAGGCTCACACATGCACAGAGTGTGATGAGAGCTACTCTCGACCTGAACAGCTCAAAACACACATGGCCAGGGCTCACTGCTCTGGATACACCTGCCCTACCTGTGGAGAGAGCTTTGCACGAGAGAGACTCCTAAAGATCCACCAGAACACCCACATGGAGAGAGAGGAGGTAGCAGAAAAAAGATAATACATGGGGAAAATAATTCAACTTCATCCTACATCATTCAGTTAAATGATTGTCTTTCTCACCATATTATGTTTAGTGTAGGTAGAATATTTATATTTAAATATTTTTGAAGCAAGGTTATGCAACACAATTCAATTATGGAGGTTGTTTCTGGAATGCCTGTTCCAATTGCTTTTAGAAAGCAATAACTAAATAAAATTCTGTACTGATCTGTAATTATGATGTATGCCCACTATAAGCTCATGTCTCAAAGCCTTTTTTGCTGTCCGTATTACCTCTATTGTACCTGAAATGTTTTATATTCATTGTAGGTCACTACCTTATTCTCCCTCAAGTGTGGGAATTACATGGAGAATGTAAGTCCTAAACGTAATAAGATCCAACATCTGATAAATGGGCAGTGTATAAGATTCTGTACTATTGGCCATCAATAATGTGATTTTGGGGTCTTTTTTTTCTCTTTCCAAAAATAAATAATTGTTTAATTTATAATACTTTTCTGTGGTGTCTTTGGCTGTCACTTTGTGTGTGTGTGTGGGTGTGTGTGTTGAGGGTGGGATGAGAGAAAAAATGTAAAGCGCTTTGTTTGCTAAGGAAGAAAAACTTTTTGGTAATTAACTAACCTTACTCAAAATTGAAATGGCTTTGTAGGCCACTAACATTGGAATACTGTATGGATGCTAACCCACGAATTGTTGATAAGATGACAAATATCACTAAACATTTATTTCCAAGATTTATGTGAAATTTTGCTCATATACTGTTTAAAGCTACAATTAGTTTTTCTTTGTTCACACAAAAACAAAACTTGTGAACATGTTGCTGGATTTATCATTGACGACAATTTCTAAGTGATTTTTCTCAGTACTATCCAGTGGTGTAAAGTAACTAAGTTGTACTGTAGCCTACTTAGGTACAATTTTGAGATACTTTACTACTTTCCATTTTATGCATATACTTCTATTCCATTACATTTTTGAGGGAAATACTGGGTTTCTTTTAATCCACTACATTTACTTCATAACTACAATTGACTTTGCAGTTCAATATTTACATACAAAACATACAGTGATTCATAAAAATATGCTGCATTGTTATAGGTTTAAATAACAGTACATAAAACAGTTAAAATTAGCTATATTATAATAATACTAGGCCGCCAACAGTGGCATTAAAATATTGTTACTTTTACTCAAGTAACGATCTGAATACTTAAGAAACAGGTTTATTACCAGGTACATTTTTACATACAAATTTGCCTATTGGTGCCTAGTATAAGCAGTATAAACAGTATAAGCATAAATATAGAAAAAGTAAAGAGATCAAAAATGTACAAATGATATAAAAATGCAAAAAATATACAGGATAATTAACAAGGAATGTGGAAAAATTCATAACATGAGCAATGTAGAATTAGTTTAATAATAAAGAATCAATATATTACTTCTTCCATCACTGGCACTATCATTATATGACTTTTGCATTCCACAAACTTCAATTCAAACACAAGAATGATTAAAACATGTACCTAAATACCTACCTAAAGAAAGTTAGTTTCTCTACACAAGCGACGTCGCCCAGTGTTCGTCATAGGGGGCGTCCTCGGTTGGAGAAGTTCGTTTTCCCATGATGCACTTGTCGTTCCTTTCTATCTCGCGCCTTTGCCTCTGCGCAGTCCATCTTGCCTCGCATATCGCTGCTGTCACCCTCTGCCAGCGCGCCGTCCCTGTTGTTGTAGGAAATAATGGCGGCATCGGGAGGCGGATTATCATCTCCCGCGGCCGTCGCGAACTTAAGCACCCAGGCGCCGGCCCGGTCTCGTTTCCCGGGTCGGCCGTGCTCAGCTCGCAGCAGGCTGCGGTCGGAAAAACGTACCAAACGCGGAAGGTTGGGCTCGGACGACGGGGATCTGGCTTCCGGAGGGCCGAGGCCCGTAAACATCGGCCTGGCGTTGAGCGAGGATCCGTCCCTGCTGCGCCTGCTCGGGGTGGCGGAGAAGCACAGGCGGCAGAGAGATGCGGGGTTCCACTCCAGCGACAGTGAGGAGGTGAATAAGCTAACAATAGCATGTTAGCTAGATGGGTAACAACACGCCTAATGGGACTCGTAGAGCCAGTTCTTTTAAAAGAACGAAATTTAAAACAATGTGTTCCTTACAAAAAAGTATTTAAGCTAACGTAGAGCTAGTTAGCTGTAACTTGCTTGCAAACACTAACCGAAAACAGGCATTACAGCTAGCCGTCTGCCTGCAGGTAACGTCATGCTTCAGATTGGTTGATGGGTGAGTATTTCCAGGCTGATCGCCTCTGCAGATATGAGTAGAAATTGCTATATTAATACTGTAAGTTGCTGCCGCCATACATTCACAGGGATCGGTGTCCGTTCAGCTGAGTTTGTTTGCATAAAACGAACACTAGGCGGAAACTTTGGCGGTATGATAGCAGTCTGGGATGCGTTTTGTTGTGGAAACCGGGAGATGCTTTTGTTTATCCGTCCCCTGACACGTTTTGTTGAGTTGAACTTCCCTCACTGTGCCTGGCATCCACAGGCTGCTTAGCTTTGTCGTAAATAAAACGCAGCTGCTGCTGACTCGCACTCTCCACGTTGGAGCTATCAGCTGACTGCTCGGTGTTTTGAACGTCACCACAACGTGGGATGCACATGAAAGGAAAACGTTATCTAGACGTTATAATTAAAATCCTGAAAACATGGCCGAATGCCTCTCTAAAACCGAATTTTGCATAGTGTTTACAAACATTTATCACTGTCATCATGCACGTGTCCCTTCAATTGTTGAAAGGGGTGTGAAGGTTATGCTAAAGAGGAATCTGTGAGTGTGCTCTCTAATTTGGACAAGCTGGAGTCTTCTGTCAAAATGAGACATAAATATTATAGGACACACAAGAGAGGACTTGAATCTGCCACACTGTGAAGAAACTTGTGTTTTAGGTGTCATTTACTTTAAGTCGGGCTCATTTTAGCCCCAGTCAGATAGGGTGGTGATAATGATATGATGCCAAATTGGATCTAATGATATTATTTAATCTCCTGAGCAGGGCTTTAGTGTCTGACATCAGTCGGATTTTACTGATGCAATCCCTTTAGAGTAGATTGTAACAGAATCACATGTCCCAGGCTAAAGCTTGTGGGTGCTGCTCAACTGGAGTACCACACCTCACTTAGTGCCACACACTCATGTTTCTCTGCAGTGCTTTGGAATAGATATCATTAGGGGAGTTTCACCGCTGACAAATCTACAGAGTCGATATTTTGTGCATGAAGATGGATGTGAGTAATTGGAAGTCAGGTTCAAGTGTGCTTTTGATCTGCTGTAGTGTTCAATCTTTGCATCCGAGGTGGCTGAATGAGAGGATGCTGGAGGCAGACTGTGCTCCAAAGGATCTATTTAAACTTTTGTAGTGATGGAGTTTGAGTGTATATTTCCAGTACTTTGCATTAGAATATCACTCTTTTAGGGTTTTATTCCACTGTGCCCAGAGTGCTACACTCCTCATTTATTTCTAAAAAATGTATATATATGTCACCAGAAATTAGACATGTCTAGAGAGAGGTTGTGCACAGGTGGAGAATCTGTTGTTATTTCTTAATGTTGATTCATGGAATCCAAAAGCTGCTTCATTTTGGTGCCTCAGCACTATACTGATGCAACACGGGAGTAAGAGTAGACAACAGTGTTGATTCTGAACCATATTCTCAGCAGGGTGAATACCTGAATATCAAATGATTAACTTAGAAGTGGGTGAGAAATTATTGAAAGTTTGAGTTTCATAATGCCTGCAGTGGCCTGACTGAAATTTAAGATCAATTGCACAAACTTGTTGTACTTTTACATGTTGTTATGATATATGACAATACTGGGCAGACCAAGTAGTAAATTTGGAACTTTAACATCAACTAACCTCAACTCAGTAGTATGGAAATGCTGGATATTGAAGATCTGCTACATGTTTGTAATTATTTTCTGTTTATTTTCAGGCCTATTTTATAGAAAAAGTATTTTCCTAATTGTCAGTTAGGCTTTAAGCTATGATAAGGCAATGGTGTGTGTTTTAGGTCTGGTGTGTACAGACCCACAGTTCTTTTTTAACATGCCCAAGTCTTGTATTACAGCCATTTAAAGATTTTACTTTCTTTGTATTTCTCCAGGAGGAAGATTTCACTGGATTTGGGACCAAAACAGTTCGTCCACAGAAAACGTCTGGCACTGTCCCTCAGTCATCGTTACTAAGCCAAGCAAAGCCTCCTCAAGCTTCAGACCATTCTCCTGGAGCGAAGCCTCTCGTTGGAAAAATTATTCCCAAATCCCCAAAAGCGGTACTTATTGGGAAAATTGTACCGAGGGTCTCTAAAGAAAGCCAGTGTGTCAAAGAGAGCTCAGTAAAAGACAAAGAAATGCCAAAGGTGGTAATTAAACTGCATGGCAAGCAGGTAGCTCTCGCTGCAAAAGCCAAACATGCAGACGAGCAGGCCTCAGGTAGACAGGGCAGTAAAAGGTCGGCTGACTTTATCAGGAAAGCAAGAAAATCAGTGGACTCAGGCAGCATGCAGAACCAAACAGCCGCTACCTCAGCTGGTGGCACCAAGCAAGATAAGCTAATGAGCACTCTGACAGCAGTCAAGGGTGCAGGAAAAGCTTCCAAGGTCAAAGAACGAGGCGAGGTGTCGGAGGATTCAGACACAGACCAATCCCAGCCACAGAGGTCGGTGAAACGCATGAGGGGGTTTCGAATTGGGCACACAAAACGCACATCTCAAGCAGTTGCTCTGTCGTTCACATCCTTTCACAAACGGCAGAGAAAGAGAACGGCTAAGGGCATGGGTGCCTCTCCAGAGGCTGGAGCCGAGGCCGGTGCACAGAGTGGAGAGGAGGCGGCAATGCCCCTCGAGTGTAAAGCCACAGATTCCTCTGAAAAAAGAACACCCAAAAGACATCAACGCAGATCTTTGTTTGGGCATAGGCGAAAGCCAACAAAAAACGTTCAGACAGGTCCTAAATTGGGTAGTATTCGCACTAGGCGTGTTTTTTACACCTATGTACCTGAGCCCTTACCAGCCACACTGATGCCGGACGGGAATGAGCTGCAGCTGAGAGGTCAGAATATCACTTCATCAGAGGGTCAGCCGAGCTCATTTTCTGAACAAGTGCAGCAGAGCTCAAACAACTCCTCCACTTCTGTAACGAGTGCTCGTTCCTCCCGCGTTATTAAAACTCCGAAGAGGTTCTTGGACGAGGAAATGATCCCCTTTCCAAAGGGTTGTCTGTCAACATGGCTGAAAAGTCAAAAAAGAGAGGACGCAAAGCCAAGTCCATCATGTCACGAATCAATCTATGACGACAACTCCCTGCAGTCAGACACTGACCATCTGTCTGTGGTCGACAGCCCACCCTCAGTGACAAAGTTTTCATCAAAGGCCAGTCCAGGCACCAGCCACCTAGAGATCTACAAGAACCTCAAGAAACTGACCTTGAAACTGGCGGAGAAAAAGAAAGGCCGGCCTGACGCTCGGGGGGATTATCCACATCATGGCGACGGTTTGACCTCTCATGGGAAGAAGAGGCGGAGGTCAAAGCTGATGATGGAGGAGATGGACTCTCCTGGTGTTGTGAGGAAACTGGCCGTGGTGGTGAACACTGATGTGGAAGCGCCCTCACACGTGCTGTTAGGAGACACAGGCAACAATAGTAAGGGTTATTTCTTCTTCTTGTGTAATTATTTATCAAGGTCTTGCTGCTTAACTTTTTAGACTGTGAATGTTGAACTTTAACTGAACTGATTTGGTGTTTACAAATGCTCGTTGTTGCGAAGGTCCAAATTGTTCCTCTTTTATGAAATGTCTTTTGAATAGTAAGATGTTTTAATGTTAATGGGACTGCACAGTTGAGGTCAGGTTAAACTGAGTCAACAGAGACTTTTTTTATTTTTATTGATGCAATTTTTAAGATAAAAAGACTGGAAAGACTTACCGGAGAAATCGAGGAGGTCCTGGAATAATGAGGTTTTTGGTTGTGCGTCATCTAACCAGAGTTGCTTTATTCATGCTGTTTGGTAAAGATGAGGCAGGAAGCATGACCGGGGACATTCATGAGCCGTGGGAAGTCAGTGGGCCCAGCCATCGAATTGGTCTCAGTGGAGCCAATAAGACGATGCTCCACCTGCTGAAGAAAGCCAAAGTCCAGCTCATCAAGATTGATCAGCAGAAGCAGCTGAAGTTATCACAGGTAAGAATCCAAGACCAAATCTGTGCAAGTGGAAAAGAAGATTTCTTGGTCTTAAAAACCTGCCTGTACATCGTAGGTAGTTCCAAAGCCACTATAATCTCTAGTGCTGAAATGATAAGTCGATGAATCAATAGATCAATAAATTTGATTGTCAATAAGTCGTAAAAAAGTATTCATTTCAAGGTGAAATGCTAAACATTTGCTGTTTCCAGGTGCTTAAAATGAGAATGGATTGCCTTTCTCTGTTTTATATCATTGTGAATTGAATATAGGGCTGAACAATTAATGGTTTTCAAATCGAATTGCGATTTGAAAGAACGTGATTAGCTAATCGTGAAGACTGCAATTAAAAATGTAGGTTAATCTGACTCGTTTTAAAGTCACGCAGTTACAAATTCATTCTGTTGTTATCCTCGTGTGACAGACTTGCTAACCACTCACAAGCGCATGCGCCTCCTGTTGCAGACCTACTCACCAATCAGAGCGGGCGTGTACATTTTAAAACAACAAACAAAATGAGAGGAAAACGTGGGATGATGTTGTCAGCCGAACCGACACAGGCGGCGGCGTCTGGGCAACTCGCATTGAAGTGTTTCAGCAGCAGAGCGTTTCAGCAGCAGAGCGTTTAGCCTGCCCTAATTTGTTGACATGTTGCTAATTTTTCATTTTGTGAGCTTCAACTAGGGATAACAGCTCTCTGTGAGCCGGTTTTGTTCCACTCTTGGCACTTCTACATATCCCACATGGAGCATTTCAGCATAAGAGCATTTTGCTGACTTGTTCAGATTTTGTTGATTTGTTTGGTTGTCCTTGCTTTTTGTGCTTTTAGCATGGTTAACTAGGCTACAGTCATTTTTATTTTTTATTTTTTTTGGCTGTTTTAATTGTGTTTATTGTTGATATACGATCGGGAGTCTGCTCAGGGTGTTTTATTTAGAAAATTGACCGGATTCGTTCATCTGCTTTGTGCTGCTTGACACAGCTTCTGTCAAAAATAGACTGGCAGTGAATGTTGAACTTTAACTGAACTGAACAAAGAAATCGCAAATCTAATTGCAATCTATTAGAGTTGTCATGGTTCCGACCATAAATGAATAGCTGTTGTTTTGGATTGTTGGTCAGAAAAAAATATATTAATGAATGTCACTGTGGTCTTTGGGAAATTTCGACAGGTTCTTTTCATCATTTCATTTTTTATTTACCAAACAATTAAATAAAATAAAATGAGGGACTGAATAATCTACAATGGGGGAAAAATATAAGGGGTGTGTGTAGTAGTAGTATTATGTAATTGATAAATGACATCATCCAGAATTGCTACACCCTGTAAAGAAGAAGTAAAATTTCTTTTTACACATAGTTTGGCTGTCAATTTAGAAAGGTATAGTCCCTTTGGATAAAAGCATCAGCTAAACATGTTTTTCTTCCTTGTCTCAACCAATAGCTGGGCTCCAGAGAATCACGTGTGCCAGTGAGTGGGAGGAGGAGGAGGAGGAGGAGAGTTGGTGTATCTCCCAAAGATACTGGTCCTCAGGTAATACTTTAACATGAAAATGTGTGTTTTTATGTTATGTCTGAGTTTGCTGAATAAGTCCAAGTCAGTTCACGGTGTTTGTTGTAATAATCATCATAATAATAATAATGTCATGCTCCTCTCTATAACTCTCTGGCTGCCTGTGTTTGTTTGTGTGTACTGCTTTCTGCTGTGCAGGCACTCATGAGAAAAGCCAGTTAATGACAGTGTAAGGGTGTCCAGCCATAAGATTCAATCCTAAAAGGAAAAAAACGTGCTGTTAACACACAAAGCATTTGAAAATTAACATCTTCTGAGATATATCCACATACCAGAAAATAGATTAAATAATGCATAATAACACCTTCAAAATTAAACAGTCAGTGAAAACACAGTAACAGCACCTCAGAGGTAGAGGCTGTTTCGTCATTGTTAGAGGATTTGCTTTTATCCTTTGCACTTGGACCATATATCATACTGTTAGTGTAACGGGAGACTATATTTTATAGGGAGGTTTGTTTACATATCACAGTGATGTACCATAATTTGTTTACTACCAAATTATTCCCACAGTAGTAACATTTTTTTTATTTGTGTGCAGGAGCAGCCGCTGGGCGGTCCAAGGATCAAACATGTCTGTCGGGCAGCAGCAGTGGCTCTGGGGCAGCCCCGTGCCATGGTGCCAGATGATATTCCCAGACTCAGCGCCCTGCCACTTCACGAGAGAGAGGGCATCACCTTCTCTCCTGCAGCAGAAGGTACAGTGCATCTACAAGTGTTGTTTTTAATGAGAATGCAAAAATTGACCCCTCTTTGATTTTACTAGAAAAGGATGAGCACCTCTGTGCATTTTGCAATGCACTGTGTATGTGCAATGATTTTAATGAAGGTTTAATAAGCAAGGAAGTGACGTTTTACACACTAAGCAACTTAAGTCAAAATTAAAATATTACAAATAGTGTGAAATTAAGTTCATTTTATATGTGCACACTCCCTATCCATTGAAGGGACCACGATGTAAACTTTGTAAATGACCCATTTAATTTAATATGTATTATCATTTATCTGACTGGTGAATTGCATGTAAACTAAATTCAGTTTGCATTGTGCTTGGAAAGTCAAATGTGTGTCCCCCTTTCCTTTGGACCAGCAAAGTAAAACAGTAAAGAAAGAAATGACACAAAACACAAAGGAGGGACTTGATCTCTTATTTCAGTACAGGGCATCTGGAGGTCTTCAAAAGTCTTAAGAAGCATTGATTTTAGTTTACTTAAAAAAAGCCCTGCAAAACATTTTATTTAAATTCTAAAGGATTAATGTTAGTTACCTTTGATTGTGGGTTATTGCACACTACAAGAAGGATGGTTGCAACAGTGGTTTGTGTTGCAGGAGGCTGTTCAATCCACCATCAGGCCTGTAGCAAACACTGTCACTACTGCTAGCTACAGTAACTAGGAAGCTCATCATCTCATAATGGGCATGTATTTTTATTTTTTAGAAAAAACCTTAAATTAATAATTTTTAATTGGTTAATCTATCCATCCATTGTATGGCGCTCTTCTGGATCCAGGTTGCATTAATTCACTTAGTTATATCATTGGAAATTATTGTTGTCTACTGCTGTGAGATGATGAAAAAATATAATAAAGATTTCTAGGACATATTGTCCCTGCTGGTTTTCCATCATACTTTCATACTTTGGGCAGTATGATTGTGAAACTGGCATTAAATTGCATTCGATGTGGTAATAAAAATGATCAGAAAAACTTAAGTCGATGAACCTTCATAGACAAGTTCAGACGCTTACGTCCCCACAGCATATTGCAAAGTGTGCAGCATCAACTGTTGCTTCTGCGTAGTTGGAGTTACTACCACCCTGGAACAGTCAGGATTACCACATCATTCACAGGTTGACTGTAGAAAAGATAGATGGACTTGATTCTGTATATAACCGTGCTCCCAGGTAGGTTTTCTTTTTGTTTTGTTTTTTAATCCAGTTTCTCCAAAATGCTTCATTAGCGTTGTCCAGTCTTAAATTAATTTCTCTTTCTCTTCTTTTGTTTGGCAAAGCTGCTCTGCTAGTATTTTATAATGAAAACATTCACCAGCTAAAATATTCTTTCAAACTGGCATAATTAAGCTTAATTAAGCAGTTATAAACAAACAACCTAAAAGAAAAAAAATCTCTTTTTGTAAGAGTACAACTTTGATAGCTTTTGGCAAACGTAACCTGCTGAGCAAAAAATTGCTTTGTTAGCTCAATGTAGTTGTAACTAAAATATTTGCCAGCAAAAATATCTTTTGTCACACACAGATTAGCCACCGCTGTTGGAAAGCTATACCCAACACTGGTCGAGTGAGCACCACTCAGTATGAGGTGAGGAAGTGCCGTTTGACAAGTAGACTCACTGCCCTGAATTTTGTCTCCTAATGAACACATTTAGTGCTTTTGGGGAAAAAACGGATCCTTACACAAAGTTATTATAGCTACATTATTCGTTTAAAATGATGACAGTCGCCACCCCTAAGTGATTTGTTTCTGTCTAGGGTTGGGTATCGTTTAAATTTTATAGATCCTTCTTATCAAATCTCGGTTCTGATTCTAACCACTTCACCACGAATCTTGTCATGGCTCTGTAACATTTATCATCTCCTTGCTCCTCTTCCCCTTCATGGTTAAAGTGAAAAGAGTTTCTGTACTAGAGGGATGTCTCTGGGCACTCATATCTAAGAAAAAGTTATGGAATGATTTGTAGACATCATTCGTTTACCTTTTAATATAAAAGAAAAATGTAAGCTCACGTGCAACTGTTGGCGTTAGCTATAGCTGACATACTACAACACATTGAACACGGTGCATTTCTTCAGATTCACGCCGTGTTGAAGTAAATGCATCGTCATATTGGAGATGCTCCCTCCCTTGCACCAAATATACTTACTGCAGTTGTCTCATTTTAAAGGTACTGTAGAGTAAAGGATCTGTGTGTTGTTTATATGCTCTGATAATGCTAATCCAACACATCTTTGTGGTAGCATCCATGTTGATTGACACTTTCTGACTTAAGAGCACATGAACACACACTGGAGTCTGAAAGAACGACTTCACAACTCGTGAAATGGGACTGTTTGAAGAGCATGTGAATGCACTGTGAGCCGCTGGTTGCAATTTGCAATCCTCACAACTAGATGCCACTAAAACTTACACACTGAACCTTTAAGCTGAGACGAACTTTTAAGCGTTTGCTACCGTCCATCGTGGTCCAGGAATGCAAACGGAAGCAGTCTTTTCATGCATGCTTTGTTGACGTACTGTGTTGTTAGGTCCGCGTAGATAAGTGCAGGTGTTATGGACTGTAAAAGACTCACCGCAGTTCAATCGTGAGCGCAACTGAAATGTGCAAAGCAGAATTGAAATGTCTTAACTAATCCACAGTTCCTGGAAATGTGGTAATGGTTCTAACTTGGAACCAGTTCTCGATACCCAACCCTATTTCTGTCTGAAGTTGATTTGTGCCAGCTGGCATTAAAATACTACCATTGGGGGATGCAAGAGGTTGTCAAAGGAATTAAGTTTCTAATCTATTTCTAGTCGTTTGCAGATCCAAAAAAGTCAAAGAGGGGAATTTCCACAAGCAATGGATTTTTCAGAGAGTCCTGATGTGTTTGTTTAGTGACCTTACTTTCTACTAGAGTGACTCTTAGATTTCCGACACTTCAGGCAGCCGGCAGTAACTTGAGAAACCAGACATGCTTGTTGGACAAAAGACCAATAATGAGAATAAAAGCACCTCCAATCACTGCAGTTAGACCTGTCATGTCTCCTGCAGTCTGAATAGTTAAGTTCTGGCATCCAAAAATGTTGCCTCACATCACATGCTCTTACATGATGTTTGAAAATGTATGTTGCGGCTCTTTTTACCCATCCTCTCTTTCTCTCGCTTGCAGATGTGGCAGATGATGACGATGACATCACTGATCAGGGCAGGGCTCAGTGGGTTGTCTCTCAGGAACACATCCAGCGCAGGAGGAGGAGGGGGAGGGGGAAGGGACGCAGGTTCCGAAAAAGGAAGGTCCTGAGTGAATATGCACCTGGGGGAGTCCGTGCCCGGCGCTGTGGACACTGCAAAGGCTGTTTGATAGAGGAGGACTGCGCAAAGTGTGTAAACTGCCTCGATAAGCCCAAGTTCGGGGGGCCCAACACCAAGCGGCAGTGTTGCATGTAAGTTACACTAATCACAAATCCAGATGAGTGTGAATAGGTTAATTTTACTGTGCGTTTTAGCAAATGTTTTAAAGGCATTGGCACAGAAGGGCTGCGAGAGGAACTGGCAGTATGAATGCATCAACTATTGAAATATGAAGTTTTTCATACTGAAAATTTACTTTGGCCAAGCAGATGTCTGGCAAGTGAAGAAATGCCTCAACACTGAACCATGTATTGGCTTGTAATCTGTAAGGTCAATCATATGTACATTGTGTAAATTCTTATATAAAAGCTGGTATTCAAACAGCGGCTAGGGCGTGGTCAGCACAAACAAATAAAGGCAGGTCGCTAATAAAAGCCAGGTAAAAAACACATTGATGAGGGTGAAGTAACTTGTAGCCCATATTGATTTTATTAAGACAAGGTAGCTACAAGTGCTTGTCAGTAGTTAAAAGAAATAGTTTCACATTTTATGGATTGCGGTGCACAGGAAAAATACAGATTGCAGCCTACTAGATTAGCTTTGCACAAAGACAGGAAATGGAGAGAAACTGCTAGCCTGACTCTGTCCAATGGAAATAAATGTGTTAATTTTTACATATTGGTTTTTGCAGAGACCAAACAAACATAAATATAACATTATAATCAGTGCGCTTGAGAGGTACTGGTAGGTGGATTTTGTTACCTTTGGACAAACCCAGGCTAGCGGTTTCCCTGTTTCCACTCTTTGTGCTAAGCTAAACTAACCAGCTGCTGGCTGTAGCTTCATATTTACAATACAGACAAGATGGCGGTATTGATCTTCTCATCAGATTCTCGACCAGAAAGCAATTAAGTGTATTTCCCAAAATGTCATGCTAGTGCTTTGAAGATAGGCAGTGAAAATCAGTCAGTCACTGTGTTTGGGGAAAATAGCAACATATTTACATTTTATACTGACAATACTGAGTTTGGTGCTGAGTTCTAAAATGTTGAAGTAAGTCAAAAATACTGTTTAACTTCTAAGTTAAGCATTTTTGTACATGAAACATGAAAAAACTTTTTATTTCTTTCCAGTAAAACATATTAAACAATCCAGTTAATGAAGGCAAGTTGGCTCTCACAGTCTAACACATTCATAGATGTCTACACCTGCACTTGGCCAAATAATTACAGTTTACTCTTTCTTCTGCCCCCAGATATAAGAAGTGTGAGAGGATTGAGAAAGCAAAGATTGAGCGCATTGTCAAACCATTAAAAGGTATGTCTCTATTTAGATTATTCTCATTGGTCTCCCTGAGTGAATATTTCTTGTTTGATTTGCTGTAATCATGTCTTTAAGTTAACAGAAATAACAAATTCAACAACACATCACAAATATTTAGTTTGTTTACAAAATTAATCACGGGGCTCCTTTTTCTTAGTCCAGGCAAGGCGGCTGTCAGGAGGGTCAGAGGAGGGATCGTCCTCCATGGCGCCTGGAGTCAGAAAACTGTCCCTGCGTAACATCGCACCACGCTCCTACAGCAGCCTGCTGAAGTCTGAATCTGAAGAAGAGGAGGGAGAAGAACAAGAGGAGAAGGCAGATAAATCAACAGTCAAGCCAAATGTAGTTGCTACTAGCAACCAAGGTAACTGAAGCTTTGTTTTTGCAGATTATGGTTTGAAGATCTCTGACGATAATTTCAGAGCTTTGTTGCAGAGAGAGAGTGCCTCACAAATTATCCAAAGTTAATATTCTTGACATAGAACAGATAGCAGTTTGTCAAGTCCGTGCTTTTCACCCAACAAGGGCAGTATTATTTTCGAAAGTAGTATTTGAATGACAATCAGAATTGTATCTTAGATCTGTTTATCTTTTTTTGGAGATCTTGCTCCTCAAGATGGCGGCTCACTGCCGTACGACCCTCCAGCTGAGGTGGTGAAGCACCGCCGGCCGTTCTCCAGAGGAGCCGGGAGCAGACCCAGGGCTTCCAAGGTAAAAACATGCAGCAGATTTTCCTCCTCGTGTCCAGTGTACCACCTAATCAAACCTGGGTCAAGTTGTATTTTTGGAAAAGTTTTTTGGCTCATATTGATAGTCTGTTGAACTTCCAGATAGGTGGTGTTTAAAAAATGCTACCACAACAAAAAACACAAATTTGTCAGAATAAACACAATTTATTATTTCCAAATAATACTTTGCCCAGGTCTGCATATCACTTTTTTTCATTTTAATTTTACCATCTGCATTGGCATGAGTGATTTCTAATAACCTCTTTCAAATTCAGCCTTGCTCATCTTCCTTTCCTGACTCTTAATTTCTCCTTCATATTAAACACCTTGCATGTGCTTAAGCTCATGTTTTTATAAATTATGGGCGAATTAAGCGGTGTTCTTGCTTTTCTTTGAGGTAGAAGCACAACTTACACTCCCTGTTCAGTTTCTGTTTGAGGCAGTACTTCATTTTTATGCTCGCATAAGTTTTGGGCTAACTTGTTCAGATAGCCACGACTAGCCAGTCTCCAGAATTTAAAATGTAATCTGTATCTTGGCTATCATAACTAGAAGGAAGAACTTGTGTCATGTTTAAATGAACATTTAGCTCACACGAGTTTATTATTTTCCTATGTGACCGTACATCTACAGTACAGCACTATCCATGGCTAACAACAGGGTTTCTGCCAGGGACGTTTCATCAAGAGGAGGCCCATGGTTAAAATTAAGACTGGGGCGATTCCGACGTAGTCCGTTAAAATGTATTTCTTCAACGCCTTCATGTTAAAAGTAATTTCTGCCCTGCTGCTGTCGTGGTAACGTAACTTTACACTTATGTCATCCAACTTTCGGCCGTTTTATATTTTCTGTAAAACAGCCGAACGTTGTTTTAACGGCCACGAATGAGCGAGACGATAGCTGAATCTAACAACAATCTGTGACTGTCTGTGAGTCGTTTTAGTTATTTTCTTTGCCCCACACTGATGCAGAAATACATTTGATTATAATACTGCATATTACTCAATATTTAAATAAATCCATGTCAGGAACATTTAAAGTTTTAAGTAAAGTAGCCTAATTAATGTCTGTTATTGTTGTTATTATCACAACACATCAGTGATGTGGACATTTGATTCATTGTAAGATATGCTACTATTGTCATTATTCTAATTTGCTTGTGTTGTGTTTTTGATATTAATTTAGGATATATTGATATGTTAATCGGGTAATAGGCAACTTTTTTTTTCTTTAGAATACACAAAAATAGTCATTAGATTAATCGATATAATAATCGACTTGAAAAATAATCGTTATATACAGCCCTAGTTAAAATAATAGCCAATCACAAAGAAAGAAATCATCTTAACATTAAATTAGCAAAATAACAATCGCAATATGATAAATACAAAAAGTAATAACGCGTTCAGTTTAATTCAGAAAGATATCTTAGGAAAAAAAATTTTTTTTGAAAGATTTTTTTTTCAAAACCTAACGATACAAACAAACAAACAATAGCATAAGCCTTAAAGTGTAAGTATATTTTCTATGATTACTTTGATTATAAGTATAGTCACCATTGCTCCCTAACACCATTCATTACAATGTTGGGCTGTCAGTCTTTGTCTTAACTTTAGTTAAGCTGAAGCTTAACTCTTGGCTGTGCTGTCTGACTCTTTGCTTCTGCTTATTCTAGATGGCATGCACATTTGACTTCTTCAAGTCACTTGCCAATCTAATCGAGCAAAATTGTGAATTTAGAACAGTTTGCTCGTCTATACGGTTAAAGCTCTTTGCTCTGTCATAAAATAATCGTTTTGCTTTTTTTAACCTTTTGAATCTGCATTACTTGAATCTTCTGCCATTCTTCATAAGAAATTCCCTCTTATACCCCTCTTATATGTGACGACACTGTTCGCAAATGTTGAATTCATCTCCATCTCTGTTTGTTGGTTGTGAATTGGTAGTGCTGATTTTGTGCATACACCAAAATATTTTTGGGTAACTGGCAGAAATTGCTTTACAGCTAACCTCCACGATAACGGCATTGCACCTTGTGTGAGGACACACAATTCAAAATTTGAAACATGGTCTGAGGTCATAGCAACTGTGTGCTGCTCCTCATTGATGATTAACTAATTGGTTTGTGTTGCCACAAGCCAAAAACTCTACCTTCCTCCTCCTTCTGAAACACACCAGGAACTAAGGAAGCCATCCCATTTTGAAGACAAGAATAAAGAGGAAACAAGTACACAAAATCCATAGCGTGTGGTCTACACATTTGGCATTACAAAGTGATATGGGGCGTTTCTTGGTTTCGCTCAATTCATGGGTGGCTCTTTGTTTTGCTAGTGGCAGATTTGTCCACAATGCAGCGTAGGAGTGAAATGGCAACTTTCTTAAGAAGAGCTCAGCAGAATGTTAACAGACGACAAGGGTGTAGGTTTTGTTTTAACATTAGAGGTGATGCATATTAAGCGAGGGGTGTGTGGGTCTTCTTCCTGAAAAAATTGAGCTTTAAAAATCTAATTTCCTGCATTCTGGTGAATTTTTCTGTTTCAGTTTTTGCCCATTCTGCATCAGTTTATGTTGGAAATGACCTTAATTATGTAAACACAGAATTCAGTCAACACATGTAGTTCCCTCTTCCTTTTTGTCTTTTGTTTGGGAAAGTACTCTATACTTTGTTGTAGTTGACAGACTACACTACTGCCTTTTGGTTTATGTTATTGTGTCTGTAATTTGCAGCTGACTGTTAACCGTTCGTGTACCAATTACATTGATCAGATACTGAGAGACAATAGTGGTTATATCATTTTTTAATCAAAATTGTGTGCAATTCAGTAGTCGCTGGATAGTAGGAAGAAAGAAATGTGCCTTCCCTAATTGTACGCCCTTGGTTGTGGACAGTTTGCCGGTGGGCGCAAAAGACAGGCTTAGACCTTCCTTTTTTTTTCTTTTTTTAAAAAATACAACATGCATCTACAAGAATGTAATGACGCACGCACCTTTGAAACTGCGCATTTAAATATCTGCATGTACATGCTAGGTACATCTGAAGGCATTGTATGTGCATGTGTCTGAAATTTAAACTAAAATTGCTGTGTCAGTGGGTTCATGAAATTTTTGCTGCCTCCTAGAAGTTTGGACATTTGAGATTTATGTATTTCCCCCTTTTTAAATATAAAAATAACCCATCTTAACCTGAACAAGACATGACATTAGATTAGAGATAATTAATAGCCTTACAACATAGGACTCTACTAAATATATACATAGAGAAAGTCTTAGATGTTTGAGTTCAGCTCATGATGAATGGGGGCAAAAACAAAAGTGTTGCATTTATAATTTTGTTCGTTGTATATTCTATCAATCTGAATGTACAGCAGCAGCACCCTGCATATTACCTCTTCTGAAACTAGCAGACTGAGAGAACACCACCACACATCTTATCATGAACTCCTTTGTGTTGTTCCAGGTGTAGATAAGGCGGTGTAAATCTATAATTTTTGTGACATTTCTCGTATCAAAAGTGGAAGATTTTTTTCTCATGTTTGATCTGTACTGCTTACACATCAAAGGCATTTTTTAATCACACTAAACATGACAAAGTATTTGTATGTCTGTTAACAGTAGCTGAACCTCTAAAGAAGTGTCAAAAAAGGACAAACTAGATGTTTTTGTGACTATATAGTTGCCTTTGAACTGGGGACTTGTGTGTACACCTCTACTGCTGCTTTCGTGCATTTGCTAAACTTTCTCGACCTTTTCTTACTTCTTATTCCCGGCTAACACATTACTCTCAAAGACACATTTCTCCCCTTTTCTGTCACTTTGGCTGCTGCCGGTCGCCGCCTCTGCATGTCACTAGTATCAGTGTTACTTTGGAACGTGTCGTGCTGGTTGGCTTAGGCAGTCCCCTCCTCCACAGGAACAGGAGAACACGGAGGAGACGGAGCCCAGAGAAACCAGCCCATCCAGGAGCCCAATGCCGAAGCTGCAGCAGCAGCTACAAATACACTTACACCGTCTGCCTGATTTTATCCTGCGGTCTGCTCTGTCTTTGCCGCAGCAGTTGCCCCAGTGTCTGGATCAGTGTGCTGCACAGTCACATCCAAAATTGTCCCAGCTTGTAACGCAGCCTGCTATTTCACCTTCCACTACACACTGTCCTCCAGAATTGTCCCAGCCTGTAACGCAGCCTGCTATTTCACCTTCCACTACACAATGTCCTCCAGAATTGTCCCACCCTGTAACGCAGCCCGCTTCTCCACTTTCACCACATCCCATAACAGACTCTCTGCTGTTACGTTTGCACCGTTTGCCCCAGTCTGTGGTGCAGTCAGCATTGCATTTGCACAACTATATATTGTCATCATCTCAACAACAGCGCCAGTCCATACTCCACTCATCTCTGACAGAGGTTTCGTCAAAGTTGTGTTTTCAGGGACATCCAAAGTCTGAGCAAAAAGCAGATGCTTTGACTGATGCATGCAGAGCTAGCAAAGATGCGGTGCGTAAAACTGTGCAAGTGCTTCCTCAGACTGTCGATCCACTCACAGAGTTACAGGAGAGCACGCAAATGAAGCAGGAGGACAAACGAGGGGATCCGCCTGAAGAGGAGGAGGAGGAGGACGGCAACGATTCTGTTAAAGAGACGGTGCTGCAGAACTGTCCAACAACTGATCCACACTATGTCCTTCGTTCCCAGAATCCCGCAGAGTGTGCGTCAGTGAACACCCTGCCAGGGTTAACTAACGGATTTCCCCAAAGGGGCCTGCAGAACAAGTACAAGATCCGCGTGGATTTCAAGGTGAGTTTTTGCACTAGTGTTGAGTGGCATTTTTATATTACTCACTGGGGTGTATATGAAATTGACGGTATGTTGCTGTTCATCACTAGAATTACGTTTACAAATGACACAAGTTATTTAGAGACTTGAAAAGAGAGACAATCAAACTTCAGCATTAAAAAAAAACCCCATCTCTCTGGGGTTATGACTTGTAATATTCCCTGCACCACTCTAAAATAAAATGAACATAAGTAGGTGTCTCATTTCATTAGGCTATTTTAGTGCACTGTAAATAAAGTCCTGTACTTTATTTGATGGAGCGTCAGAGTAAAATTTTATTCACTTTTGCCCCCTTTTACTAGAAGTGAAGGCACTCACTACAGTAAGGCACTTGAGGTAAAAGTGTCCACCAGATGATTAGAATAAGTTCCTGCCCCTTTGCAGAAATAGAAATACCAACAGTCTTTTATTTTTCTAGCTTTGAAGCATGAACTACAAATCTCTTGGTGTTATATAAATTGCATACATCCTGGTGTAAGAAATTAACAAGACCAGCCATGCTACTAGTATTACTTATGGGATCATTATGAAGCCGCTTATTTTAACGAGTTTGATTCGCGTTAATGAGCCCATGTGTCCACAAAATACCAAAGTAGAAACTGATCACTTTTCTCTTGCTTTTTTTTCTTGCCCTGCTTCCACAAGGAGGACTGTGCTGTACAGAACGTATGGCTAATGGGCGGCCTCAGCGTCCTGACATCAGTCCCCACCACACCACAACCCATCTGCCTGCTCTGCTCCAGTAAAGGACGACATGAGGTAATTCAGCTCTTGATCACAGCCTGAGTAGTCTGGCAAAGTACGGAAAGTGTTACTGATGATAAATATCTCCAAGCCCATGTTTGCAACATTTTGGTGCTGTGCCATGCTAATAATAACATTTCTGTGACTAAGCTGGTCTCCTTTGGTCTCTCTCTTCTATCAGATGATATTCTGCCAGATCTGCTGTGAGCCTTTCCACAGTTTCTGCCTCTCACCAGAGGAGCGCCCCATGAAGGGGAACAAGGAGAACTGGTGCTGCAGGCGCTGCAAATTCTGTCATGTTTGTGGCCGTCAAAGCAAGAACACAAAGGTATGCGACCCCTCAGTTAAAACCAAAAAAAAAAAAAAGCATCTCTAAATGTGATGTAACTGTGGTAGAACAATAGTCTGTATGAACACAGAAACAGGCTTTGCAGATTTCCCCCCTGGACAGTGTTTCTGTGTTGAGCTGCAGTAGAAAGATAGAAATATAGAAAGAAAATGGAAATTTGTACTAAAGTAACTTTGGAAGATATTCACTTGATTTTACAAACTCAGAATGCTGAAGTCTCATGTTAGCTTCAGATGAACAAGGACTGTGGATTTTGTCCCACATATCTTACACTGAAAGGGCATTAGGAAGGGATCTGTAAAGGCCCAGTATAAACATAAAACATAAATACAGCAAGCAAAACCTGTTTGTGTTCTTGTGGGCACCTGGCTATTGTTTTAAGACAGATTTTAATTGTGATCCTATGCATTTGAAATTTTCATGACATTAACGCTGAACAATGAATCAAAATCTTACCAAAATCACTATGTCCTACTGCAACTTTCAAATTGCAGGAGGTACAATTTAAAATAAAAAAAAGGCAAAATGTGTCAAAATACCATTTTATATGAAATATTTTGTCCTGCATAGATGTCCTGACCTACACATCATGTTCTACAGACCAAAGAAAACAGCTTTTGTTTGGTACAGATCTTTGCAAAAATTACACCATAATCATTAAAATTTATTGAAAATGAGAATAATTATATAAAAATTATCATTCCCTGCAATATCCCAAATCATATCGAGTTATTAGCTGCAATTAGATATTTTTTGAAAATTGTTCAGGCCTAGCGAACATTCACAATCACACAACTAATATGAATAACAATAAATATTTAATTTAACTGCAAATGATACATGCATGTTGGCATGTATCTATCTGTATAATTTTTTTGTGGGGAAATGTATAGATGGAAAGAGTATTTGGAGGATATTAACATTATCTGTTTTGTTTTGTACACAGACATATTTGGTTTTCAGCTTCATATAAATTTTTTATATTTTATTTAATCTGCTATAAAAGTATAACTTCTGTATTTAACATGCTACATTTTCTAGACTTATTGTGTCTAAAGATATTGCACATGAGATTTTAGGAGTGTGAGAGTGTGAAGGCATGGGTGGTAGTCAAATATTTAACCTATAATTAATGTGCCTTGTGGTTTTTTTCCCCTCTCTAGCCTGTGTTGCAGTGCAGGAGATGCCAAACCTCCTACCACCCTTCCTGCCTGGGACCGACTTACCCCAAACCTATGAACTGCAACATGCCTTGGGTAAGTGGTTAAATATGAAATATTTGAAATATTTAGGAATATAGGAATCTCTGTGCCATGTCTTAGGGATATCGAAAGTCTGAAATTGTCTTAAAATGTCAAATAAACATTTTTTTGTTGTTGTAGGTATGCATGACATGCATTCGGTGTAAAAGCTGTGGCGTGACTCCTGGAAAGAGCTGGGACTTGGCCTGGAACCACGAGCAGGACCTCTGTTCTGACTGCACTGTTCTCCATAACAAAGGTAAGACCTCTGAGAGACACCAGTGTTTTCTGAAGGCTTTGCAGACATATTTGTGAAAGCTCAATAAATACATTGATCCTTGGATGCAAACCTCCCAGACTTGGTGATAAGTTAACCAAACAAGTTCAAAGTTGATTAGAAGGATGACCTGGACCTGTGTGTGTGTTTACAATTCAAATGTGTAGCACTGATGATATGATCTGTATTTATATCAGGTAATTTCTGCACCGTCTGCCACAAGTGCTACGGCGACAAGAAGCAACAAACACAGATGATTCAGTGTTCAAAGTGCAGCCACTGGATTCATTATACATGTGAAGGACTTTCAGGTAGGTAACGCTGCGTTTATTCATAAATGAAACTTCAAAGTGATCCAGAGTTTTCATTCCAGCCAAATACCTGTTTTGGTTGACAGGTTTTGTGTTTTGCTAGATTAAAACTGTTTTCCATCTTAAGTTACAGTACATAGAAGAATATGATAACTGATAATGTGAGAATTAATAAAATTTTGCACAATGAAACATCTGTTTTGCTCTTGCGTGTTAAAGAACACAAGAGTGCATTACTAAATTTTAACTATGTCTTTACTACTCAAGGAGGGAAATTAATACTTTTCATTAATTAGAATTCTCAGACTATTTATACATGTAGAACAGATCTAATAATCTACAATATATCCTCTAACGTGTGTCTGTTTGTCATCACAGACGAGCTGTTTGGTTTGCTGTCAAGCCAACCGGAAGAAGAAGTGCTCTTCACCTGTTCACCCTGCAGCCAGCACCGAACTGAACACAGCAGCTTGAAGGTGGAGCTGCAGAGCAGGCTGATAGCAGGGCTGAAGGAGGTGCTCACTGACCTCCTCTGTGACCAAGCCACACAGCACCTCCTCATCTGTAAAGCGGTAAGTGGTACCCAAAAGCCCTGTCCTTTTTGACATTTTTATTTTTAAAAAGTCAACTTGTGCTTTCAAGCTTTTATTTTCCCTTAAAAAGTGCCCTAATATGTTTTATTTCAAATCATATTGTTGTTTTTGTGTTTTCTACCTGATAGCTGAATGTTTTGTCTTATTTAAACTGTTGTTTTTGTTTGTCAGTGTCAGGAAACCAACACCACACACTTTGACAGGGAGCAACAACAAGTCTGTGATCTACAAGCAATGGAGAAGAAGTTTGAAGGGGGCGGTTACACCTCAATAGTGAGTATATTCTTTCTGATAAATTGCTAATTATGCGAACCAACACAGGGTGATTTTTACCTGTTTCATGTCTTACCAAAGCAGTCGGTAATAAATATAAATACCATATTTCTTAATTTCTTTGTCTTTGAAGCTCTTGTGAGATGCTGTTGATTGGAGCCCTGACCTCTTTGTATTTGTATTTTCGCGCTCTCAGAAAGCTTTCCATGCGGATGTCGCCTCTGTGATGAGGAAGTGGCTGAAGGAGGAGGAGCTTCTCCCTGAGCACCAGAGAACGACGAGCCAGGCCAGAGCACACTATGTCAAAGTAAGCTTCCCTCCCCTTCCCAAATCTCCCATAGTTTTAGTTTATTTTTAGAGACCTACGTTTCATTAATTTCCAGTGAAAGCTACATTTTCCTCAGTTTCTGTTTTCATGGTGACTTCCACTGGTTTGACTGGTTGGAATGTGGAGTTGAGTCACTGGACAAATGCACTGCAAAAAAGACTGAGTAAAATATAAAACAACCAAAAACAAGTTTTGTCCTTCAACCTAATTTTACCGTGCTTTGCCTTTGTTCTTAATTAAAAATGTGTTTTTCCTCACAGCTGATTGAGCGGGTTTTCAGTTGGTTTCCTGAACGCCATCTGAAAAAGTGGAACTCGTTCTCTGAGGAATTCCCAAGGTATATTCATAACCAAGTAAAATTAATTAAACATTATTATTTTTCCCTCATTATGTATATTTAAGCTCTGTGGCATTTGTTGAAGCTTTTAGGTGAGTGCTCAGTCTAGTGGACTGTAATTTAAATACTTGTATTAGATGGACGGTTGTCTCAAGTGTCTTCTCTGGCCTTCCCCTCTGTTTTACGGCTCTTATCTTTCACTCTGCAGTGGCATGCTCCCTGAGGCGGTCCTCCCACCATCCATGGAGCACAGCTATGCACAATGGCTGGAAAGGACATACCAGCCGAAGGAGTCCAGGGGCCCACAGGCGGGGAAAACTGAGTCTGTGCTGTCCTCAGTCGCTACACTGCAGTCTGGTGTATCGCACCCTCTTTATTCACATGGTATGGAAACTGTTCTGCCTGTTCTGTATCATGTCTGCTGAGGAATGTGATCTTAGTCAGAACCTTTGGACATATAACTTCTGTTCATTTCTAGTAGGGAAGGATCACATTTTTACAGGTTTCACATTTGCAAATGACTTAAGACTGACTTAAATAGCAAACACGTTTATAATAAATGAAAGTATTTGTTATTCCAGAGATGAAGGCTCTCTAGCCAGCAGTGTTATCTAAAAATATCGATTTATTTGTAATAGTAATAATATTGATTATCGTATCAAACATATTTATCGGTTATCGTCGGCACTGAAATGCCCCAATGGTGCATCTCTAATTACTTCTCTTTCAATAAAATGTTTGTGTTCATTTTGTTTTCATTCATCCTCAAAGGTGAAATGAGTCATCCGGAAACTACCAAGACTGAAGATGTGAGGCAGTGTGCCCTTTGCCAACAATACGGAGACTCTGCCACGAGTGTGAGTAAAAATGTCTTACTCTGTTTTTGCGACTGCAAATAATATCAATTTTCAGAACATTAACACATTTAGGAAGTAGTAGAAATCCCTATTCACAAGATGTGTGTGTGTGTGTGCGTGTGTGTATGACCAACAGTCCACAACGCAAGATATTCAGCAGTTTTAATATAAAGTAAGAAGAAAGAAAAGCATCAAATTCTCCCATTTGTGTAGCTGCAACCATCAAATACGTGACCTTTTTGCTTAAAATGACTTAAATGCAGAATAACTGTTTGTTTCAGCTCCACTTACTGCATGCCACATAAAAAGTCAAATACTTGAATACAGAAACAGGCCATTAACTTTGCAGTGACAGTACATTACAAATGTTTTGGTTTGACTTTGTTCTTGTCTTTCCTTTCCTTGCATGTCATCTTTCAATGTAAAGGACGCAGGGCGGCTGTTGTACATGGGACAGAATGAGTGGTGCCATGTTAACTGCTGCCTTTGGTCTGCAGAGGTGTATGAGGAGAATAGTGCTCTTTTGCAAGTGCACAGCGCTGTCTCAAGAGGGCGCCACCTGGTAAGATAATCTCAGGAAAGAAAATAAATGGTGTTCATGATCTAGTAGCTAGATGTTTATTTGCAAGCTTGCTCCAAGTATTGTAGGATTGCAGTCTGCACAAAAAAACTGTGTGGAAAGTATTATGATATAATTGTAAGTTATTTAACATGATTGTTTTTTTGTCCTTCATTCTCCAGCGTTGTGATCGTTGTGGACAGTCAGGAGCCACTGTGGGCTGCTGTCTTGCCACCTGCCAGAGTAATTTTCACTTCATGTGTGCTCGTGCCCAGAACTGTGTGTTTCAGCAGGACAAGAAGATGTACTGCTTCAAACACAGAGATCTTATCAGTGTGAAGGTATGGACACAACCCCCACCCCTCCTCCATTTTTGTCAGAGGGGAAAGCCACACCTGCTGATTTTCTTTCTTTCTACATTGTGTTAATTTATGATTTACTTCCAGATGGTTTCTGGGAAAGGCTTTGAGGTTTCTCGGCGAGTTTATGTGGACTTTGAGGGGATTAATCTCAGAAGAAAGTTCCTCACAGGCCTAGAGCCAGAATCCATAAACATGACCATAGGTAAGAATATCAGTTTGGTGTTTGCTTTAGACACTTGACTCCTGTCCAGGGTATGTGTCTCCTAAAGGGATGAAATATTGCTGCTCTATATCAGACTGCCTTTGGTGTTTTGATAAGTATTCTTATAGTATTGTCTTCTATCTTTTTCCAGGCTCTCTGCAAATTCAGAAACTTGGTGTGTTGTCAGAGCTGTCGTCAAATGGGAGGATGCTGTATCCTGTCGGCTATCAGTAAGTGATCATTGTCATTATATGTCTTACTGATGTAATCTGGCTGGTTAAAGACCGGTTTGGAGTGCAGTTCTCATGAAAAAAGTACATAAAACAACACAAAGCTAGTTATTTCAAAACTTGGATTTTAGGTATTACTCCCATTTTTGCTTATTTATGTGAACTCATTCTTCTTCCCTTCCTTCTCTAGATGTTCGCGGTTGTACTGGAGCACTGTGGACCCTCGCAGACGCTGCAAATACACCTGTAAGGTGACAGAAGCGAGCACACCTCTCCCTGGTGAGGAACATGATCCGAGGTGGGACCAGGAAGAGAATCACACCATAGTCCACAGTCCCAGCCACCACAGAGGTCAGCAGGAACTATTTATTTTCTCTTTAAGATTCGTCCGTTGTCATTCACTTTATCAACACTCACAGAAATGTATTTTGCAAAAAATTACATATAACCCTAACCAAGCCCATATAACGATTGGGCTAAATTCTCCATTAAGATGGATCAAATTGTTTCCCTGAAATGTTTCTTTTTGCAACTTCGATAGTAGACGTACCTCTGGTCATATTGTATGACCAGTTGCTCTGTGTTTAGACTCTTATTTGTTTGACACCCTTTCTTCTTTGCCAGATATGGAGTCCCCAGATCGTTTAAGCTCCTCATCCAGCCCCATAAAGTCCACTACCCCATCTCCCAACCCTAAACAGCACAACACACCTGGATCCAAAAGTCCAGGTTACACACAGACCAGGAGACCAGCAGGAGGATCATCTCGACCTCTCCCATCTCCAGGTAAATAGGCTAAGATGACATATTTGAAAATGTTGTTATATAATTATATGTTTTCATAAACGTATATAAATATATCTATATTAATATGTTTTCATTTTCTCAGCATTGTGTAAAATGTGACACATCTTACTGTATTAAAGTGTACTGTGTTGTAGAAGACCCCATAAATTAGCATTGCTACATTTCCTTCAATCTTTGTTATTTGATGCTTTCAGGGTCCACGCTTCCCAAATCGCATCACATCCTGACATTGAGGGACCTGGAGGACACCCGTCGGCCTCGCAGGGTCTCATCAAGAAGCCGCTGCAGTTCCTCGCCAACAGACAGCGACCCGTCTGTGCCGATGACCCTCCGCTCTGGTGGCACCGTCAACTCCAGATGTGCCCTGTTCAGCTCTCCTCCAAGGTCGTCCAACTTGGGTTCAGCCTCGCCTCCTCTATCGCGCCAAAACTCAACATCACCAGTCTGGAGCTCCCCGCCTAGATCGAACTCCAGCATCTCTGCAGGGCTGTCACTTCGGCAAGGAGCCATCACGCACTCCCCCAGAGGGAGGCATAACTTCAGAATCACCACTCCAGTTTCTGCAGAGGTTCCCCAAGACTTCCTTGCATCATCGGAGGCGGAAGATGCAGCAGTGGCCACAACCAATGGGATCTCATTAGCCCCTGATAACCTGGAAGAGGAAGTAGCCCACCTGATGGCCCAGGACCTGCCGTACACTGTGTTTGACACTGACACAGAGGTTGCAGTGGCCTCCATGCTGAATGCTAAGCTTGAGTTTGACGAGGCTCTGCTCAGTGAGACAGTGGCACTTCATTGCGGGAGAGGAGAGGTGGAAGGTGTAGTGCAAGATGTGGAAATGCAGGAAGATAATCGGGAGAATGACTACGAAGATGAAGACTCGAGCCGTTACTTAAAATTTTCACGCACAGTGGTGTGTGACGCAGCTATCGGCTCGGACGCCTCCGGGCAGCTTCCCCCAACACAGTCGATCTCACAGTTAGATGGAGCAGACGGCGGGTCAGAGAGTGATGAAAGCGAGGCGGTCAACGATGAAGCTCAGGACACAGAAGAAGAAGACGAAGAGATTAAGATTCATACCAACCACAATACACCTACTAAACAGCTGACGGTTGCTCTAAAGAGGCTAGAGTCGATCTACACCGTGTCAACAGTTGAACAAGGAACAGCTGACCCGGAGTTTCAGGAACATTGTCCACCATGTGATGTTCTTAAACCAAGTTACTCGCACGATGACATGTCACTCCGTGAAGAAGAGGTCCTGATGAGCTCTGAAACCCTACCATCTCAAAATGAGGTGTTTTTGGATTCCGCTACAGGACATTTTATTTCTGCTGAAAGTGACGCTGTAATGTACCCAAATAACAAGGAAGTTGAGGATAAAGATGAAAGTAGCTCATCTGCCGACTCAGTTGGAGGATTTAAAGATGATTTGAATGACCCGGACTACTCTCCACAGCATACAACCAAAAAATCCCCCCCAGCACACATGAAAACCATCATTGTGAAGACTAAACGTCCAGCATCAAACCTCAAACGCTTGTCTCCAAAACTGTGTCTTCCACAGCAGCACAATCTCAATTTGCTGCTGCCCCCTCAACCTACACAGGCTGTAAATGATGCGTCGGCCTCCCCGGCTGCTGCCAGTATTTGTGCAGTTCCACGCACGGTCACTTCCCCCATTGTGATCAATGGTTTAAACGCTCTACCCATTCAGGGTGCCACACGGGGCAGAACCATCGCCATCCGTTTGGACAGCTCGAGGCCAGGAAGTCAGGGGCAAGTTGGGATTCAGAATCAAGCTGCAGCCACTAGCTCAACCCCGGCCCAGGCCCCCGCCCGTCAGGTCCTCCTGGTCAACCGTCAAGGTCAGATTCTGATCAAAGACCCGAGAACAAACACTTATCAGGCACTCAGTACAAATTCTCCTGCCTACAATAAAATAAGCCAGATTGCTAAGCTTCTCCACAGTGGTAATGCCTTGCAGCGCTCAGTCCCTCGTGTCATAATAAAGCCTCGTTCCAGCCCATCTGCCACCAACGTCCCTCCTGCCAGTAACCACACAGCAACGTCGGAGAGAAAATTCATCGTCAGAATGGTGCCTCTAAATAGCAGCGTGCCTCCAGCTCCCGCAACTCCTGTCTGTGTGCCGAGTGTTCCTGAAGCAAGTTTCTCCAATATTGAAGAGAGCACAGCCCAGGCTATTATCGACCGAGCCATGGCTACCCACCGCGACGAGCCAAAGACGAAACCCATCATCCTCAGTAACACTCGGCAGACAAGAGCCAGACATCGAAGACCGTCCCGTTTTCTGGACGAAGAGGTCTCGGATCAGTCACCAGCTGCAGGCTCAGAGTCTCCCAGTGGTTTACTCAATCAACCAAATTTCAACCTACAACCAACACCTGCTCCATGGCACCACCAGGTGAGGGTCAAGAGAGTATCATCGGTGTCTGAAAGGCCCTCCAGGAAGAAATCCAAGATGGACTTCTTGAGGGATCCCTCAAGTGAGCTGGATGAAGTTAATGAAGCCAGGTATTCAAAGATCTGATTATTCTCTTTTTTTCACTGCAGTGTACAAGAGTATAAAATTACCAAAATGTAAAAAAAAAAAAAAAAACTGTGCTGCAATTGACATTTAAGTTACTTCCTGGGGAAAAAATATTATAATGGCTGGAGCTAGCTATTTTCATTATTGGTTTGGTTGTTTAATGATAAACTACACATTATTATTTTGAATTTGCTCCATGATAATACTTAATATTTTGCTTAATTGTCTAACCTTAACGAAATATTAAAATCTTTACCTGTCCATTTACGTGCTGTCATCTTAAACATTCATGGTAGGTTCTCTTAACAAGGCCATCTACTGGTGTGTACCGAAGTCTTTCTTTACAAGTTCAGCTTCTCAGGCAGTGTATTATTCTCAAGATGTCTACCAGCCCTGCAGAAAAGTCCTGTAAACGAAGGAAGGAAGTGTACTTAACTACAATATTAACAGGGAAACCCAGCGGATGTGACTGAAAATAACTTAAATGCGTATTAATTTAATATTATACTGTTTCATTAAGTACACTTTGATAACCCTAATGAAGTTAACAACAGCAGCACTGCTGTTTGTGTGACACATTCTGTCACAAGTCTCAGGGATCAGTGTATGTTTACTGTGTCTTGTTTTCTTTCAAAAGACCGAGTCGTGTGAGAATGAAAGCTCCAACAATGAAGGATGTTCTTGACATGGACCAGAAGAATATGTCTGACGAGCCTGAGAAGATGAGGGTTATTGCTCCGCCTCCTCCTACGCCCTCCAGGTTAGTTCATCTTAAAGTTCCTGTAATTTAGAGCCTTATTATTATGTTGTAAAGAAACAATTAGGCAAATGGTTAACTCCAGGTTAGAGGAGTCTAGGGTGTGGAAACATCTTTTAAACAGAGAGAACTTTGCATTAACACCTATCTAACAACATTTTAAGGCCACATAACTTATCAAATAAGTTCTAACAAGACGTATTTCCTGCCAAAACAGGCTTATTTTGGAGATGAACAAAAAAAATCCTAGGTAAACAATTCTGATAATATCTTCAAATAGAGTGGTCTTGATAGAACCTGCCAATCTTGTTACTAAAAATGTACCAATCTCTCAATTTCAACATGCCCATAAATAATTTCTATGTGTTGATACATTTTTCTGCAAAAGTGTTAAAGTTACTTATTTGTTGGTCCTTTCTGCTCAGGCATCCTTGGGTTGAGAGTCCACCCACACATGCACAAACTAACATTCAGGGTAAAACACACACGTGGGTGAGCGCTCGCCATGGAGACCTCTCTGAATGGGGCCCTTATTCAGGTTTGTAACTAAACATATGTTTATTTATTTGAATCTCCAGTAGTTAAGATAATATCTTGTTCTTAAATTTGCCAGACAAATTCTAATTATTAAAAATTTTATTTATATAGTCGTTGCTTTGCAGGAAATGTTATAATTTTTACAATTCTGATTCATTTAATTCTACAGGTTTTAGCTCAGAAGAAGATGCACCTGCACCTAAATACAGAAAGAGGACATACATGAACCAGCCCCACCTGCGTTTTGAAATCACCAGCGATGATGGCTTCAGTGTTAAGGCGAACAGCATAGAGGGTAAAAGCTGCTGGTTTACTGTCCGACCGATATCACCAGCATGTGTGCGGTTTTGCCAGGTCTCTCACCTCATCTCTTTCCTTTCGTCAGTTGCCTGGCGCGCGGTGATTGACGGCGTCCTGGAAGCTCGATCGGGCTTCCACATGAAGCAGCTGCCTCTGGGTGTGATGACGGGGCCGCGGGTGCTCGGTGTCGTCCACGACGCCGTCATCTTCCTGCTGGAGCAACTGCAGGGGGCCACAAACTGCAAACGCCACCGCTTCAGGTTCCACCGCTGTGACGACATCGAGGAAGAGCTTCCCCTCAACCCGAGTGGCTGCGCTCGTTCGGAAGTCTACACACGGTACAGACGGTTACTTTTTGTCGTGACATAAGTGTAAATAAGGTTTCTTGAATTGCTTGGTTTCGTTGTTTCTGTTTCTTGTCTGTGATTTTAAATACAACTCACATTTGTATTTTCATTTCTCCTGTTTCTCTAATTAGGAAAGCGACTTTTGATATGTTTAACTTCCTGGCATCACAGCACAGAGAGCTCCCTGACATAGTAGGCCCTTTTGACGAAGAGGAAGATGAATTCCCACTAAAATCTTCCAGGTTAGGGGATACAATTTGTGCCACTTTCTTAATCCTAAAATTTGTTCCCGCTACGTACCACAAAAACAGGATTGTAAAGCTGTTATAAGGAAGTAATTTAGTAGATGCCATGTTCATGTTGATGCCACCTTTTCTGTGTCTCACTCTGACAGACGAGCCACCAGCAGTGAGCTCCCAATGGCAATGAGATTCAGACACCTGGAAAAAATCTCGAAAGAAGCAGTAGGAGTTTACAGGTAATGGCAACAAACGAAACAACAAGAAAAGCATGCGATTTTATTAATGTCCAAAATAATTTGTATGCTCAAATGTATTTAACCTGATTCCTGTTCTGTAATCCTCTTAGATCTGAAATCCATGGTCGGGGCCTTTTCTGCAAAAGGAACATTGACGCTGGGGAGATGGTGATCGAGTACGCCGGCACCGTCATTCGTTCTGTCTTGACTGATAAGCGGGAGAAATATTATGATGGCAAGGTTGGTTAACATTATACCCACTGCTGTTGTTTGAAGTCATTATCACAATGACAGAGTTTTTGTGTCATTATGCTACGTATTCATTCCAGTAGAAGTGTTTATAAGAAAAACATTGAGACTTAAACTGATGTGAGCTACCGCTTTTGGTAGCCCGTGTTGAAGAAATTAGTGATTTACTGTGCATGTGTACCTGGTAACGATCAAATACCTTAAAACAACGATGGACTTGCTTCAGGTGAAAACATACCTTCACATTAGTTGTAGCTGAGTTTTTAGTCCTTGAATATTTCAGTCCAGTTGACAACAGCCATTCCTACAGCAAATGCTTCCTTTATCTGAAATCAAACAGAACAGCAATAGAGCTTAACAGGGAGGTTCCGGATGTAAAAATCCCATTTTTATATTGTATTGGGATTTTGATTATGAGCCATAATTTCATAACCATCCAATATAGACTTACCACTAGCTATGAAGTTGTGATACGATAGTATATGCTGTAACCTGTAGAAGCTTCAAGTCCATGTCAAGTCAAAATGAGCATAATACCACCTCTTTAAGCTGTTGAATGCACTGCAAATGTGAAAATAGTGACTGTTGTTTAATGACTCTCCATCAGGGCATCGGCTGCTACATGTTCCGCATCGACGACTTTGACGTGGTGGACGCGACGATGCAAGGCAACGCAGCTCGCTTCATCAACCACTCGTGCGAGCCGAACTGCTACTCTCGTGTCATCAATGTGGACGGCCGCAAGCACATAGTCATCTTCGCCCTGAGGAAGATCTACCGGGGTGAAGAGCTGACCTACGACTACAAGTTCCCCATCGAGGACGAGAACAGCAAGCTACACTGCAACTGCGGGGCGAGACGCTGCCGTCGCTTCCTGAATTAGTACACGCATACACACCCCGCATACCAACAGCCATCTTGTCTAATGCACTTGAATTCAGGAGGTGGGCTTTGATGAAATGAAAAAGGCGACTGTTGTGACTTAAAGTGTGTGGTCGCTGACACACACAGACCTGATCTACTGAAAGTCTTTACTTTGTTGGAAGGTTAATTCACAGACTGATCGAGGATGGCGTGTTTGTTCATTTCTGTCCTCTGAACTGCTGTTGACAGTCGGAAACCAGATTAGAGCCATTTGTCAGAGTTTGGGATTAATATTTATGTGATTTCAGACTGCTGGATTGTTAGTCTGTCAGGAAGTGCAGTTCAGTTCATGAAAATGCACTACTTTTACCATCTCACACAACCCCGTTCTCTCAGTTTTACGTTGTTGAATTTGTCGTCAGTAGCCAAGGTTACTGGGGAGGCAAATATTACCAGCTACAAGCAGTGCAAACTAAAATAACCTCACATCAGGTATTACTCTGTAAAGGGGGGTCTTTTATTATGCTGGAGACAGTGTGTCTTTTTAAATACAAGGTCACAGAGAAGGTAGAAGTAACACCTCACTTTGACACGACCTCCGCTGGCAGCACTGGTGTCGCAGCAGACGGGACTAATTTTACTTCGGAGCAAATCAAACACATTTGACTCGAGGCATCTTGTGTACATTGTAGTGCAGCTAAATTTTAACCTCACTCTGGATACCACAAGTCTTGTGAGCAGGGACTCCAATATTTTAGGTGCTGGTGACATTTACCCCCAAAACGTAGTTTTAATAGTCACCCAAACCTTTTTCCCACCTTTCAGTTGAAATTTTCTGATTTTATTTGTGACGGCAGAGATGCTGTGATCTAAATGCTTTTATCCTGCTCTTACAGTCTGTTCTTTATTTGTTAATTTGTGCTGTTTGTATATTTTAAGGTCTATGAGGGAGAGTTTCCTTGATGCGGGCACAAACTGAATATAGTGATCTTGCACAGTCCCTTATATACCTTTTTTGTATTTTTGTATATTTGAACAATAAATGTATATTCAACAAGCTGATGGAAATAAATGTGTTTGAGCTTTTAACTTTGTTTTTTGTAAGTGAAGGCTCACTAATATAAATGAAGCTATTGCTGAGTAATGGTAATTAAGTTAATCTTTTACACTTTTTTTTTTTTTTAGGCAGTTTTGCACCCTCTTTCTCTTGGTTTTTTGTCTCTCACAGGTGTACTACCTCAAAGGTGTCATGAAGCAAGATTTAATTTAATTACAGAACACATTTGGTGAAAAACCGCTTCACCTCATTTTCTTATTGTTCAATCTTTGTAATCATTACATCTTGATAGTATGAAAACAAATAACATCAACAATATTAAAACTGACTTGCTATTATGCCTGCAATTATTTTGTAAGAATAGGTGGCCACCATTTGTGCTCATTCCCTTCTGTGTGCAACCACACCCAACTAATGGATGAAGATAGGATCCTAGAGATTAGGTTGAAGGCTGAATGCTGTGGATGTATGTTTTGTGTTTTAGGATTAATAATTGAATTTGACACGCATAGCTTTTACTTTATCAGCTCACTATTGATCCTTGTCTGTACATAGTTGTATAAAGAATTTCTAAACCTGTTAAATATTTTTTTACCTAAAATTCTTTTTTTTAATTTATGTTCAATAAAAACTTTACATGTTCAAAACCTACCTTCCCTTTGCCAATGTTTTTACCAATAAGTAAATATTAAATTACTTAAATGAAAATATCACTTGTAATCCTTAGGTGAATGTACATAATGTCAATGCAATACATTTTCAATGTGTGTAAATGTGATATGAAAATCCTTTTTCGCAACTCAATATGACCACTGAACCAAAGGAAAATAAACCCCACAATGCAATAATTGTCTAAACTATACACATATATAACCCATGTTTGAGTAGATGTCAGTTCTACTGGATAGAAAAGTAAAAGTGAAAGATGGACATGTACATATACAGTACTGTGCAAAGGTTTTAGGCTGTTGTGGAAAAAATGCTGTAAAGTAAGAGTGCTTTCAAAAACAGACATGTTAATATATTTTTCAATTAACAAATCTAAATCAAATCAATATTTGGTGTGACAACCCTTTAAGATTTTATCTATATATCTAGATGCCATTCCTGTGTTACTTCTGCAGTTTTGGAACAGTCTTATCAGGTTTTTGATTACTGAGAAACCTCTTGAATGTGCCTGCAGCCCACTGCTGAGTTGAGACCAGTGACACCTGCAAATGGTGAAGTGCTCTCAGGCATATTGTTGTGTAAGCCATTGTATTTCACCATGTATCCTGACACCCATACCAATGAGTTTATGTCTGACTACCAGTAAGATTTTAGCTATGAAAGTTACACACTTGAACCTGTGCATATTAGGCAATCACATAATTGCTGATTACATACTGTAACTGTCAAGAAGCAAGAGCACTGCTCAATCAGAAGTTGCTTAAAGTGGGCTGGGAGTTTTATCGTTTAGTTTTGCTATCACTCAAGGTCTTGCTGCTGCCTTCAGCCATGTGGCTCTTTCCCAGAACAGAGTTTTGCGTTGTAACTTTCTGACCTTGTGAAATTTGGAACGTAAAGGGAAAGACAGGTGTACATAAAGAGTTACACTGTGTTCCATTCAGAGGAAAGTCACCATGAAGGCCCTGGTATTCCTGGCTTTGCTCGGAGCAGCATGTAAGAGACTAACCAAATGATATTTCAATCTCCTGTTTTGAATTTACTCTTACTTGAGTATTTTTTCATTCATTGCAACACTCAAGTAATTCTAGGTTATCCATTTGTCATATTGTACTTCACATGCTGTTTCAGTTGCAGCAGCTGAAGATGAAAAGATTGTCGGAGGGTACGAGTGTCCAAGACGCTCTGTTCCATACCAGGTGTCTCTGAACGCTGGATACCACTTCTGCGGCGGATCCCTTATCTCCAGCCAGTGGGTGGTGTCTGCTGCTCACTGCTACAAGTCGTAAGTAGGGGAACTCACATTTTGAAAGGTAACTTTGTGCCCTGCAACAAAGGGTATTGAAGGATGAGACTTAGATTTAAAAGCTAAACCAGCTTCCAGTAAGGGTTGAAAACAGGTTTTGACCTTTAAAGTTAATAGTTAAACTGAAAAAGATTATACACCTAAAACAAGAGTAACACCACCAAGAGTAACAAGGTCATGTAAAATGAGTTAGTACAGTATCAAGGAAAATAGTTGAGCCTCATGCCATGAGGAACAAATTTACCACCAGTGAAAGATCAACATTTAGTCACTATAGGATTATAACACAGTAATTTATTAAGAAAGTATAAATAAAAATTGTTTACCTGAGTATAATTTAAATAGATAACAGTTAGCCCAACAATAACTAACATTTTATTAAAATATGTTTTTTGCCCTTGACTGCTAGCTTAGTATGATAATGGATAGCAGTAAACCAGGAGGAAAACAACAAACTACAACGCAACATTTACAAAAAAACTATAATAGAAAGAGTACCAACATATTATGCTCCAAAGACAGGACATATGGGGAGTATATAAAAGATGCCTGTCAATATTTGCTTGGTCTGAAATCTGACAAAATGGTGGATGTAACAATGTCATTTAGCTAAATGAACTGTGGCACCAGAATGTTCAACTTGTGTGAGCAGCTGATCTACACAAAATACAACATAGGCCAATTGCTTCTCTAACTCACATTCCTTATTATTATTCTATATTCTTCTATGTTTCTATATTTTAATATCCTCTCCTCTGTAATAAGTCTGCACAACACAAGCCCTGAGTAATGTACATAAATATCTGCCACATTGCCCTTTCTCTGCACATAGTTATTATTCTTTTAAAACTTGTGTATCTGTTTATTCCATATTTAAATAGCCTATTTTACATTTATTTGTCTAGTCCTACCTATAGGCATATAGCCCACGTTATCACTAAACCAAATTCCTCGTACTTGTATGCTCTTCCTGATTCTGAACTTTATTAGGAGATGCTCTTGGAGAATTAAAAAAACACAATATCCATATCTACAAATTAAAATTAATTAATAAGAAATAAAACACACCCTTTCTCAATTTAAAACACTCCTCTCTACTTGGTCATTGTTAATTGTGTAATATCTTTAAATAAATACAGTATGAAGAAATCAATTTTAAGAAAAAAGTGATTTTTAAACCATCTAACTTTCCTACCTTCACTAGCCGTGTCCAGGTCCGTCTTGGTGAGCACAACATCTCTGCGAATGAGGGCACAGAGCAGTGGATTGATGCTGCCAAGCTGATCAAGCACCCCCAGTACAACAGCAACAACCTGGACATCGACATCATGCTGATCAAACTGAGCCGCCCCGCCACCCTCAACAGCGACGTCCAGACGGTGGCCCTGCCCTCTCGCTGCCCCGTGGCCGACGAGAACTGCTTGGTGTCCAGGTGGGGCAACATGTCCGCCAACGGCAGTAATCTGAAAGCCGGGAGACAAAGAGAAGAGAGGTTGTTAAGAGTGGTCTCAAATGATGATGTAGAATGACTCATGCATATATTTGAGATATTCGAAGAAAACAGACGTGATAAACGGCTGCAACCCTGAACAGCCTAACCTTGTCACTGTGTATGTGAATGAGTCCTGATCACATAAGAAAAAAGCCCAATGAAAGGGTTGCTTTTCACAAGTCCCCCTAAAGTATGGCAACTCGTTTTAATATTTATTCTTTACTTACTTACTAATGGCTATTTAAAAGCAACTAGTAGTCAGGGATGTACTGGGACTGAAATTCAGCCCGGGACTCTGAGACAGAGAGGCTTTTTATGCGAGCGCCCTTTTGGGGGCGGGCATAAATATTTTTAGCAGTTATTTTAATTTTTTATTTATTTTTATTTTAATAGTTATTTAAAGTATTAGTGTTTTTCTTGTATACAGTGAATCAGATTATGCTGAAGACCTTCAAGAAACTTCAGGATGACACCTGCCTCTTCAGTTTGTATAAGCAAGGCAGCTCTGCACTGAACAAGACCAGGTCAGGCAAGCCTGAGTCAGTCAGAGGACTAAAATACTTAAGTATACTCAAAAACTACAATGCATTTGCTCCCGAACGCCACAATGGCCAGTCCACCCGTGCTAGTAGGCCTACTTATTTATTATTTGTTACTAGTGACTATTCCATTAGTTACTAGTAACTATTTTTTAAGTTACCAATTGCATATTTTTGCCATTGAAATCTATGGGGCTCTGCAGTTCAGATATCACCTATTCATTATTATGAGTAACTATTTGAATACTAGTAGTCATTTCCATTTTACTAGTGTCTACTATTTAGATACTAGTTCTTATTTTTTAGTTACTAGTAGGGTAAATTCCATTCTTAGTAGCAAAAATTAAAATGTTACTGTCAATAAGCCATTTTACTAGTCATTAATGAATGACTACTTACTAAGGAATTGGTACTAGTATTTAAATAATACATACTAATAAAATGGAAATAGTTACTAGTAAATAATGAATAGGTGATATCTGAACTGCAGAGCCCATTGATTTCAATGGCAAAAATCTGCAATTGGAAACTACAAAATAGTTACTAGTCACTGAAAATTAAGTACTAGTATCCAATCAATTGTTGCTAGTAAAACGGAAATAGTTAGCTAATGGAATAGTTATTAGTTACTAATAAATAAGTACTAGTAGCTTTTAAATAGCCACTAGTAAGTTTTAAGTTATAAATACAAAATGAAAACGGCTTGCAACACTAAAGTGCAATACTAAATAGATTTCACACACTTTGCATTAAAGGCCTAGTCTACTGTTGTGTTTTTCAATCATACACTGTGACAAGCAGCTGTAGACCTCATCATTTGGGGCTCCAACAAATGAATGCTGCAAGAAATTAGTTTATTTATTGACTAGTTTCAGTGATTTTTTTTTTAATCATTGTCCATAAATTTTCAGATTTCTTTTTAAAAACTACCCAGTGATATAAAACAGAGGAAAGCAGCAAATCTTCACATTAGAGAAGTGGCAAACCCCAAACTTTTCACTTGATAAATAAAGGATTAATTTGCTAAACATGAGTCCATTAATTTTCCATCTACAAATAAACTGATCACTAGATTACTCATACTTAATACCACATTATTCCCATGTCACAGAGTAAATGTAGTATTTACATAATGGTGGGTACAGTACTGAGACTTGCCTTCTCGCTCCCCAGATGATTTTCCTGACAGGCTGCAGTGCCTGAAGCAGCCCATCATCGACGACAGGATCTGCAGGAACGCCTACTCCCACCTCTTCACCGAGAACATGGTTTGCTCTGGATTCATGCATGGAGGTGCCAGCAGCTGCCAAGTGAGTTGGAATAAACCAAAGGGAACACGCAGGGAGTAGGGTGGTGCATGAGTGTGCATTTCTTCCAGCAGTACAAAGAGCCTGGGACCCGGTGGTGGACTGTATAGCACTTATTTTTCACTGAGCCTCGACTTACTCCTAAATGCAAATGATACACAACTTCACTATATGTTATAATTAAAAACAGAGGGATACATTTTCATAGTGTCCCCACTTTATTTATTACAACAGGCTGCTGTCTGTTTCGATGAGATGATGAAACAGTATTGCAAGAGACACGTTAACCCTCTGAACATGTTCCCTCTTCTGGTTTTTTAGTGAATTAGGTCATTGTGGGCAATGCCGCAAATCGGTATACGGGACTGCTTTCAGGCAGTACTGGATTTACAGGAGTTTTAAATCAGTGTGATGATTCCATTTGTTGAGAATTTAATTCACTGGATTAACAAAAAAACAGACATACCTATCTTATTATTTAATCTATAAACTATTTCTCAATTGATTGTTGAGAAAATACACTATATTACAATATATATATTTTTATATTTTACCTATGCTGGGAAAGAAAATTGTACACCCACCAGCTCCTAGTTTTGATTATCAACAGTAATGATAAGAAAATATATTTTTTCCTCACTAAAAAGTTTAATCATCTGACCACACCCAAAGGTGAAACTGGCTTGAAACCAGAGAGGGCAGCAAAACAATGCTTTTCAGCACAGTGTTAAATTACTCTTTAATACAAACATTTGCAGAAAGGTGTGTTGCCTCTTCTTTTTGAGTCACTGTGCTCACCATAATACCAGAACGTTTCATGCGTTCACTGTGACCACTTCCGATAACATTTAAACCCCTGTTACTCTTATTTTGCTTGTGTTTGCAGGGAGACTCTGGTGGACATCTGGTGTGTAATGGTCAGCTGCAGGGAATCGTGTCCTGGGGTTATGACTGCGCCATGCAGGGACACCCCAACGTCTACGCCCGTGTGTGCCGCTACAACAGCTGGATCAGCACCATCATGAGCAACAACTAAACGCATACAGTCAGCCATAAACCCACGTGTCAGCCATAAACCCACGTGTCAGCCATAAACCCACGTGCAAGCTGACACCACACTCAGTGCCCATATTGTGTTTATTTGGAACACCTGTATTATTGAGTCATTCATATACAGTACATCTCATAAATAACATGTTTAGGCATAATATTCTGTAACCAACAGTTAAGACAAAGAATTGGATAAATGAATAAAATATCCATTAGTATCCATTGCATTTGTTTGGTTTTACCACATTGAGTTTTATGATTGTTGGCAAAACAATATTAGCATGCTCTTGCTTGGTAATACTGTATTGTCGGTGCTTCTGTGTTCATTCTGTTTTGCTGTCACAAGGCCAGTGCTGTCTTAAAATTCATAATGAATTTTAAATAAAAAACTGTTGGAAAACATCCATGTATTTTAATTAATTTATACTTATTTTACCATAGACACATGCATCTCTATGAACTGCCTTTAGCACTCGGCTACTGTGGGCACTGGAGTGATATGGGAGACAAGCAAACTCGAGTAAATAAGCAGTAAGGCATTTCTGCATTTCACGTGTCTGGATTCTTTGCATGCATTCCTCAGATGGCGCTTTGTAAACTCCGCTGTTTCTTGTTTGCCGAGGCAACCTAAACATACAAAGGAAATAGACAGAGGGATCAGAGGGGAGTCATGCCGTATCAAAGCACGATGAAGCATGTGCACTGGTCATGAAAATAATTCAGGGTCAATAAATATCTAACTTAACTACAGAAATGCAAACATTTCAGCATAGTTGGTAGTTTAATCATTGTCTTTATGGCAATTATTGACAGAGACCACAATAGGGAGCTCTTCTTGTGCCACACAGGTAGACATACACATGCATCTAAAACCAACATCAACTGTCTTACTAAGGTGTTGGGCAATCATGTCATCTAGCTTGTGTTTCTATTGAGTCTAAATGCACAAGTCACTTAGGAATGATCTACAAAATGACTGTTGTTTTTTAATGAGCTGACACATGTTCTTCTTACCTTTTTGTTTAAAATGTGTTTTAGTCAAATTATTTAAATGTTATGTCATTTAAGAGTAATGTAACACTATATCCACTTTTTAGATAGTAAATTATATGTATGGTCACTTAATTATAGTATCAATTGAGTGAAATTGATAGTATGTACAATTTGAATCTGAATAGATAGGCTATTCTGAAGATTTTTTAGGATGCTCTTTAAAGTCTGATGTATTACTGACTTTCATCTTACTTAAGTAATTACTGAAATAATATATACCAAGATAATTTTGGACAGGATAACAACAGAATCTTCAAGTTGGCTCATGCATATAAATGTACTACATCTATTCAAAGTCCAAGCACGCACCTGACCAGCGATCCGATCCAGATCTCTCTGGCCCTGAGATGTGAGTCTCCGTCCACTGTAACCACATGATAAAAATAAAAAAAACACACATCCATCACTTATTCAAATCCCTTCTTAAGTCTCACAGCATCCCTCTCTCTCACCCATTTGGGTCCTTCTCTGCCATCTTGAGGCCCTCCAGAGCTTGGAGGACCTTCCTCGCCACGTTCCTGGAGCCCACGCTGAAGTGGGCGGGGCATACACCATTCCTCTGACGCCCTCCGTAGACCTTGATCATGGAGCCCACGCCGACCCCTCCTCGCAGGTATAGGTGACGAGCTGTGGATGCTGATGAGACGTACAAATAGTAGACAGTATATGGTGCAATATTTGCTTGTCTTGTCTGTAACCCTCCTGACTTGTTCACCCACAAAATCAAACATTCCAGCTTATCAAATATGTGACATTTGTCTCTGCAGACTCTTATGCTATTGTGGGTCAATATGCCTGAGTAGATAACATACAAAGCACCTGAGAGAGGATCGTGTGCATATGCATTTATTGTATATATTGTACCAGTATGTACCAGTATGTACCAGTATGTACCAGTATGTACCAGTATTGTACCAGTATGTACCAATATTACACAAGTGCTTTGGGCATAATCAAATATCACATGGATTCTAAACGGTAGGATAAAAGTATTTACAACGGAGGTCCTAAGCGGCCATCCATTCAAATATTTCTTTTACTCAATTTTCCTGTGATAACGGATAATTTTCTCAAGATAACAAACCAAAGGATTGCATGTTAAAATCCAACTTTCCATGATATATAAAGAGATACAAAGAGATTCAGGGGAATCCAATCACACATTTCCCGACGGCTATTTCAAAGGTTCTGAAGTAGCCGTCAGGAAATGTGGAACGTTAAATGGATTCTACTGAATGAGAAGCACAGGAATTTCCTCTGCCTGGGACTGAATAAAATGAATAGTCCATGGGTTGATGGATTTGGACCAATTGCTGGGATGCACAAAGTCCAGCACATGCTTTATTGCGAGCATGTGAAACAGTCTCCTCATAAGAACTTTGTTGAAGAGGATTATAAAAAACATAAAAATTTGGTCTTAAGTGAGGATCAAACACGCAACCCCTTTGACTGGGAGTCCTGTGCTCTACCATTATTTACATAACAATATCACCAGGGGACTATGATCCCATACAGGCACTGAGTGACTGTGTTGAGCAGGTAAACGATTGGATGTGCCAGAATTTTCTTCAATTGAGCAAAGATAAAACTGAAGTTATTGTTTTTGGAGCCAGGGAGGAACGATTGGAAGTCAGTGCTCAGCTTCAATCGGTAATGATAAGAACCACATACCAAGCCAGAAATCTTGGTGTAGTCATGGACTCAGACCTGAATCTAAGGAGCCACATTGACAATTACAAAGTCAGCCTACTATCACCCGAAGAATATATCACGGATTAGAGGACTTATCCATGCATTTATCTTCAGTCGACTCGACTACTGTTAACGGTGTCTTTACAGGGCTCCTTAAGAAATCCATTAGACAGCTGCAGCTGATTGAGAACGCTGCTGCTCGAGTCCTTGCTAAGATCAAAAAAGTGGATCACATCACTCCAGTTCTTTACATTGGCTTCCTGTGTGTCAGAGAATGGATTTTAAAATCCTGCTGTTAGTTTATAAAGCACAAAATGGTTTAGGGCCAAAATACATTTCTGATCTTCTGCTTCGTTATGAACCATCCAGACCTCTCAGGTCATCTGGGGCAGGTCTGCTTTCTGTCCCCAGAGTCAAAACTAAACATGGAAAAGCAGCGTTCAGTTATTATGCTCCGTATATCTGGAACAAACTCCCAGATAACTGCAGGTCTGCTGAAACTGTCAATTCTTTTAAATTAAGAGTGAAGACTTTTCTTTTTACCACGCTTTTAATTAATTCAATTAAAGCCATAGATTGGTACCTTTCACTGCACTGTAATGTCCGGTTTTCATTTTCTTTGTTTTTAGATTTTCAGTGCCCTGATTGTACACTGCACTGTAACTTTTACTGTCCTGTTTTACCCTGTTTTTTATCCTGTTTTTATAATGTGTTTCATTTTTTTTATTTCCCTTTGTTGCTTTTATGTTGTATGTAAAGCACTTTGAATTACCTTGTTGTTGAAATGTGCTATACAAATAAACTTGCCTTGCCTTACCAACTGAGCTACTCACTGACAATGAAAACCTCTTTGAAATTATCATTAAGAAACATTCCTGCCAACCCCTGTGTAAAACTACTGTTTTTTTATCTTGAGATAATTATCCCGTTATCACAGGAAAACAGAATAAGAAATATATTTGAATGGATGGCCACTTAGGGCTTCCGTAATTTACAAATAAAATAAATAATTTTACAACTATTTAATTTCTAATTAATATTTTCAGTTCAGATGAATCAAGCAAGTCTATAAAATGTACAGTTTGAGATTTGTTTTAAAAAGAGATGCAAATCCTAACATTAGAGAAGCTGGATTCAACTGCTTTTAAAATTTGCATTTATATTTGGTAAAATATTTGAAAGAATAATCAACTACTAAAATAAAAGCTCTTAATAATATTTACTGCCAACCAATTAATTGCTCGACTCATCGTTTCAGCTGCAACAGATGAATTGATGTATGGGAAACACTTCCAGCATAACCAACCTGCTCTGGTGTAAAACCAATTGTCATCGCAGGGAGCCAGCTCCTTGTGCCTGGCGAGCTTCACAGTGTCAACCCATTCTGGGACTTTCAGTTTGCCAGACCTGAAAATCAATTATCAGTTCATGTGATGGACCGTTTCCTCAAACAACATAAGGCACACGAAAATGGGATTCATTCAACGCATATGTGTGTAGGTAGGCTACCTGTGTTGTAGTGGAGCAATGCTGCTCTAGGAGTGGCTGCTATGCTGTTTCTTGCAGCCTGTTTGTCAGTCCTAAATGTTGCCTGTGTGTTGTTGTTGTTTACTGCTACTGAAGAGGAATAAATGAAGTTCATGTATGATGTTTTCTCTCCACCAGAGCTTGTGAAGGTTCTTCTATTAATTCATCAGACATAGAGTGAAAGTATGTATTTATTTAGTTACTAACAACCAACTGTTCTTCCTTTCCCATTATCTCTGGTTAATTTTTGATATTTGAAACAATAAAAGTAGGTTTCTTGTTTTTTTAAAAGACGTTTAAAAATTGGAGTGTTGATTTTGTACACAGCTGCTTGTAACAGATGAAAAGTTTGTAGAAGCTGAGCCATTTAGACAATAAAGAATAAGCAGCTCTTAAAAGCACACTAGTCTTTCACCATGCTTACCATGATGCTTACCATTCTTGCCGTGCTTCTTGTGTTTATCATTCTTGTGTATTATGTTTAAAGTAGCTTATTTTGTTAGAATTTTAACCATTTTGTATTTGATCAAGATGTTTTTTTCAATAAATGGTTGAAAAGAAAAATTGTGGATTTCAGAGTTTCTGTTTACCAGACTGAAGGACACCCACATTTTCAACCCATATGTGACCTTAACCAAAAATTAACAAAGTTTATGGAGAGTAAAAAGTTTTTGGCAGTATGGTGTAGTCATATCATAATCACACACCTTTGTAAGCACTCCCTCTAAACCCGCTAGCCTGTATGTTATTGATAACATTATACCCCAGTAAGCAGTCATGTAAATTATTAGTTGCATAAAAATTCCCAGTAAGATAAGTAACACTGTAAAGCTTATCTCAGCTGAACTACATAAATATTTCTTTAGCTACTTTTAAAAGTATCTTTTAATTCTCTTAATTCTTAAGAAAAAACAAGATATCACTCAAGATGTCATTTGAAGTCATGTGTAATGTACATCTATCTATCTATCCTTCAACTATCTATCAATCCTTCGACAGTCACCTGGAAACACAACATATTAATTAGCACACACGGGAGCATTTAATAGTTTGATTCATAGAAATTAACATAGCTCCAGAAAATGCCAGTTTGAAAGCCTGGTTTTATTTGTTATACATTGATGTTGGTATTTTCTATTCTAAATGCACTCCAAGTGCAGCAGATGTTTTACCATGCATTCACCTCTATACAGACTCCAGTACTGTCTTCTTCTTCCTCCTCCTCTTACACATTCATTGTCTATGTCCTGTATACGAATGACTATTGTGGTTGACGTCTGCCATCTTGTCTGCAGGCAGGTCCATCTCAACACTTCTGGGTATCCATGATGTTTAGGAGGCTCAGAAGGAAATTACAGCGCAGAGTTCCGCCTCAGCCTCCCTGCCGACTCCCAGGCTGTTACTGTGGTTTCTCACATGTACTGTAGCCCACATACAGTATTTATACCCACATTTGCTATGGCACTTATTTAATCCTGTCACACTGCTATCTGCAGACCCAAGACAAACCACCTATTTTCATTACCTCAAATGCAATTTTTGTATTTAATTCCATTGGGACGGTTCAATACACATTATAGTAAGTATTAATCTTAGTGTATAAAGTAATTAGTACCTTTGATTTTTGTTTTTTCATGCATTATTTTAAGTCATAGGGTATCTGTACTCTATAATAAAGTTAATCTTATCTCATCTATAAACATTAAAAGGATATCACTACAATACTTATAATAAATGATAGTCATCCAAATGTGCTCACAATCCTTTTATGCAGATATGAACCAGGTCTGTGCCTGATCTCAGCTGCAGGAATGAGAGCTCTCGAGTAACCTGATACAATGCAAACATCATGTGCTATAGTAGGCTACATCAAAGAAGATGACACCCTTAAAAAAGCACACAACTATCGGCAGTAAAATGTAACTAGAAGGAAATTTATTAACTTCTCTGATCATGAGAAATAACTGTTATCAGTTGAAAATGCTTCATTTGGCTCAAAGGCTCTGAGGAAAATGAACAATTTCACAGACAGATTTCTTTATCTGTGGTGAGTACAATCAAATGTCTTCAATATTTGCTCTCTAATAGTGTTCTGAAACCTCAAGCTGATGTCACATTATAAGTAAGAGTAGTTAGTTGTGTTTCAGATATTCTACTGTTGCACCACGCAGGATCTGGGTTCTGTTAAAGAATGTTTTAAATGCCCACTTCATCAACATCCTCTTTAGGAAGGATATATATATATCAGTGCCCGTGTCTAAGGAGACCCAATATGGTTGAAATTAGATAAGGGATTATGAAATAAGGGATTGTGAAATCATATGAATAAATACAGACAGTATTTGCTGTTTTCGTTTGTATTTCAGGACATTCTTCTCATTGACTGTTATATTTCCGAAAAAATGTGTATCTGTCAATCAAAACAGAATTGGTTATGAGATTGGTTGTTTCTTTGTCCAAGTGTTTGTTTATTTCAAATTATAAAAAATACACTTGTGTGTATTTATTTATATAGGGCCTAAAAGGTTTGGTGGCCTAACTGTACATTATGGTAAGTTTTTACATCTCTTTTAACAGAGATTTCCTGTGGTTTATATCTTAAATTATAGTGGCTCTACAGTGCAATTCTAAAGAACCATTATGTTATTTCAATAAATAAAACATTAATGACACTGTTTTATGTAATTAACACTTGTTATAAATGAGAAAATCAGTATCTCCAGCTTTAAATAAATACAAGTACAAGTAAGTAATTACTTTCACATTATGGTCAACTCTTATTTTAGAGTGTAATTATCCGCCCTTCATTTCCAGCCTTGTGTGATTGACAGGTGAATATCAGCCAGACATGCAGTGTAGGCTGGTTTTAAGCTTTACTTACTTTTTCAGGAAAGCAGACAGAGCCCTGACAAACTCCTGCTGGTCGACATCTTTCACCGTGACACTGGGCATCTAAAAGGCAAATTGGAGACAGAGGTGAGCGTAAAGTTATATTTTAAATGTTCACAGAGCCAAAATGCACCGCCCGCCGCACCCGTTGGAACTCGTTTTTTTGTTGTTGCTAACGTTAGCTACTAGCTAGCTACAGTAACTGCGAGGTTACGTGACAGTTACCCATACATACAGCTCTCACATTATCAAGTAATAACACATATGTTACTTTTTATATACCCTGCAAAGCCGACAGTCAGATTGTCAGGGTGGAGATGGAGCTTAGCCGATGGTAACTTAGCTCATGCGGTGAAGCAGTTACAGGAAGGATGCTGAGGAGGGAGGGAGGGAGGGAATACTGTCCTCATTAGGAATAGATGATACCTGTAGCCTTGTTTTACCTCGCCAGTAGCTTCACAGTCCTGCTTAACCCAGCCTTTAAACCAAAGCAATTCAAAAACTAACGGTAATGTTCTGCATGTAACGTTATATTTTAATCACGCAGTATGTGTCAAATCGATGGTTAAACAATGTTAGTCTGTGAGCTATTCCCGTTGAATCCCAGCAGAGGGTAGTGTTGTGGCACCTGTTCCCACACCTCTAGCCCAATTCTCAAGTTTTATCAGACCCAAAGGGGGTTTCAAGAAGTGTAACGTTACTGCAGTCAGCAGGCCAGGAGAGAGCACCTCAGTGAGGAAGACACCACCAGTGGAGAGTTAGTAACAGTTAACGTAGCTAGGAGCATTTGCTGCCTGCAAATACAGTTTATTAGTCTTTATTGTGCTGAATTGAGCTTCCCTCCTTTTAGGCTGACACAGTGAATGTGTATGGACTAAAACAAATTCATAAGTTATTGTAAATCATGATACATTTAAAGGGATGATAAAGAGATAGCGTTTTTTTACAAAATATAGCTGCTTTCTTTCATCATTGTTGGCTGTTTGCCACAACAGCATGAATAATGTGCCATATTTTCAGATTCAAGGTGGTGACCAGGCCTCTGTTTGCCAAGGTGATTGCTGCTCCTGGGGAAAAAAGCAGTATGCAGTGACTGCTGTCAGTATTTTATTAATAAAAGCCCTCACACCCGGCACAAATGTAGTTTGTCTAAAGAAAGCACACAGAGAAAGCTTCCAAGGTAACTAGGTTTTCAGCACATTTCTCTCTTGACCTCCCATGGCCTGCTTTCCTTCTCCCCTGTTCTCATAACATTAGTGAAGGTAATAACATTATCTCAAAGCTTCATTCATCCCACCCACTCAGCCAACCTGTAACAATGTCTGCAGACAACCTGTGAACTGAATTGAAAATTCAGCATAGCTGCAAAATTAGTTTTTACACAAACTGTAATTTGAAGAATCTCGCAATTTTACAGTATCTTTGTTAGCAACTTTTGTACTTTAGTGTAAAAAAAATACATAAGACCAAGGTTTTCTTAAATAAGCATAATGTAGCAAGTAAACTTGCAGATTGGTTGTTGCATACTGATGTCAAACACAGAAAGCTAGTATTACTTTCAATGTGACCAGCAGATGCTAACTTAATAATTTAATTTAATTATTTATTCTTTATCAGAATTGTGAAGGTTTTAATTTTATTGATGAATTAATCAATTCATCAACTATTTTCTTTAGTATTAAAAGATACCCACAGTTATAGACAAATACAATCTGATGTGTGCATGTCATAATTGCATGCTTTCACTGAAGTTTAAAATGGATATATGACATATATTTTTAATAATAAAATACATAAATCTGAAATTAGTCAATTTGTTGATTTGTCAGTTGAAAATAAAATACAGTCATTTTATTTGTAATTTTTGAAATAAATAAAATAAAAATACCAAACAATCAGCTTAAAAAAAGCTTCTTAAATGTGAGGATTTGCTGCTTTTCTGTGTCTCGTTCCATTGTAAGTTGAATCCCTTTGGCTTTTTGCTCGTCATTTAAAAAATGTAAGCAGGTTGAAGGCATCACTTTTTGGCTCTGGTAGCCTGAGATAAGACTTTTCATTTATTTGTGACATATTTGTCTGAATGATTAATCAAGAAAATAAAGGGGGATTAATTAATTACGAACAACTAATCATTCCTTGCAGCATTAATTATATTGTATATTGCCTCCAAAGAATTTCTTTGTTTTTAGTAGTTTGTCAGAAGCGTAGTTTGACACTACAAACTGCTGAAAATAGAAAATCCCGCTGTTTTAATTATTTATTTCCTTGACCCCAAAAAAGTCATGTACTTCTTTTCTGGTGTGTAGGCTAACCATCAAATGCGGATTACCAAAAGCATGTGAAACACTGCATCCAAAGCCAAGGTAGATGAATGTGTGTTTTCAAATGTGCAGACATGTTCATACGCACGCATGCACACACACACACACACACACACACAGAGCAGCCCTGTGCTCTCTGTGTCTGCCTGTCTAAGCTTCTTCCCCTCCCCCCCCTCAACATCTCTCTCTCCTTTTTTGTCCCCCTCGCCCTCTATTTCAAGCCTCTGCCTAGGAGAGAGCGAGAGAGAGAGGCAGAGACACACAGATGCGCAGTTAGAGAGAGAGAGAGAGGGGAGGGGAAAGCAGACAGGATTTAGAGTTCAAGTGCACGTGCAGAAAATAGGCTGAATAGAGGAGAGTCAGAGCAGAAAGAAAACCAGGAAAAGGAACGGCAGGGGCGGGAGACAAAGCACACAGTAGCTCTTTCTCTCCTTTTTTCTTCCTCTCTGTTTTCTTCTCACAGAAAGAGAAGGTATTAGCCTTGGAACAGAGGGATGAAAACAAAATGAAAAGCACAAAATTCGAATACCGTGAGCATAAAAAAGAAAAAAAAAATGTATTCCTATTCCTGCCCCCTCCTCTTTCCTCCCCACCGACACACTCCTCCTCTATCCCTCCCTCTCGGATATCTCTCCACGAACCCCCAGTTTCTCTCTCTCTCTACTTGCTGGTTCTCCTTTCTCTCCCCTCCCACCTCTTCACACACACACATGCACACACCCCGGAGTCCTTCCCACTCCTTCCCCTCACGCGCGCTTACTACCCACTTTCACTGGAGACCGACCGCAACAAGCTCGTTTTTTTCCCCCTTCTTTTTCTCTTGCTTGCCAGTCTTTGCTGTTGGTTATGCGCTCATTTACTGAGGCACCATCCCGCAGACGCTTCACCCTAACTATGCGTGGCGCCCCTGAAAAATGCAGGCCGTGGATTGTCCCTGCGTTGCCTGAATGCCACAATCTGCTTATCCGTTTCCTGAAAACAGTTTTTTCTATTCTTCTGCAGTATTTTTTTTTCATTGTTTTTTTTTTCTTCAAGTCAGAACTCGAACTGTTTAGAAGCCTCTTTTAAAATCGTTTCTGTTTTCTGAAGCGGGAGCTTAGGGTTGAAGTATAAGAAAAAAAGAGTGTCCGATGAATGGACAGATGAAGGGGACAGAGGCAAAGAATGAGGGGAAAATGGAGAGCATGGTCTGCGGGAGAAAGCGAGAAAGACAGAGAAAGAGAGGGAGAGAGAGAGGTAGGAGAAAGAGTACCGGCACTGGCAAGAAAAACAGGAGGGGGAAGAGAGAAGAAGGGGGACCAGTAGGGGATAGACTTAGGAAGGAGGGACGGCTGGATAGGAATTGCCAAAATCGCGGGAAAAAGGAGAAAAAACAAAACTCCAGAATGAGAAGAAACTGGACTTCTCTTCAAACTTGCTTGCGCTCTCTGCTCGCCTTTCATTTTTGGTTTTTGACATGATTTTTTATAATTTTTCCGGTCACCCCCCATTCATCTGTGAGTATACTGTATGTACATGTCCTTTTCCTTTCCCATACATGCATCCTCTCTGCTTTTCCTTTATTCTTTAAAGTGTTCTCCTCTCCCCCACCTTGCTTTTTGCTTTATTTTTGAAAAATGTGTTCCCTAGGTCGCTAATCCCCCCATCCTGTTTGTCTAGCCCATCTTGCGCTCCACCTCTTTCACTGTCTTTCTTTCCTCCTTCAGCTACTCTTTATCATGGGTTATCACTGTTCTCTTAGCCTCTGCTTGAAAGATTACCTCTGCTCACATTTAGATGCGGGCTTTGGAACGGGTCACTGAGTGGACCCAGTTTTAGGGGGCCCATGCATGGGAGGCTAGCACATGAAGGAGGCAGGGTGTGTGCATTTGTGTGTGTATCTATCTGTATTAGTCATGCGTATCTGTGTGTCTGTGCATGTGTTTGTTAGTATGTTGGGGCGTGATTCAGAGTTAATGGAGCCGGCAGTGTTGGACGGTCACTCCTGCTTATGCACGCGTGGATTTGCACAATCACGTTTCATGTTTCGTATTCACGAAATGACTATGCAACGTTGTAGTTATATAATACACAGAAGTGCTAGAATGAGGTGAAATGGAGAGGTAAAAATACTGTAAGTACGGCAGGATTTTCTTCTTCTCTCATTGCATATTTTACTCCTCCCATGCTTGTCCCTCTTTTTCTATCCAATCTACCATCCCTTCATCCGGGTATCCCCAATCTATCTGTTGGTCCGCCTGTAAAGACAAAACCCACGGTGCAAGATGTGGTTCGGTATCAACAAAAGATAAGGGTGGTTTTATTCCAGGGCGTAAGCGAAGTAACAAACTGGAGTCAGTTTCAACAAGTTCTTTAATATTTATAACCTGCGCATTTGGGCGGGATTACTTTTGTTTGATGTGGCGAAGTTACAGGTATAAACGGAGGCTTTTTACTGCGTATCTGCAATGTACAGATATCGGCAGTATTGTATTGCTTGAATGCATTATTGTACTGTAAGTAGAGTGGGCTTAATGCTGGGCAGTACACAGAGGCATACATTATAACGCAAGTCTGCTGTCGTCCATTTGCAGTCCATCCGCTGTAACCTCTGTTGAGTATACCTTTTTCTCCTGCGGTACCAGCCTCAGATATCTCTTTCCCTTTTCTTTTTTCCCTTTCCTGTGTTATATCTGCCTGCTCTGTTTTTTATTTACATAGCCTCCTGTTATCGCTGCCCACATTTACTCTACCACTTGCCACAATTGTTATCTATATCCAAGATTGTCCACTGGTATCGTTCCGAGGGGACTGTGTGTGTGTGTGTTCTTCCGCCGACAATGATTTTTATTGGTGTGTTACTTTAAACGATAAGCGCTGAAACACCTTTCGATTGTTTGTGCGAGTTTCTGGCATTTTTGTCATTTAAAATCTTGTCTTATCATCTTTTTGTGAATAAAGCAAGGTAATTGAAGATAAGTGAGGACATGGTTGTCAAAAAAGTGTGGATTAAAAACAGTGCAATCATTTTTAAAAAACATACTTTAGATATGGGTGGAAATAATTAGCAAATTGTGTAGCCGAGGCTGTTAGATAACAGTTACTGGCCTAGTTTTCTAACAATGTTCAGAGTCTAAATGCGTGCTAAATTAATCCATATGCAATGATTTGATTAAAACAATGATATGACATTTATGGGCAGACGGCATCACTGTATTCTGTGATAAGCCAAGGGGGAGGATGCTTTTGTTTAGTAGTGTCCTAGGCTCAGCCTTTCTTTGACCTCCACTGTGGTTTTCAAGAAAATGAAGGGAAAAGTCTTTGATGTCTGCCAAAGACACAGGAAGGTTAGGAGAAACAAATCCCCCCATAGCTCAAATAAGAGCAAGTTATAGCCCATAACTTGCTCTTATTTGTTTTCAAATTTGATTTTTACGTTACCACCCTGCCTAGCACCTTTGATTCCACTCCTGAGGGGATTTGATGTTAATGCCAGTGTAGTGGACCTCCAGGTTTGTGAAATATTACTCAGACAGACCTGGTGTTATGTAATCTTACATAACCGAGGCGGCAGCTCAGCAGGGTCGTGATCAGGGGCTCTGGAGGAGAAGCTATATGGGTCTGCTTATGGTATGAACTCACTGGCAGGGTCAACACACTCTGGGCCTTAAAGGGGAAGAGGCCCTGGCTGCATAAAGATACTGCAGTATCCACACATATGGACTTAAAGGCTGAGGAAACAGAATAATCTGGCCAATTGTAGGAACAGTTTGCTGCAGGCCGTTTGCCTCATTTGTAAAATTTATTGGCATTCCCCTGTAATTTGGCAAAACTCATCTTATCCTGCTAAAGCTAAAGGCTAACCTCTTTGTTCTTACTCAACTTTAAATTATTTACTCATCTCTGATTGAATTCAACCTCTAATCTAAAATAATAATAATTGGTTTGCTTATAAAGTGTGCAAAGATCTGACTTCACACAGTTACGAATATTCAAGGTACTACAGCCCCACTGCCATGACCCCTGCTTCTCTGACGAGCCCTCTGTGAATCTCGTGTGTTTCTCATTCATAATTGATGACATTCAACCGCAGCATACAGTAATGGATCGAACAGACCTCAGGAATTCCCATGCAAGCTGCCATTGTGTCTAGCAGGTTTGAATTTGTGCTGCTGAATTTGTTTTTTTCTAGGCTGGAAACCGACAAAGTGACTCGTGCCAGTACAACATCCTTACAGGCCTGCCGTGAAATACAGATTGTACAATGAACTGACTGCACGAATCAGGAGGGTTATATTTAATGGAGGTTATTGAGACAATAGATGTAAGGCCATGTATTCTCTAGCTGATAATCATTTGATTGAAGTAATCATATGGTTAAATATACAGCAAGGGTAACGAGTGAATTAAAGTGAAGAATGGGGCTGGATTCATTTTAACAGACAATTAAACAACAAAAATTAAAGACAAATAATCCAGAATCGATTCATAAATCATATATATGGAATAAATAATAAATAAATCATGCTTTATGGAGTACCTACAATTCACAAAGTAATTATAATGCAAATAATATATGTATGTGTATCTGTTTTTCAGATTGCGCCTCTGAGACAACCTGAACTTTTTCATTGAAGATGTGGTTTTTATCAGGTAAGGAAGTATTTACTGAACATTTTGTTTCATTAAAAAGTGATCAAGAATAAGCAACAGATCCTGTACTTTCCATGTCTCCCCAGAGATTGAGTCTATGTATAGGTTTGTTTAAAACCAAGTGCTTTACTGACTAGATGTTTGCTTAATGGCACTCAGCAGTTAGGAACACTTGGTCAGCCATTTTAGTCCGTGGCCCGATCGAAATGTCGATGCACCATCAGAATAATTGAATTACTGTTCCCTGAGTCATTCTGTCGTGATTAACCTCACAGATATGTGCTAACTGTGGGCCTACGTAGAAGCAGCAAGCAGACAATCTTCCACTTTGCTGGCACGCCTATTTGAGTCAGTTTGGTGTAACACAGTTGGCTGTGACTTATCTCAGTAAGCAACAAGTGGAAGGGTCATCTGTTGGTCACATCCCGATTATCAGATGCTGTTGAAAAGTGAGGGAGTGCGGGTATAAAGGGCGGCCTGTGGTCTAGCCTTGAAGCTCGCTTTGGAGATGCCTCACATTACATTTTTGTCTTTGTGCTGATGTCATCCCATGCCCCCGGTCCAGCAGCAGGAGAATAAGAGCTACATTCTGCCTCTGCGACACAATAGAGCCCTTCTTGCCCTGATATTTTTTCACAATGTGTTTTTGCAGGGACGTATGCACACATATGCACACACAATCTCTGCAGGCGGCACAGGCCGTTGATTCAGAGCTAGCTGCTGAGCTGTGCTGATATTTTTCATCATTCGCAGCTCCCACTCAAAATGGGACTTGTTAATGCTGCTTTATAAACTGTGTAGGGGCAGTAGCATGTGAGAGACTTGTTAATATAGGTAATATTTTTCATGTGTCAGGAACAGAGAAGCCATGTAAGCCAATGCAGCACTGTATGGCGGTGTGGCATGGGTTAAAGTCTGAGGACCGGAGGAATGTGTCCGGGTCGACAGGCAGAATTCCTCAGTCCTGCGCTACTAGGTCACTGCACTGACAAGAGTCTGCCACCTATTTTAGCATGCGCACTGCCACCCTGCGCCTCTGTCTCATTGGCCTCCTCTATCTTTTTCTAATTCTGCCTGCCTCTCTCTCTCTCTCTCTCTCTCTCTCTCTCTCTCTGTATCTCTTCATTTTCCTCTGTCTGGCTCAAAGTCTGTCCTTCTTTATCCCCTTCCACTCTCTTCCTTCCCATCATTTCATCTTTTGTTCTTCCTGCTCACTATTTGTCTGTCTCTGTCTCTCTCGTGTCTCTTTTAGTTAATATGTCTGTCTGTCTTTCCGTCACGCCGTCGAATTTGCCGTCCTACTTTGCCTCATGTTTTTCATGTCTTTTATTTGTCCCCATGCAATTTTTGCTCGTAATTTTCGTCTGCGAATGTTCTTGCCTTTAGGTATTTATACTCCAAACGGCATTATTCTGTCATTGTTGTCTGGTTTATCCATTCCCCCAACCCTTCACCCTCCTTTCTTTTTTTTGAGTCTGTCTCTCCCTGTCTGTCTTTTTCTGTGGCACATTGAGTTCAGTGCTGCAGGTGCTTTCAAGAGGACATGGAGGGAGTGCAGGGGAGGGAGACAAAAAAGACGCAGCCATATACATTGGCTGTTATTAACGCCGTACTGTATGCATATGGTGCCTGGTGGTGCTGGTCATGTATGATTTATACAGTGCCTTCCCACACACAGGCCAAGCGTTTTATACCAGCTATCTGTATTCCTGAGTGAAGGAGTTTGCAGAGTCTCACCTCTTTATTGGCTGACAGCGGAGGTGACAGACAGACCCCAAGGTACAGGAGTGTTTCTGCTGAAGGCAGATGCGGTGATTTGACACAGTCTGAACCTCACACACATGCACACTGAATGGAAGCACATTTCTCTGCTTTTACACAGTAGGCTGTGCACAGTCTTACAGGTCATGCAGAGGGGTATGGGCAGCCCCATCTGGAGATTCCTCATACATCCATACACATTATACATATAAAACCTTTGAGGATTTATTGCTACTGATCCTATGCAATTTATAAAGCAGCATGTTTCACTTTAAATGGATGACAGATGTTGGGGGTTTGCCACATTAGGTATTTTAACAACAGTGAGAATTAAACAGAATTAACATTTCATTTTAATCCCTTTAGGTCAAAACTGGCTGTCTGAATTCCATAAATCATAACAAAACTACCAAACATTATTCTTTTTGCTCTATAAAGTTGTGTTGGACATTTTTCAATATTTTTAGACATTTTATAGGCCTAAACGTTTAATTCAGCAACTGAAAAAAATTTAAGATGAATCAATAATTAAAATAGTCATTCGTTGCTGCCTTAAAAAATATTCATGTATATATACATTAGGTTTTTTAGCATACTTTTCTATGAGTGACAGTGTACCACACCATCTGAAGTATTCTATCATGTTAAATTATTGACTGTCATTCCCATCTTGTAGTCCATTAAGGTTAAAACTGAATTATTAAATGAAGCGTTTAATTCCCTAAATGTATATTCAGCATTTCAGCTACTGAAACCTAATAAAACAAAATGATACATATATTAAAGCACATATTTAGAGCTGAAACGATTAGTCAATTAATGGATTACTCGATATTTAGATAATTTATCCTGTTTTGGTGATTTATTATGGTTTAGTGATCTTTTAAGCAAAAATACAAAATAAAATCACTGGTTCCTTCTTCTTTAATGTGAATATTTGCTGGTTTTCTTAGTCACCTTTGCAATCTAAAGATGTCAACTTGGGCTTTGGGAAAATATGATGTTTCTCTATTTCTAAACATTTCATCTGCTAAATGATTAATGTGTTCATTAATAAACACATAACTGTGATTATCAGCTATTTTGTGTTGAATTACTAACTGCAATGTAATGCTATCTCATAGTCCATTTAGGTTAAGTGTTAAGAGTTTAATTCCATAAAAGATATTCAACATTTCGGAAACTAACACCTACTATGACAAAGCAATTGCTTGCAATGAAGCATCAATATTTTATACAAAAATTATTTTAATCTCAACTATGTGCGAGCCTGACCTATTTTTGGAAACAAAAATCTCCAAATTGGATTTACAGAATTTGGGGATAAATCTGTTTTTATTTAGCTCTGACAACATGTGTGTAAATCTGTGTGCGTGTTTGTTTGTGTGTATGTGTGTGTGTGTGTGTGTGCGCCCGGCCTGCCACCAAAGCAGCTAAAGCCCTGGCACTTTCAGACAGTGAGGGGAGGTGAGGCATGAATAATAGCAGTGACTGATGATGTCACGGACAGCATCGCGCCGCTTCAGCTGCCCCCCTGACCCGGCTTTAGGATGGCGGCAGCAGCGCGCAAGCACCCGTGGGTAACACACGCCAAAGCACATTAGAGGCAGGGAGATGGAGGGAGGTGGGGATGGAACACACAGAACACAGCTCAGGGGGACAGAGGCAGAGACAGAGAGACAAAGAGGGAGTAAGAGAGACAGAAAGAGGGGGGTGGGCTGTCAGATTAAAGAGGAGAGAGGAAGAAAAAGCTGAGAGACATGGCGATGTTTGCCTCTCCATGCTTTTTTTTTTTTTTTAGCAGACGTGTCTAGTTGGAGTTGAAGTTCTACATCACTGCCTCAGGTATTTCTCACTGTCTCTCTCTCTGTCTGTCTGTAGCTCTCTCTATCACTTAAGTTAGGATACAAAATGAGCCTTTGCATGAAAAGCGAAAAAGGCAAGTCAGAAAACTATTTTGACAACAATTTTGATAATCGATCAATGATTTAAGTCATCAAGGAAAAATGCCAAACATTTGCTGGTTTGAGCTTATCAAACACAAGGAATTTTAGCTTTTCTCTTTATCATTGTCAGTGAAGTCTGTTAAGTTTAACACAGTTGGACAAAACAAGCCATTTAAAGACGTTATCTTGAGCTTGTGATGGGAATTTTTATATTATTTTCTGACACTTTATATACCAAACAATTAAGCAATAAAAAAACAGAATAGTCAACACTGAAAATAAACATCAGTCTGTTGTCCTACATATGATATCTCTATTTCTTTTCCTCTCTAATGTTCTTTCTTCTGATAACAGACGCACACACATACACACACATTTAACATTTTATCTGCAGCGTCTATCTCTCTGCGTCCCTCTTTATCTCATTTGTATCCATGGTCACTGTCTCTCAACTTTACTCGCGGTGCGAAATTGCCAAAGGTGGAAATGGTAGTGTGAGTTCAACAAGGGTGAAATGAGCGACAGTGATGTAGTTGAAGGACTGCTGAGCTCTCTGCTTCAGACATTTTTCTCCACGCAAGTCTGAGAGATTGACTCAGGAGGAAGCTGTCACTTGCTGCAGCTCTTCTCACCCACGCCCTCCTTTGCTCCACTGGGTCCATTGGGTGCTACAAAATATGCAATTTAAGATGATTCATATGAAGCGATGGTAGCATTTATGTAGCACAGAGAAACATAATGAAAGACAATGAGATGTATGATTGGAAACATGGCTGACAGAGGAATTGTTTCTTTGATGTGAGAGAAAATTGTGTGATACAATTATGGCTACAGCCAAAATCCAGGTTAGACGGCTATGGAACGTATTATATTAACATTTAATGTAGAACTCAAACAACTAGATGAATAGTCAGTTGTAAGAAAATTGATCAGGAACAACTTTGATAATAGATTGATTGTTAAAGTCATGTTTTAATGAAAGAAAATCACTGGTTCCAGCTTCTCAAATGTGAATGTTTGAGGGGTTTCTTTGTCTTCTATGATAGTAAATTCAATAACTTTCCTAACTGACCCGTTGGTCAAAAGTAACACTCATCATCTTCAGCTCTAGGAAACCGTGAGCGACATTTTCCACTATTTTCTGACATTTTAGAGACCAAATGACTAATTGAAAATGAAAATAATCATTAGTTGCCGTCTCTGTTTAATTAATAATAATAATTATAATGATGTGAATTGCATCATATGTCAACGTTCATACATTTTTAATGACAGGAGAGCACAGTCACAGTGTGAATAAAGTAGCATGTTACAATGCCAATATTTTATTACTTCACCTTCATATCCAGCCATCCCTCACCCATGTTTGTGTTATTTTACTGCATATGTAGATTATCAGTACAGCCTGAATTTACACTGGAATTGTAAAAATAAGAACCTATATTGTGCACACTGGACCCTTATCTGGTCATACCGTAAATGATCAACTATGAATCATATCATAGTTTTTGAGGTGAAATGAAAGTGGCTGTTACATTTAACCTGATTCTCTCCAAAAAAATATGCAGTGTGCAAATTATAATAACTAATAATTAAAAATTGTATGATAGTATTCATTGGTCCCTGTGCCATTCATGCTTTTCTTCAAGGCCAAATGGTGATTTCTCCAGAATCCATTTCTATAGGTATCCTCTTCAATTAAACAATATCGCTTACAGCATGCTGTATATTCTCTAAGAGGTACTGCACTCAAATCTGAGGCATTTATCATTGGAATCCATCTCAAGAGCCGAGGATCTCCAAGCTGGAAGTGAAGAGTGCCCGTTCACAAGCACTCAGCACCCATGTGTTTGTTTTTGCCACCATCACTTAAAAGTCTCATTCAATTCCGACTCCCAAATGGCTCTTGGTTTTTTGATCTCACTGACAAGAGATGAGCAGATACTTATAGCCGAGACGATCCTGTTTGCAATTTCAAGCCAATGCTCTGAAGCAAATAAATCTCAAATATTTTTTTAAGCATAGGCAGAAATCCCTGCTCTGGCATGATATATCTCACTAGTAAAAAGATTTTGATAAATGAGAAAATGAATGATAGGACTGTACTGTAAATGTAGCAAAAATTGTAAACCCATGTAGCCGGTATAAATACCACAAATACTTAACGACACTCATAAAGGTAAACGTCAAAGAGGATGATATCGATACTGCTGCAATCCATCACCTGTATTGTGGTGATATATGTATTGCTCAGCTCAAAATAAAATTTACAACATTAGAAATATGATACTCAATCAAATCTCTGGTGGATTCTCCGTCGCAGTCTAGACAAATGTAGTCGACTGGTGGATCATATCTCAGCAGAGGACCTTACATGTGCTGTTAGACAGAAATCTGCCATTTTAGACCAGAACTCTTTATCCAAATCTGATGTATTTGTTTTTTTGTGAGTACAAACCAGACTAAAACCCAACATTTAGAGCTTCGATTGATCAGTTTATTGATCAAATGCAATTTTTTAAACAAAGTGCCACACATTCTCTGATTCAAGATTCTCAAATATTTTTCTCTGGTTCATATAATTATAAACTGAATATCTTCAAGTTTTACACTATTGGCCAGGCACAAAAAAAGCGATTTCAAAACATCACCTTGAGCTCACAGAAATTACAACAGACAGTTTGTTACGATTTTCTGCCATTTTATAGACAAAACAAAATCAATTAACGCAGAAAGTACTCAACAGATTCATTGACAATGAAAATAACTACCCTACTAATTGTTTGGTAGTAGTGTAAGTTGTGTATGTACCAAAATGTTAGATCTTAGTTCTCCCCAAACCTTGCAGCAATACATGGAATTGAAGGGTTACGGTGATTACTGCTGCTGTGTGGCAGATGTTGCTGTTGTGAGATCAGAGATCAAGGTTTGTTTATTTACAGCCATGACCCTTTCATCGCAGTCATCAACAGACTGTTCTCGATCAAAAAAATAGGCAGTTTTACAGCGTGTATTACTAAAATACTGCAATAACAAAATTAAAATGATTGTTGATTGTTGTCAGCCACAAAAACCATTACTGCTTTTTCTATTTCTTGAAAAATGTTTGAAAGAGTGGATTGAAAAAAAGGGACACACTAGATTAAAGTTTATACACCATTATTTTAATCATACGCAATTTTTAGAGCACCTTTTAAAGGGCTTTCCATAAGAAAAGAAAAGAAAATTAAGAGAAAAAATACGTAACTTTATTTAACCGGGTCTCAGTGAGATTAAAAATAGAGATTAGTAAAAAATCCTCTTGTGATTATTTTGACAGAAATTGAAAATAGGATGATAATTTTTGCATACAAACTTTCATTATTAAGCTAATGATGATGTGACATTTGTTGGGGTCGTACCAAACAAACATGGAGAACATGGTTAGTACTGCAGCACTACAGTCCCTGATTTTTAATGCTGTTGTGTCACACATTTTACCTTCATCAAAAAAATTACAGCTTCTGCAATTTGGATATTGCGCTTGACCATATTCAAATCCAGTCTCATTTGACTACCACTGTCCACTAAAACACAAAACCACCTGTTATGTAGAATGCTGGGCACCACTGCTCACATGTGTCTATCTGTTTCCTCTACCTCTCTTAACCATCCATTTTAACAGTGACCTCAAAGCACTGAGGTTTGGGCTGGAGAAATGAGTGATCTTTCCCAAGTGTACAGTTAGTCGCTGTGCTGCTGCTAACACATCACCCCTCCAACCCACCAAATCTCCTCCCCCTCCTACTCCTCCTCCTCTTCTGTGGTGCATCACCCCACTCACTCGCTTTCAGTCTCTCCTTCTCTCTCCTCTTCACTCCCTGGCTTAATATTGATCTGAATTCATTTGTTTCCTATTGATCTGCCACTCCACCCTCTGCCGCATTGAACAAACACAAGGACACACACCGTGCGTACACAAGCCTCATTCACGCACCCGTACAGATGCAGCACACGTGCACGCACACACACAAACATCTACACGAAGAAAAAAAACGCCTGTTATATGTAATCTGATATAAAGGTTAATATGCACACACACACACCCACACTGCAGACAGACACGCCAGCAATCACACACTCTTCATCTGAGAGATTTCAGAGGCTGAAAACATGAAGTTGTGAGAGGTCTCAGCTCAAGCATCAAACAAGCTAATGACATACAAAGAAACCTGGATTCCATATTGATCCAACACCTCAGGAGTGAGATGAAAACATAGGCAGCCTATGGCTGGCACCGGCAGGCGACACAATTACAGCTGCAGTTCATTTCTCAGGTTTACTGAAATGTAGTCATTAGTGTAACAAATGAGAGGAATTTAGTTTGGTGGCAATTGTTCAGAGAGCTACGTTAGCCAAGATGTCATTTGTGGCAGTAATTGTGTATTTCTTGAAAACCCTTCAGTCTTCAGAATAAAATTATCACATTAAGTCAATCATGTTTAAGACCACACTATGTTAATTTATGGGCTTTCCAAAAACTGCATCATAAGGAGTACAGAAGAATGTAAGAATGGGTTATAATATACTAAAGGTCCAGAGCAAAAACCTAAACAATTCTCAATTATACAGAAATAAAATGTAATATATGAAAATGTGTTGAATACATCGCAAGGAAATATCCATATTTTTCTTACCATTGACAAACCCCATATAAAACCAAAAATTAACATTGTGTTAGCGGTCCAAAAATGGCCCTGCGTTAAAACAGCACAATGGGCTGCTTTGGTCGGGTGTGTTGCTTCAGGTACCAGTGAGCCATGAAATACAATCCAGGAAGTCCAGCTTGAGTAACAGATCTGTGAGTTTGAATGCTCGTCAGACACAGAAAGAGGAACACTGGTTTATAACACTATGAAAACTGTTCACTGCTGAGTTTATTTTATCTTTCAACTCAACAATCACAAGGTAACAGTAGAAATACGGAGTTCACATTACAAAATAATCTACAAGGAATGTGCGCTTGCATGTATTTGAATGGCCAATGCAGCATTTTGTGTGACAATGTTGCGTTGCGGTCTGTCAAAAGTATGGCCAGGTTGCCACACCTTGGTGGCAGAATGGTTACAGCGCATGCCATATAACCACAGCATTGCCAGTTTGACTCCACCCCCACCACCTTTCTTGCATGTCATGGCCCTCTCTCTCCCCCAATCCAATTTCCTGTTTGCCTTTTCAATCGCATGCTGTCCAATAAGGGAGAAAAATCCCCTAAAAATGTCTTTTAAAAAACTTTACAACTTTTTGCCAAACATCCTTGCGTTTTTTCTGTCGGATCCCTCTGCGTTGGTACACCGGAATCAATGAGGAGGCTGTGTTGTAGTTTCTTTCAAATGAAACTCACAGAGGAGTAAATAGTGCGTTTGTTAGGGACTCTTTTCAGCTGCAGAATGTGCTAGTGAGGATTTACGCCACCATGACATGGGGGTCACTCAAAATAAACTATAGTGGTCATGTTCATGGTAATTAAGGAACATGTCACCCACTGTGGCTCATTGATTTATTTTTAAGATCTAGGACACAGAAGGAGAAAATATATCAGGCTTTAGCTACAACTGAAATATTTTATTCTTTAAGGCTCGATGTTTAGTGCAGTTATCCAAGTAGATAATGCCGTCTTCAGTAAGCCATGACAGGCTGACCAACCTTTCTGACGGCCCCAACTGCCACTCCAAATTTTTGGTTCGTGGCATCAAGTTGCCATGACACCAGACTGTTTTTCCTGCCCTCTGACCTCCTTTCAGGACATGCTGTGCTCAGTCAGACTGCATCTCCAGCAGCAGCTTTAGTTCAAAGTGAGGGGGGAGGAAGAGGCAAGGGGGAGAGGCTGTGTTTCCTCTTGGTAATATTAGATAAGATGCACCACAGGCAATACCCGCTCTCCTTAAGTGAATGCAGGCAGGAACATGCAGACCCATATACGTACGCATGTGGGAATTGTTGAGCGCACACCGACACAAAAGCCGCACATATCCGTCTGTTGTCTTTCATTGTGTTGCCATGTCATAATTATTGCATTTGTTTGGTTCACTGCTGTTTAATTTATGTCGGATGTATTTTTCTAGCATTATTAATGCATTATTCATCACCGTTGACTTTAACTGTTTCCGGCGCTGTACATGTATTTTTGTACCACCCTTTCATTCATGCTTAGTTGATGCCGCAGTATTCATTCTCACAATTATCTTACCACTTTGTTAATCCATTTCATACTCTGCACACGAGGTTTGATGCTTCCTCCGTCATAAATGCTTGCATTTCTATTCAGTTCTTTGTGCTGCCGAGTGCTTCATCTCTAATCAGGGATTGGTCCATTATGATTTAATTATCTTGTAGTATTCTTTAATGATTGAGCCCAGGATGTGTTTGCTGAAAATGTCACTACCAGACTACATGGCCTGGATAAGCCCAAAAAAGGTTGGGTCTGGGTGGCTAACTTTATTTGTTTACTTATCCCAACTTCATGGCTAAAAGTGTTTATTGATGTTCCCCTTCCTATCCTGTGGTATGCTAATAATCTGCATGGTACTCTGCTGATTTCAGGAATGCCGTGGTCAACCATAGAAGCTCCCCAGTGAGAAGAGAGCCATGGGAAAAGCCTCAAACTTGATCCCGGTTGTGAGGTAAATGCTTTGGCAACATCTGTTTCTTCCCGTTTACACCAACAAAGACTCTTTGAATTTGACTGAAATGAAAGAGAGAGCAAACAGCTTGAGACACCAGAGCTAGCGATGGAGAACGTCAGCTCCAGGTGTACAGAGAGACATTTTCATGTCTCTTAGCTTCGTTTTCTTCTCTGACAGTCTCTTTCTGTCTCCTCCTGTCCCTGTTATTTTTACTCTCATCATAATCTCATCATTTGTTCTTAATGAAAATGTGTATTGAAGCGAAAATTTCATATATATACTATAAACAGACTACTTCCCAACTGTTAGCTCTCATACAATAAACCCTGTTGAAGGAAGACTAAATTGTAGAGCTATTATGAATGTTAATTAACATAATTGCACATGGGATCTCACATAACTACTTGCATGATTATGCTCTCTCTTTTTCTTTGTCTGTGACAAACATACACTCAACCAAGAAAAAATATTAGAGTAGATTAGGCAACCAAAGCTGCCTCCTATCATTTGTCACCCACAGAGTCCAACCAGCTAAGAGAAAACCAATTCAAAATGGCCCATATTATTTAAAATAATTAAATATTAAGTTCATGGTTTTGAACTATATTGTCAGAGCCTGCTGCTTTTTATGGTCATGAATAGTACAGAGGTTCTTATGGAATAAGAACATTAAATTATTAGTGTACATTTTATTAAGCGGTGCGAACACGCACACTCAAATAAAAACACGCTTCTCCTCTGCTACTGACAGGAAACTAGTCGACCCAATAGCCACTGACAACAGTGCTCTAGCAACCATTGGGCATCGTGCCAAGCCACTGAGGTTGCCTGGTAGTGTGTTCCCATGGTAACATTTTCTGCCTTTGTAAATAAGGTACGACGAGGGTAATAAAGGGGGGTTTGGTAGAAATTGCACTACAGAATCTCATTCTGTCTTGAGAGAGCTAATAATTTATGGTTTGTGAGTAGTGGATGCTTATCCTGGCCCTGCACCAAGCTGCCATCCGACTTAAGACATGCATGATCATCGATGGGGATCTCAGGTCTGGGTCCGGCATACAGATCCAGTTTTGAGGGGGACAGGGGGTCTCCAAATGACTTCCTTATAAATAGAATTTACAAAGTAATAATCCCATTCTATGCTGTTGGCTCTAGTGAAGCTGAATTTTGAATCGTTCATTCATTATTTGTACATTTATCTATTTGTTTGACTATCCATATATTAGTTTTTTCTCATCACGTAGTCACTCACCATAGTTTAGATATAGTATATTATAGTTTGTTTTACGTTTTGTTGGATTTTTTTTTAATTCAGTTAATTATCAAATTATTATTATCTAAACAGAGTGTGCCCTTCTGCAAAATCAAATGGACCATCAGCGGTCCTTGGCCCTGAGTTTGAGAACCGCTGTCTGAGACCTGCATTCCTGTCGAGCTGGCACTTGCCAGACGTAACAGTTTATTTGCTGTCACTGGGCAGATTTTGCTCCTCCGTGCCCCCACATTGTTTGGGTGGTGCCATAGTCTCTGTGCGTCACTTCTCAAAGACGATGAGTGGTGGAGAGTCATCTGAAATCTTTTAGCTTTCACAGCAACGTTTTTTTGTATTTTTTTTGTAAGGAAAAGGTTTTCACTTTAATTGACAGAAATGTGTTGCAAGGCAGATGACATCTCCAGATAGTCATTCAGTGATCAGTTTTGTTTTTGGTTACGCTTCTCTTGTCAAATACCATGAGGTCTTTCCTCTCTGATTTTAATATACAATTTTGAAGGTTGAAGACCAGAATACTCATTGTTTTAACCTGTCACCACTTCCCACAATCTTGAAATTGATTGTGTCGAAAATAAAAGTCCTAAAAGTCATGCAATATGGCCATACATTTTAAATTTATTTTAGGTGAAAATAAGCAGCAAGATTTCAGAATTTCACTTTTTTACTTTTAATTTCACAACCAGTTCTTTCCCAAACTGATCATCTGTATTATTTCTTTTGAATTGCTAATTTAAAAACTATATATTGAAACAATATTCTATTCATATGCATCAACGAAATTAACTAAATTCTTTCTTGAATATGTTTATTATCAATTACCATCAGTTTAGTAGATGAATTCTTCTTATCAAACCTGAACTTTTGTAAAGATTTTCTAGTCGTCTTAATGGATAATCCTCGGCTGCCAGATTTCATACAAAACCCAAAACTTATGCAATGGATATTCCTTCAAAATAAGAGTTTAATTATTTTAGCAGTAATGACCGACAAACAATATGTTATTGATCAGTATTGTCTCAGCTGTTGTTAGGCAAGATTAACACATGATGATCATGTGCGTGATAATCCATACACCCAGAGTGTTATTGGATGTGATAACAACAATTTAGATGATATTAACAAACTGAATTGCCACAAAATTAAATTTGAGAGGTTTACATAAACACTGTTACAAGCATGATGTAAAAACTGGCTGTAATGACCTTTTTTGGGGGAAAGTAGCCACTTAATTTACTAACAATTTTTGGCTGACTTCATAACGATTCTTATATTTAGTTCTGCTCAGCATCAATTTTTTTCAGTTTTCTGTTGCAACAGTAACTCTTCTTCTCATGGCCATCTTGGTATTTGCCAGTTTGTTCAGCAATGGCGTTATTTTGTTGCGCCTGTGCTAAATTTTTATGTTGTCATGTTTGGCTGAAATAATGTCAGTGTATAAATACCCTTTGGATTATTGTAATGAACATTTATATTTTGTTTTTTAGGCATTCCTAGATATATACTTTGGCTCAACATGATTAATTTGTTTTTGCCCTCTCAAGAGGCTGAACTGTAATCCCCACAAAGCTTCACCTGACCCGACACCAGCAGAGGCCAGGGTGGTGGCTTATACACCACACTGGCCTCCAGTGGAGGGGCTTCCCACCAGACTCATATTGGCACACAAACTCACCCAGGCAGATTGGCAAAGAGCTGGCATTGGCACAACCATGCCGCATTCATGCGTGATCCGACTGCGAATGAGACGGTGAGAGAGGTTTAAAAAGGGGAGGAGCAGAATCAAGGGGATCAGGGGGGGAGATTTAGTGGGTATGAACAGAGAGATTGTCTGAGAAAAAGAAAAAGAAAAAAGTTGTAAAAGATTTTGAGGCCTGAAATGTTTGGTGATGAAGGACAAATAAGAGGCACGTCGAGAGGCGGGAGGACGGCCAAAGAAAGAAAATGAAGGGTAGGCGGAGGGTGGACTTTTAGCATGGCAGAGGGCAGTGGAGAGAGGCGAGGTGAATGGGTTTGCATTTGGAAGCTGGCCAATAAAAAAAACAATCTATGTCTCCATTAAGGATATGGTGCTGCCGTAGCTTTTGAAGTTAACACTTCAAAAGCTCCTTTTTCATTTGATGATGGTTAAATGTTACAAATTGAGACTGATTACAAATTGTTTTTATCCCCATAGTGTAATTAAACAAGACCCAACATAGCCATTCATCATCTTATAGACTGTGCTATGCAACACATATGATTATGCAGTTATAGTCCTGGCAGGAGTGAGCTGCTTTTTTGAGGAGTCACGAACAAACCACCTTTGTGTTTGAAGCTTTGTCACTGAGGCCCCAATTGTCCAAGACTTCAAGGTTGTAATTTTGGTGCATTGACCAAGCTGAAGAGGAGGCCGAGCAACTCAGCTGCACAGCAGCTGTCAAGTAATCAATGAGTCCTTGAGGCGCACAGGAGGAGTGTCAAAACACCGCCATTGACTGCTAACAACAGCCAATTTGCTGCTTTTGCAGGAGATCACCTCAGCTAGATGTCGAATGTGTGGGTGCGCCCCATTATTTATGGAGTATGAGAGAGACTTGCTAGTGCTGTTACTCCAAATTGTCATCCAATTACTCACCCATTAGATCCTATTTGTTACACTGAAAACTGCTCTATAATGCACCAATTCCTGCATTACCCTGAATGTTCCATATTAAAATTCAGTGTAAATCAGCTCATAATGTTTTAATGTGTCGAGATGTCTGACACCATTCCTGAGATTCTGATGTGGGGAAAAGTAAATAAAGACACTGGCAAAACATTAACTGGATGTAGATAAAATAATACAGTTATCTGTATTTACAGTTTAAATTGCAGAAATCGAGTCACTCACATTCATTCTTTCTTCCATTAATTCATGTACTCACTCATATTTGACCTATCTATGGCTGAAAGAACTGTAAAAAGTATCACTAACTGGTCTCTCTAGGGTGCTTCACATGTGTAACAGCATTTGCCCTTGTTAATACGAGACCCGATGGCAGTGACGTGCTGCTCACTACTGCCACTATTCTGTTAGTTAACACTTGATGATAATCCACCTCGAAGGTCACTTTTGCCTTTTTAAGTGCACATCGCTCTCCGAAGAATATTTTAACCTTTGTGTGATTGTCACAAAAAGGGTTTAGGATTAAAGGTTAAAACGATTTTAGTCCAGTACACGTCTTTTTGTCAAATTCAGTGAATCTCTCCTCACGGTTCGCTAGCTGTCGGTTCTGTGTGTGCGCTGAAAAAAAAGTCTTGTACACAGCCCTGGCACTGTAAATGGGAAACAAAGTGGCTCGCACCCCACCACACAACAGTATTCCAGCCGTGATTTGTCTGTCAGATAACATATACAGTATTAATGTCTTTCTAGTTGACTGAGATATGCTGTTGTTGTGATGTTATAATATATATGCTATAATAGCAGGAGAGTTTTGAGTATTACTGTCTGGAGCTGGTGTGCGTCTCATCCTCTCTGCACATTAGCTTCACAGCAGCAACTTTAGCGCCAGTTTGCTAACCCACAACTTAGCTAACGTTGGTTGTGTTACTTGCTGTGTCGTCGTTTGCTTTATATCATGGTATTTGTCAGGTTGTTGGATTTCTCCAGAATTGTTTACCCCACCTTTAAGGTCTCAGAATGCTCCAAAGGAACCACGGGCATGTTTCACAAAATCGATGTGCAAGCACACATATCACAAGCAGTGACAGCGTCATATTTCTCAAATGATCACAAATGATTGTTGTTTGCAATTTACAGATACATTTGTCCAAGTCCACCAGGGCTCTCATACGCTCATACATGAGTTACAAGTGTTGTGTTTGTTTTGATTAGTAATAATAGAGCACACTTTCTGTCAATCTCTCCTCGAAGCCATTTATGTGCTGTGCTCAGGTATACATAGTTAAAGAGTGAATAAAAAAGCTTGAGAGAGACATTCAAACCCTTTCACCACTCTGCACACCTGGCCACATGCTCGTGATTGTTGGATTGTTTGTGTCGGAAAATTACAAACATTTTAGATGTACCTTCCCCCGATGCCGCTGTTGGAAAGGGTGTTTCACACAATTAGACAATCACTTCATTAGAAGCATTGGCAAGGGAAGGCAAGTTTATTTTTATAGCACCTTTAAACAACAAAGAGATTGTGCTTTACACAAGGCATAAAAAGGCATAAAGATATAAAAGAAACACAATATGGACAGATACATATAAATATGAGAGAATAGGTAAAAAAGTAGCAGAAATTGAATAAAACACTAAATTGTGACATTAAAAAATTAAAAATTGCATTGCAGTTACAGTGCAGTGAGTGATATGAATTAATTGTCCCAGTGGAAAACAAAAAATCCTAGTTTTAAAAGAACTGAGAGTTCAGGCGGACCTCAAATTTTGAAGGAGTTTGTTTAAAGAGGTGGTATTATGCTAATTTTCATGTTCATAATCTTATCTAGGCGTTGTACCAGAACAGGTTTACATTGTTTAATTTTCAAAAAAACACCATATTTTTTTGCCATACATTGCTGCAGCTCCTCTTTTCACCCTGTGTTGAAGGCTTCATTTTAGCTGTGGAGTGATACATCTTGTCTCTAAATGATCTTTGTTGGGAGATGCACGTGTGCAGTTCCTAGTTAAGGACTACTAGCCAATCAGAAGCAGAGAAGGGCAGGTCAGAAGCCGGCAAACATGGCTGCAGTTCAGCTATATATGTTGCCAACCAGCTTGGCAACATAGACTGGAGCAAGAGTTTCAGAGTGGTGAGTTATTAATCTGTAACAAATGGATCTTTCATCCATAAAGTTTTAACTGAGCTCTGTCTCTACATCACAGTAACAACTTTATGTCCATTGACTGCCTGGAGGGTCGCTAGTGTTTGGAAGGGAGAGGAGAGGTGTGTGCTACAGCTCAGTGTTTTTCCACCGGTGTTTTTGAGGGCGTGTCGGAGTAGCCACTTGGAGAGCGTTATATGAGGCGCATTTAGCTTTCATCCCTATGTCGTCACAGGGATGAAAGGGAAGCGGCTGGAATACAAACAAGCTGTTTTCAAGCAGTTCAGACCAGAGTTTTCTGTGGGAGATGGGAACTCCCTTTGGTCTGGACTTTGGACTTTTTCACTTGCAAACCTATTACATGCACCAAAAAGGTATATAACTCAATAAAGGAGAGGCAAAAAGCCAAAAAGCATAATACCACCTCTTTAATGCGGCATTCAGACCAAACGTGAATTTAATCAACGCAACGCTCTCCTCGCGGGGGTTTTATCACTGGACAACTGCTGAGTGTTCACACACAACACGAATAAACACAACTCGCCATTGCTACAACTGTATGAACCCAAAGTAAACATTTTGCTGTGATTAAATAGCAATAAACGGATCAAGCTGATGCTGAAATAACTACAATGTGATGCAGATTTGTTAAACATATGAATTCATGCTTTGTCAGGTCTGTCAGCAAGACAGCAGGACAACAACTTCTAAAATGTTTGTTTTCTGAAGGGAGTTCGGATCGATCAGGGCTATGCTATGCTAACTTGGTCACAGTAAAGTATGATAGCTGGAATAAAGTTAGATACATATGTTTTCTGAACCCACCAGGTAGTTAAACCTCTTCGCTTTTTTTTCTCCCAGCAATGTCCAGTTTTGTCTGGTTTTTATATACATATGAAGTAGTGCAAAACAACGCTAACAACACTGGAACCGGATGTGCACGGAATCTAGCTGCTGAGAAGCTTGAGTGAAGATAAATCAATGTTGTAATCCCAAAAACGTAAGTAAAAAGCTAATTTAATAAAAGCACTCCGAGCTCCTCCCGCGAGCAAACGGAATAGTTGTCAGAGCAGAATCCAATCCTACTATCCTTTTTGTCCAAAAGCTGCAGCGCTGCTCCCTGCTCCTCTCTCCCAAGTTTAGCAGCTCTTCGCTGGCCAGCAGATTTTCAATCGCCTGCTCTGCCTGGCCCTCTCCACACAACGCTCTGAAGCCGTCAGTGACATACGGACAATCTCAAGGTTGATAGGCTATCGAGACTCAGCTCATGTAACTTTCGCTTGAGTTGAAAATATTCAACTGACGCGAATTCATTCGTGTTGCCTTTGCATCGCCGGCACCGCCCGACAGGAAATCGCGGCTGCAGGCGTCTTTACGCTCTCGTCGCTTTTGGTCAGAAAGCACCATAGGAGATTTACATCGTGGCACCTTAATTAAGGCTATGTTCACACTGCAGGCCTTAATGTTCAATTCCGAGTTTTTTCCCCAAATCCGATTTTTGTTTTTTTGTTTGACAGTTCACATTAGTGTTTAAATGTGGCCCATATCAGACCCCAGTGTATACTGTCCGCGGCCTGAAAGTGACCCGCATGCGCAGAAGAATAACACGACGTCACACGCAGCACGCTGTTGCAGGCTACAGAAGTAAACAAGGAGCAACATACATCTGGTTAGCTCGCGGGAGACTACTGTTTTTCATTGTACTCACGGGTCACATTTCTCCCGAATTATGACAAGTGTTCACAACTTTCTGTTCTTTTCTTTACGGTTTCTGGCGCTGGGCAACTGCCCCGTGTAAGAAAGGGAATCTGTGAGCAGATGATAGCAAGGTAGAGGAGGAAGAGAGCCACATGTTTAATTATGGCTTTTTGAGGAGCTTTTTCGTTCAGCGCAACTGTGATAACAGCTGCTCTAGAGTGATGTCAAAGTCGCATCAAATGCGCATTTAAAAAAATCCGACCTGTATCGGATTTGGACCACATATGGAAGTGGCCCAATTCAGAACTGGAAAAGATCAAGTTCCATGTGAATTGGCCTGCTCACATCGTCATAAAAAGATCAGATCTGAGTCACATATGGGCATAAAAATCGGATTTGGGTCACTTTGGCCTGCAGTCTGAACGTAGCCGAAATGAGCTGTGAGGACTATAATAACTATAATTACCTCCGCCAAGGTGGCCATGTTTTCGGTGCCGCTCGTCAGTATTTAATTATTCAAACTTAACTTAATGTTTTTATCTGATAGGCTACTTTAGCACTTTGTAAATTATAACATCATATGTCTATGCTTGCTTCAACTTATTTTGAACAGAGCTGAACTGTTTTGATAATCAATCGCTTTTGTAATTTGTCAAGCACACGTGCTGTTCCAATTCTCCAGTTTGATGGTCTGCTAATTTTCTTTGTCTTATATGATAGCAAAGTAAATAGGTTTTGGTTTTGGAGCGAAAACAACAGATTTATTGATCATGAGAAAGAAACTTTAGTTGCAGCCTTAAATAATTAAATCTTAAGCATATTTATGGTCAGACATCTTATGTTAATATACTACAATAAGTAAAGAATCCACACAACAAAGAGAGCTGGACATGTGATATATAATATCAAGTTTCTTAAGACATCATGACTGATACTGGAATCTAACTACTGGTTCAGTGAAATGAAAACAGAAGACAATGAAGTGTGCTCCATAGTGCTGAATCGAATCTTTGAGGATAAGGAAGAATCCACCAGCTCCACTTGCAGAAGTAGGTCAGGCAGACGCCCACAGTAAGCAACTACAGGTTAAGTGCTTGTCTTTGTATTCAGACACAGCGAAGATCAGCCTTGGCCTCTGGATAGGGGTGGGAGGGGGGGACTGTGTACTGCGTCTACCCACAAGAGGGAGACAAATCCCCAAAAATGCATTGAGGGCAGTTAGTTAGCCATTACTCCTCTTAATTCCAACAGTGTCACATTATTAAACTTTAATCATGTAGCCACAGACCAAAATATAATGCTTGTGTTCATCTGAAACACAACTTTTTCACAAAAATATGAGATTATGAATGAAACGAGACAGAGACGGATGACAGACAGACAAAAACAGACAGAAGTAAAAGAAAAGTCTGCATGGAACAAGAACAGACTCCAGCGTTAACCTGGCTCCAGTGCTCTGCAGTGTGAGGTAGTTGGTTGTATGGTTTCGCATAATAAACAGCCATGGAGATAACTGTACAACCTTCTAGCTTTCCCTGCGGTGTCACCCAGACTTCATGCGAGTGCCATCACCCTTAATGGCCCTTGGATTGGTAAGTACGAAGACTGACCTGACAAAGGTGTAAAATTGACTGACTTTTAATTGTATTCATATATTTTAACAGTTTTACTGCTACCAGTAATGTTAAACATGACAAACGTAATAAAGGAAATGATGCCAAATAGTTTTTAGAGTTAAATTAAACAAATTAGTTAATTAATTTTATTTACATGTAACAGAGTATATTCTTTATAGTTTAATACATTTGAATATTATTTTTACCTCTTACTTTTTATGGACTGTTTTATTAAAGGTCTGGTGGATATTTCTTTTTGCATTGATTGACAAAAGAGATGTACGGACAGTCACTACTGTAGAGATCAAATCCATTATCAATTCTGGAATAATCTAACATTTCTCTTTCAACAAATTCAAATTCTAGCTCATAATTATAATTACATGAAAACAAGCTACAAAACAGTTTCTGCACTGACTTTAAATCTAAAACATCTGAAATACTAATCAGGTTTTGCTGTTGAGGTCCAGCTAATCCACACATCAATATACCCACCTTGCTCTGCAGTGCTCTTTGATTTGTTATTTGGTGCAGTCCAATGGGGTATGGAGCCAACTATCAATAGCTGTTTGTTTCGGTGCGTTCTTAGCATGCCATGCACAAAAACACAGAACATCTCTTCAGACGACATTACGCCGGAATGTGATCGGTAACATTAAAACCAGGAAAACAGAAGGAAGGAAAACCTTTAGAGGGCTCATATTTTAAATACTTTTATTGTGGGTCAGGGGTTAATTTGTTTGTATTGTATATAAAGCTTGGATCCACCCCCCATGATTTCAACAGTTAGAAAATATACAATTTAAACTGCTGTATGTTACGGCCTTGGCTTTCTATCGACCTCTTAATAGCTTAATTAAACTCTACACAAATATAGTTTTAGTTTAATTTTGTTTGCATTCATTCAGTCATAGACATAAAAATCCCTGAAGTAAACTATCTGTACACGCTGGCTGCTCTCTGTAGACATGGTAGATAATGACAGTGTGTTCAGACGTTAGTATCAGTGTGTCCTGAAGCACAGGGCTGCATGTGAACTTGCCTCCACCTCCTTTTCCTCCTTCTACCTCCCCCCCCC
>NC_060158.1:12535849-12710340 GCF_021292245.1 Micropterus dolomieu
GGGGGGGACTGTGTACTGCGTCTACCCACAAGAGGGAGACAAATCCCCAAAAATGCATTGAGGGCAGTTAGTTAGCCATTACTCCTCTTAATTCCAACAGTGTCACATTATTAAACTTTAATCATGTAGCCACAGACCAAAATATAATGCTTGTGTTCATCTGAAACACAACTTTTTCACAAAAATATGAGATTATGAATGAAACGAGACAGAGACGGATGACAGACAGACAAAAACAGACAGAAGTAAAAGAAAAGTCTGCATGGAACAAGAACAGACTCCAGCGTTAACCTGGCTCCAGTGCTCTGCAGTGTGAGGTAGTTGGTTGTATGGTTTCGCATAATAAACAGCCATGGAGATAACTGTACAACCTTCTAGCTTTCCCTGCGGTGTCACCCAGACTTCATGCGAGTGCCATCACCCTTAATGGCCCTTGGATTGGTAAGTACGAAGACTGACCTGACAAAGGTGTAAAATTGACTGACTTTTAATTGTATTCATATATTTTAACAGTTTTACTGCTACCAGTAATGTTAAACATGACAAACGTAATAAAGGAAATGATGCCAAATAGTTTTTAGAGTTAAATTAAACAAATTAGTTAATTAATTTTATTTACATGTAACAGAGTATATTCTTTATAGTTTAATACATTTGAATATTATTTTTACCTCTTACTTTTTATGGACTGTTTTATTAAAGGTCTGGTGGATATTTCTTTTTGCATTGATTGACAAAAGAGATGTACGGACAGTCACTACTGTAGAGATCAAATCCATTATCAATTCTGGAATAATCTAACATTTCTCTTTCAACAAATTCAAATTCTAGCTCATAATTATAATTACATGAAAACAAGCTACAAAACAGTTTCTGCACTGACTTTAAATCTAAAACATCTGAAATACTAATCAGGTTTTGCTGTTGAGGTCCAGCTAATCCACACATCAATATACCCACCTTGCTCTGCAGTGCTCTTTGATTTGTTATTTGGTGCAGTCCAATGGGGTATGGAGCCAACTATCAATAGCTGTTTGTTTCGGTGCGTTCTTAGCATGCCATGCACAAAAACACAGAACATCTCTTCAGACGACATTACGCCGGAATGTGATCGGTAACATTAAAACCAGGAAAACAGAAGGAAGGAAAACCTTTAGAGGGCTCATATTTTAAATACTTTTATTGTGGGTCAGGGGTTAATTTGTTTGTATTGTATATAAAGCTTGGATCCACCCCCCATGATTTCAACAGTTAGAAAATATACAATTTAAACTGCTGTATGTTACGGCCTTGGCTTTCTATCGACCTCTTAATAGCTTAATTAAACTCTACACAAATATAGTTTTAGTTTAATTTTGTTTGCATTCATTCAGTCATAGACATAAAAATCCCTGAAGTAAACTATCTGTACACGCTGGCTGCTCTCTGTAGACATGGTAGATAATGACAGTGTGTTCAGACGTTAGTATCAGTGTGTCCTGAAGCACAGGGCTGCATGTGAACTTGCCTCCACCTCCTTTTCCTCCTTCTACCTCCCCCCCCCACCCCCCCACCCCCAGCTCCCCACCACCCACACCCCACCCCCTCTGTCCCCCAGTGTGTCTGGCTAGTGGCTCAGACACTCAGTATCCGCATTGCGTTGCAGTGCTCCAGCGAGGAGGGGGAAAAAAGAGCATATATCAGCAATCTCTGCCGAGCACTGCTCTTTTCTGTACGCACACAAAGAAACGACTCCCGGCATGTTCCAACTCAAGAGGAAATAAAACCGTCACAATAGAGCCGTCTGCCAACTGCTATTTTATAAAACGTGGCCAGTTCCTGCGTGTGTTTTACATCTAATACTGCCATTTCATACATAATTTAGTTTTTTCCTATAAAAAGCTCTATTTTCTCCTAAATTACTCTTAGGTTTATTTTAATATATTCTGTTTCATCACTTAACACTGTCGTGAAATTTTATTTTATTTAATGTGTCTTTTATTTATTGAAATTGTCCACAACTAATTTTAAATTCTCACACACATAAAAGATGCAAAAGTTCAGCTATGTGGTTTCACAATTTCTGATGGCTTACTTATTGCTCACCATATATATAGTGGATTTTTGGGAATCTGTGCAACAAAGGCGGATAGATTGACGTGATGAATTGTGCAGATAGGAGACTGTTAATGTTAATGAAATGTGGAAGAAGAGCAGCAGTGTTGTGGTCAGAACGGCTGCGAGGTTAATCACCTTTGGGCTTGCTGTGGCTTTGATCCTCATGCTGTGTAAAATCCACAGCCTCCGTCTGTGAGCTCCCTCCACCGCCTCTCCCACTCTGTTCCCTCCCTTCCTCACACACGCACACACACACACACGCACACACACACACTCCCTCTCACACAGATGCATGTGTGCGCAGCGGTGCACAAGGACATGCACGCACGCACCTCACACACATGCGCCTCCCTCCCGAACACGTTGACTCTCTCTCCTCCAGATGCACGAGTGTAGCGGCAGCGCAAGTTCAAACGCACAGACGCACAAACAAACACACAGTAACAGACAACCATTTAGAGACACAGCTTCGCATGAGTGTAGACTGCAAGATGGGCAAGACGGGACGTCACGCCTGGAAAAAATGTAAGGGGTTAGAGATAGGGGGAGAGGGGGAGAGACTAGGAGGGAAGGATGAAAATGAGGGGCAGGGCTGAGACAGAGCAAGGGGAGGCGGGGACAGAGTGATAGAGAGTGTTCAGGCAAGAGAAGAAGAACGAACGATAGCTGGAGATACTGCATGCTTGCATAAGTGTCTAAATGTGTGTGTGTGTGTGTGTGTGTGTGTGATGTATGTAGGTGACACAGATTTATGAAAGGAGAGGGTCATAGATGGAGGCGGTGTTGGTGGTTGTTGGGGGTTGGGGGAAGTGGGGGTGTTGGTACAGCACCAGATAATGGAATCAATGCAATCTGTGTGTGTTTTACTGTGTTTGTGTTTGCGTGTATGTGTGTGTGTGTGTGTGTGTGTGTGTGTGTGTGTGTGTGTGTGCAGCGTACCTGCCTCATAGACATTGCCTGCTCGGACTCTAATCGCCTGGAGAATTAGTGATGTGACTTGGCAGAGGGAAACAGGCACAAAACAGAGCCAGGGACAGCGCCTGGGAGAGGGATAGAAGAAGAGGAGAGACAAAAAGAGGAGAGCGAGATGATGGAGGGGTAGCGAGAGGGGAATAGCTTTTCTGTTCGCCGCTGCGTACAGTGCTCAGAGAGAAGGAAGGCTGTGAAGATGGGGCAGGATAGGTTTTTATCAAGAGTAATTTTCTTTACCACCGGATTAATTGTTGCTTTTTTTTCCGCTCAAGGGGAAAACGGATCAATAACTCATCAAAAGAGTGCGTTGTGTTTTACTGTATGTGTTTATGTGTGTGCGCCCATCTGTTTTATGTACATGCACTTGTTGTATGCATGTGTGGACGGACATGAGTACAAATGTGAGTGTGTGTGTCTTAGGAATACCAGGCAAAGGCAAATGGGGAGTTCAGACTGACTTAAATGGGCCGGCTAGCACATCGAGACAAGCAGTCCGACTGACAACGTCCGCCCGCCATCTTCCCTTCATTTGTGTCCACCTTCATGTGCGTTCTTTTTGACATAGGTACATTTTTGTTGTACATGAGAATATTTGACTTCATCCTCCCTGTAGCTTCTGGTTTTCATCCTCCGGTCTTTGTGTCTCGTGCGTTTGAGAGCAGCAGAGGAGAAAACTGGGACAGAGGGAAATATCTCAAAGCACAGAGACAAAGAGAAAACAGAGAGAGAGGCAGTCTAATGTCTCACACTGGCAGCAAAAGGCTCCATGTTCTGTGCACCTTTGTAGAGTCGCGTGTTCGTCTGCGTGTGTGTGTGTGTGTGTGTGTGTGTGTGCATGCGTGTGCACGCGTGCACCTGGCCACAGACAGATTTTGTAAGTTTGGGAACGTGTTCTGGATTGTTGGCAGCCGGTGAAGCTGTCGTCTGCACAGACTTAACGTGATGCAAATGGAGCTTTTCAGCTGTGTGCCAGTTGTTTGTACCCTAGCTCTTATTCTTCATGTGGCGTCTGCGGTGCTTGTATGACATATATTTTGTCTGGGGAAGAGTAAATCAGTGTTGCCTCCCTCGAGGCTGAGCATCTTTGTCATGGGGGAGCGATTGCATAATCCTGTGAGATCACAAGGCCTGTAGGAAATATAAGATGACAGTGTTGTCTGCGGCTCCAGGCACAGCTGTCTGTGGATGTTTCATGCATGTGCATAAGCAAAGAGTCGAGTGTGTGTGTGTCTATGAACTGTATGACCGCTCTGTCTGGCTCATACAGGCCGTGCGGCTATAGGTCCATCCCATATGCAAAACCAGATTTATACATTACATTTTAAGGGTTTTCCTCTGCATGTGTGCGTCTGTCTTCAAATGCTTTGTCTGTCTGTCTGCCAGCAGGGGGCATTTTCTTTGAATGTCTTACTGCACAGACCTGCACTGAAAAACAGGCGCTGGCTATGTCAGGAGGAAAAGAGAGTAAAAGGGCCCTGAAAAGGAAGCGAACAGATAAATAACGCTTGTATGTTGCTTGTACACTTGTATGTTGAACAATGTGCTCTAACTAGATCTTTCTCTTTCTGCAGGATGTGGTCCGGTCCATTTTGCGCAGACGTCTCAAGACGAAATATTTCATGTCGGACAGCATCGTCACTGATAAAAAAAACGGTAACCATCCAATGTGACGTATAAACTGTCTGTCACTTTAGAGTCTCTTTTTGTGATAAGATACGATGCTACATATCTATAAATAGTTAAAATTGTATTTATCTGCAGGTTTAATGTCAAAAGTAAATCTCACTGAGCTTAAATAACAGCATTAAAAAACATACGTCACAGAAATATATTTTGTCATGTGAAAATTTCATGGCTCATTTAAGACTTGTTGGATTTTACCTGTGGACGAGGTCGGCTGAACAGTTGACGACCGCCTTTTTCAGACCAGACGCGTCTGTCGGCGTGCTTCATTGTCCCTGAGACCCTTAACCTGTGATGATATAAAAGTTCACAGGTGAGGTCCTTGGGAACAAAGTTGCATGCAGCTGCATCTGTCTTTAAACTGAGAGAAAACGTCTCACAATGCCAGACGACAAGGTGTGTACTTTTTTCAATCATGAGACTATCACAAATGTCAGAAACGTATCACAGATCAGAGTAAATCTGCAGAGCACTTGTAGAAAAATATATTTTTTTGACTGCATGAACTCATCTGGAGAGAATTCCCCAAAACTGCCCATGGGAAGCCAAGAAGAGACAACGTGGTTCTTTGGAGGGGGCAGTACCTTTCGGCCGGCTTTGTGCACTGAACACTCACATGGTTCAATAAAAAGACAGCCAAGGTTCGTGACCCCGATGTATGACTCACACAAGATTTTTTTTAAGTCTGTTCACAGACGCTGAAAATTACAACACTGCAGACCTGAAGTCAGGAGACGAGGAACACGTTGATAGTTACATTTATAAAAAGACAGCAAAGTGTCATCACTTTAAAGGTTTTTCATTTGTACAGACGTTGAAGCTCCTCACAGCAACTCAAAATTGTTATTGTTAGACAGAAATATGTTGGTGAGAAAGGATGTGCATTTTGTTATAGGGCTGCAACGAACAATACTTTTCATTATAATTTTCTCAATCGATTAATCATTTGGTCCCTAAAATGTCAGGAAATAGTGAAGGATCCTTCTTGAGTCTAAAGATGGTTCCGTCATCGAAGTTTACTTTCATAAGACAAAGAAAAGCATCAAATCATCACAACTGAGGAAATGTTTGGGAAAAAACCCTAAACTAATGGATGAATGATTTGCACCTTGTTCTGTTTTTTATTAACTGGAATTATGCCAATAAAATCCAAGCAATGGTGAAAACGTGTTGTTTTTGTTAATACTGACAAAGATATTTAAAAAACATCATCAGCTGTTTCCTTTTACCGGCCTTGCTGGTATCTTGTGGTTCGTAAGCACAGTAAAATACATTTTTGCTCTCCCAGTCAGGAATTTAATGTGACATGAACATTTCAGATCAACGTCGTCCGCATGTGATATCAAAAGCACAAATTGAACTTCTTGTCACATTTTTCTGACTGCTCAACAAAGCGCCAGCTCTTGGCAGTTTTCAGGTGAATAAATGAAAGTGACGTGGCCCTCTTTCAGGCTCTCGCCCCTGACGCTCGGTCAGGGTGGCCCAGTGTTCCCTGGCTCTCAGCCCCACCATGTGTTTGTGCATCCCAGGACAGTTGAAATTGATTGTGCAAGAGACAGACCGAGACACATTAGTACCCAGCTCGCTCCTACCGCTGAAAAACACATTAACTGGCTGCATTGGGAGCCCTGTCTGGTAACCATGGCAAAGCACACAGGGAGGGGGGAGGGGGGGTGGGTTGAGACGGGGCAGCGGGTTCAGCGCGCAGTCTCGCAGCCTTTCCTCCGGCCACGTCTGTCATTTTCTCCCAGCATCTCTGTCCTTTTTTAAAAAACTGACAGCTTCTCTGTCTGTCTCTCCCCTCCTCACACACATGTAAACACAATTTGCATATTTCTTTCTCTTCTCTTGCATTCTTCTTCTTATTGAGGCTGACCTCATCAATCTGCCCTTACCTCATACTCCACCCCCTTATCCAACTACCCTGTGCAACATAATCTATGCCTCTCTCTGATTTGCCTTTTTTCCCCCCATGTCTTTTCTTCCATTGTCACCATGGTTCCCCTCTGTGGAGAGGCACAGTAAAGACAAAATGGAACTAAAACAATGTGAAAATGTGGAATAAACTGATACAGATGGGCTCATGTTTTCCCACAATCATAATATCATTTTATCATTTTAATATTCGTAGTTTTTCATGCTTCATTTTGTGCATGGTAAAGTATATACAGTACAGAGCCTATTCTAGTTGGAATAAGTAAAATCACTCTTTTATACTGCATCTGTTGTACTTCTACTGCTGTGACATTTTCCCTGTGTTGGATCCATAAAGTTTATCTTATCTTATAAATATGTCGCACCCTCTCAGGTTTATGTTTAGTGAGTACTTTGATATTCTTTTCAAGGACATTTTCAACTTTGTGCTACATCGGCTGAACACGTTTTAATAAATGTGTAGGTGGAAAGTAACCGCTGTGTGTGCTTTTACTCTGGTACTGTGCTTAAGTACGAGTATTTCTATGTTAGAAGTTCACTCATAGGCTATTTCAATCTAATACTTTTTAACTTAAAGCTCAGCTATGTAACTTTTGCTGAACCACAGCCACTGTGGCCTCTAGTGGTAAATACAGGATAATGGTAAATGGTAAAAGCAAAGTGTAACAGTTACGCAATAAAGTAAAATCAGTCAACTGACCAAGTAATGTCAGTTACACAGTAATTAAAGTTCATAATAACGTTAATAATATAAGCCACCACGAGCCACCAGTCAAAACAGACCCAGTAAGCCTGTAGCAGCATAATCCCGGAGTGTATCGACCAGGGGGGCATTTTATTTACAAGGGGAAGAATGTGTCATCAAAAGTTACATCGTCCTGCTTCAAACCAAATATATTAAAGCTGTTCAGTATGTCACTTTCATCACCTTCTCTCATAGTCGTTAAAAAATGCCTCTTTGAACTCAAAAGTAGGTATCTGATATTGTTGTTGTTTATTGTGTCATGCATATGGCCTACATGTGCTCAGTCCACATGGTTGTGAAAGACACCAGAAATACAATTGCTGTAGTGAAAAAGTGGTGCAAAGAACTTCTGTCCCCTGTCCCAAGCTCTTCACTGAAAATTTGCCATGAAGACGATTTCCTTCCTCGAACACAACTTTCTTCCAACTAGAAGAACTGACAAAGCCTTTTCTCTTCAATAAAACACATGAAGTGTTTATACTGAATGTAGCAGTGCACACAGAGATTAAATCCTTCATCACATGAGGTTCTACATTATACTGTATTTCTTTTTTGTGAGAATATGTTAATAACTTAGATTTGTTCCAAAAATTAAAAGAGCTTTCCTTAAACAAGTATTAATATTATTGTTAAGAATTCTTATTTTTAGTACTTGAGTACTACTTAGTTCTTTGAGCAGTATTTAGAGTGTATGGGTGTTTATCAGGTTGTTACAGAGTCAAATCAGTGTATTTCTAGAGTTTTGTTACTTTGTTACTTTCCACCATCACTGTTAATGTTACACATCATATGTTGCCCATCTGTGCCCTTTCCCTAATGATATACGGTGCAATGATTAATTACACCTAACAAATTAGTCTGTAAGTGGCGGTTCTGAGTTACTGTCCCATGTCACAGTGCTTAGTTGAGATGGCAAGGCAAACCACTGTACTTTAAACATAAAATTACTATGCTAAAATGTCAGGCAGGTAAGAAAAATGCTGTAAAGTAAGAATGCTTTCAAAAATAGACATGTTAATAGATTAAATTTATCAATTAACAAAATACAAAGTGAGTGAACAGAAGAGAAATCTGAATCAAATCAATATTCAGTGTGACCAGCCTTTGCCCTCAAAACAGCATCAATTCTTCACTTGTACAAAGTGAGGGGGTTTGTGGGCATATCTCAGATGTATGATAATTATTATAATTATACCAAACAGGTGCTGATCATAAATTCAATGTGTAGCTTGAAACAAAATCATTAACTAAAACAGAAACAGCTGTGTAGGGAGAATGAAACTGGGTGAGGAACAGTCAAACTCAAGGTGAGGTTGCTGAAGACAGTTTACTGTCAAAAGTCATACACCAGAAGGTAGTTATACTGCATCAGCAAGGTGTCTCCCAGGCAGACAGGGGTTTTAAGATGTGATGTCCAAGCTCTTCTGAAGAAGCACAAACAGGCAAAGTTGAGGACCGTAGACAAGGTGGTCAGCCAAAGAAAGAAACTTACTGCAGCAGATAAAAAAAACACATCATGCTTAGGGTAGTTTGGGGTAAGACGCCCCCCTAAGCTCAATGTCTATTTGCTGACACATAAAATAATATTTTATAGTTTTTTTGTATCATGGAGATGGCCATGCATAGGGTGACATTATATAAAGTAAAATAAAAACCTACAGTTGACAAATTAATTTGAATTTAATCAAATGTATGTTTTAGCCGAAATGCATTTTAGGTAAGCCCATCCATACTAATCTAGCATTTTACTACTTTACCAAAAACTTTAAAAAATGTTTCTCTCAAAACAATTGCATAACTAGGCCTACAGCTTATTTTAAATGACTAAAAAAATTTATCAACTTATGTCACAATGGCTTTAATTAACTAACAATTAACTTCAAAAATTGTGATAAAACAGGAAATTGTTAGTTGAGTGAGACTAGAAAGTCACAAGAAATTGTGACATTTTGTAGTTTTTGTTAGAATTACATTGGGGGGGGGGGGCTTACCCAATGTTACCCCTACTTCCGTCCACAATCGGAAGATGTCCAGCAGTGCCATCAGCTCAGAGCTGCAGAGAACAGTGGGACCCTGGTACACCCATGTGTCCAGAGAAGTCTGGTCAGACATGGCCTTCATGAAAGACTTGTGGCCAGTGCTGAGAAGAAGTACAGGCAGATATCAATCATGCAGTACCAGTAGGGAGGCATTAGATTGGCCCCAAATGAATTCTGTGGGTTGACAACGACCCCAAAGGTACAGCAAAGGTCATTAAGAGCTGTCTTCAGCGTAAAGAAGAACAAGGAGTCCTGGAAGTGATGGCATGGCCCCCACAGAGCCCTGATCTCAACATTATAGAGAAGCAACTGAGGCTGCCTAAATCCACAGGGCTGTGTGTAGTGCTCCAAGATATTTGGGCGTACCAACCTGCCGAGGTCCTTCAAAGCCTATGTGCAAGTGTAGAGTGTCTAGAAGCATCTGTCTGGCATCAACATGCCATGATTCACAGAAAGGACTTAGAGGACCAAACAGTTGTGTTCTGGGTAAGTCGTAACACTTTGGGTAAACTTTATCATATCAGATGTGATAATAAAGACAGAGATCAACCCAAACCCTACATGGTGTCAACGTATCTCAAACACAGCGAACTAGTTTTATAGTGTGACATCTGTATGAGGTTTCAGGATACTTTTATAGAGTAAATATTGAAGACATTTGATTGTACTCACCACAAAGAAAGAAATCTGGCTGTGAAATTGTTCATTTTCTTCATAGCCTTTTTTCTTATAATGTGTGAGCATGTGAGCCAAATGAAGCATTTTCAACTGATATCAGTTATTTATCATGATCAGAGAAGTTAATAAATTTCATTTTAGTTACATTTTACTGCAGATAGTTGTGGGCTTTTCTAAGGGTGTCATCTTTGATGTAGCCTACTACAGCACATGATGTTTGCATTATATTAGGTTACTCATTGAGAGCTCTCATTCCTGCAGCAGAGATCAGGCACAGACCTGTTACCTGTTACATCTGCATAAAAGGATTGTGAGCACATTTGGATGACCAACATAAGTGGTATCCTTTTAATGTTTATAGATGAGATAAGATTAATTCCTTGATACCTTGTGACTACTAATTACTGTATACACATAAATACAAACTATAACGTGTATTAAACCAAAATAGTCCCCCCAAAAAAGTGAGGACACAAGGAATTTACAAAGACAATAATTAAATACAGAAATTCCGCCTGAGGGAATGAAATTGGGTGGTTTGTGTCTTGGATCTGCAGAAAGCAGTGTGACAGGATTAAAGAAGTGCCATAGCAAATGTGGGTATACATACTGTATGTGGGCTACAGTACATGTAAGAAACCACAGTAACACCCTGGGAGTCAGCAGGGATGCTGAGGCGGAACTGAAACTCTGCGCTGCAGTTTCCTTCTGAGTCTCCTAAACATCACGGACACCCGGAAGCGGTCGCAAATTTAAACAGCCATCACAGCAACAATAAACGCGAACTTTCACTTTACGGACTGTCTGATGAGTCAGTAACATATGCAAAATTAAGCTGGAATAAATCTTACAGAGGATTTGTTAAAGGTGAGTTATGCACTCTGTTGTTTGCAGTATTTTATCCGCTTCTCGCCGCTAGCTGACGTTACCATCGCCATCGATTTTGAAGCTGACTATTAACTGGAAAACAATCAGGTCCATAGTCAAAGCGATTGTTTAAGGCCCTAAATCTGACCAAATTTATTATCGTTCAGTTACATTTCAGAATGCATGGGGTTTTTACGATTTTTAAAAATAAATTGCATGTGTTTTAATGTGTTAATATGCAGCCGTAGAACCCCAGTGATTAGCGTTTGCATGCGGCGATATTAATAGTGCACATGTTATGTTAGCTTCCTGAGCACTTGACTATCCGGACACCTTCCCGCCGTTGCAAGATTGTAGTCCAGAAAATAGACATAGCCGTGCTAAACTTGCCCTTTAATAATACAAATATGTAAACACGTATTAATTGATTTCCAGATACATTTTAAATAAATATGCAGCTGTGGCTTATTGTGGCATTGTGGCAGACTATGTTGTTTATGAAGATTGTATTTGCTTTTTTAAATAAATAATATTGATAATATTTAAATAGTGATAATATTTTCTAGCATATATATATATATATATATATATATATATAAAATCTCGTATGCTTATAATTAATTATAATTACAAAACTTTGTTGATACAAGGGTCATGACTACTTTCTTTATGATTTGCTATCTTTGCACCTATAATATTGTATGGTATTGTGTTTTGTGAAGCACCTTGTAACTGTTTTTGAAAGGCGCTATAAAAAAATGTATTTTTATCAATTAGAGGAATTAAATATATTCAGATGACGAACAAAAACAAAGATGAGACAATTTGCTCATTTAAAACTTTTTGTTTTAGCAAGGCTAACATGGTCACAAGGTATTTTTCATGTTTTAAAGACAAATGTTTCTGATTACTATCTATCACTGTTTTTAAGTTTAACAGACAATCTTTCTCTGGTTGTTCTATGTATCCTGGAACACAACGTGACAATCAAATGTCTTGTAATATAAAAAAATATTCAATTCTTACATTTTAGACCCTGACATCAGATCTCTGGCAATAAAAATAACTAAAACGATTAATTGATTATTAAAGCATTGCCACTTTACTTAAAACAAACGCATCTCATTGTCACATTGCATGACTATACTATTGTTCTGTCCATGTTTGTGATTTGTTCTGCTTTACATGAAAAATAAAATCCAGAATTGTGCACCACCGAAGTCCTGCTCGATCACACTTTACACCCAATTATATAATCAATATTAAATAGTACAATATGTACATATTAAGTGATTATTAATTAAGTATTAATTGTGCTGCTGAATGTTCAATGTACAGGTGCAAACCCAACAGAGCAGTCCAAGCTGACGGCAACAGTATGGAAGAAGAAACAAAGACGGCTGAGTCAGAACAAGGTGATGCTGTGAAAAATGAGGGTGAGCCCAGTGTAGACAGGTCCAACAACAGTCCAACTAAAAGAGGAAGGGGGAGGCCACAAGGTTCAAAGAAGTTGAAGGTTTGTGTTACAGACGTTAACCTAATGGAGCTGGTTTCAGGCATTTCCAACGGTGGGCCCACACAACCACCGAGGGGACGAGGGCGTCCAAAACTCTCTGGCACAAAACACACAGAGCAGCAAGGACCAGGAGATGACCATGCTGATGATTCTTTGCAAACTCCTAGGGGTAAAGGGAGGCCGAAAGGGTCCAAGAAACAGGCCAGTGATGAAGGCAGTCCTGTGACAGAACATTCTCCTAAGAAAAGAGGCAGGCCAAAAAAGTCTCTCAGCAAAAGTGCCCTTGAGAAGGCTGAAGCTGAAGACTTACCGAATGGTGCCTCTGCTACGCCAAAACAGGGAAGGGGTCGTCCAAAAGGATCCACGAAGCGCAAGTCAGAAAGTTTAACAAGTGTTGAAGAGAATGAAGGCAGTTCTGTAACCCCTAGGAAAAGAGGTCGACCAAAAGGCTCTCTCAACTATAGACCCAGACTGGAGAGAGAGGTGAGCAATGATGGGGAGGCGGAAGCTGATGGAAGCCTAAACTTACTGAAAAGGGGGAGGCGTCAACTCAGGAAGGTGGAGGTGTATAACACTGGGGAGTCGACGCAGGATACATCGAATGGCATCTCAAAGATGCCTCAGAGAGGGAGGGGTAGGCCAAGAAAAAATTTTGAACAGAAGGGCGGAGATCAGCAAGAACTGGTCACAGATGGCTCCCAGCCAGCTAAGAGGGGAAGAGGCCGACCTAAAGGCTCTTTAAACAAGAAGGGGCACGGTAAGGTAGGCCGGCCCCGGAGAGTACATGTCCCGCCCGCAAAAGGGAAGCGCGGTCGACCAAGAAAGCAACCAGCTAAAAGGGGAAGGCCCAGGAAGTACCCTCTGCCGTCACCCGAGGAGTTGAAAAAGCCAAAAGTATGGAAGCCTTTGGGAAGGCCGAGGAAATACCCACGTGTTGATTCTCCAGAGGGAGCTCCACCAGCCCCTCGCCGAAGCCGCGGTCGACCCCGCAAGTCAGAGTCCAAGAAAGGCGCTCACTTACGAAAGAGTTTGCCTTCCACTCAGTCGTCACCACACAACCCTAGTGACGGCCCCCCAAGAAAAAGGGGCCGTCCCCCAAGTACTGCAAAAAGTGAAGAGGACACCCCGCGGAAAAGGGGCCGCCCTAAAGGTTCAGTCAACAAAAACAAAGCCAGAAGTGAAACACAGATCGATAGCGCACTCCCTAACCATTCAAAGAATGATTCGTCTGCTGTCGCGGTGGAACCTTACGGAGAGCTAGGAGATGGAGAGGTGGAGCACGAAACAGAGACGATGCCCATCGAGCGTGGAGGCGATGCTGAAGAAACGCTCATCGATGAGGATGCAAGCTTCGAAGTTAGTAACCAGGCTTGATGAATGATCCCAGCCTGACCAAAAGTTGCTGTAGTAGTTGACGTTTAAGACATTGAATACAAACAAGTCAATGAAAACACGTTTTTAACATTTTGTCAGTCAGATAGGCTAGATTTACAGCAGCTCTTGTGTTTTCCTGACTAACTTGTTCATGTTTTATTGTGCTTGAGTTTTTACAAATGCATTATTTCTGTCATCAGAGTAACAAGTAGTACTAATAATCTTTTACTAGGACTGGCATGTAGAGTTTTTTTTATTATAGACTGAGTGTTCCAATTTTCATTTAGCTTTCAGATGTAGTGTTTGTCAGTTTAACTGTAAAACATTTTCTGGGGAATAACTTAGATGGGGAATAAAAAAGTCCAAACGAATGTTGGGGAGATGACATCGCAGCCAAGCTAGCCTCTGTCCCACTAGCTTCTGTAACTAATTTGAAACTTTTATTCAGCATTTCTTTCATTGGTCTTTCTAAAAAAAAAAAAAAAAAAAGGAAATGTGTTCATGGGATTTACTGTCCATATTATAGGACAATCTGACACACGTAGATAGAGCGATACGGGCCTCAATCACATTCTTTGAAAATCTGTTTTTGCCAACTGATATCCAAACACACACATCCTGTTATGATGCTGCTCTGCTAGCCAAGACCCATTAGCTTACGGTCAAGTAGGGTTTTATATAATGGGCGGGGTTAGCTAGTTGTCGCAAAATCTCATTTGACAGGATATATTTCTATTTAAGTTTAAAATGAGTCAAAATAAAAACTTATTTAAATGATTTATATGTTTAACAGGAAGAGAGGGAAGAGCAATTATAATTTAAAGGGAATAAAAGTATTTTTTTTTTTTACATTTTTTCTCCCCTTGACATAAGTTCAATGTTTACCTGTCTGTCCGGCCGTCAACTTTACCCTCAGAGCTGTTATTGCGTCGGTTTTTGGGCCATAGCAGGCAGCTGTTTTCAGTTTAAAAAAAACAAAACAATAAAAACCTACTGTACAATACCTGCCCAGCACACAGCAGCAGGCTAACACAGTTAGAGACTAGCTGTTGAATATAGTGGAGCATTTAGCAGCTAAAGAGCCAGATACTTTCCTCAGGAGTTGGTAGAGACCAAAAGCAGAACTATAAGAGAGTGAACATTCATGAGAAACCAGAAACACGATTCCAAATGGATGAAAATGATGCTCCGTAACTGCTGAATGTGTAAATAAGCAGTTTTTTGATGATTATGTTGTGTTCACAACTTGTTTCTGCTGCCCTCAAGTGGCCAAAAAAAAGTTATTCCTGCTTTAAGCCACGATTGTCTATGGCTTGTGAGAAATTGTTGTTAAAGGCTGCGTAAAACAGAAGTACCGAATCAATGATATTAGAACCACAGGCATAGGCATCTGTTAGGTTTAAATATGTCTAAATAATGTCATGTTTGTCAGTACTATTTCATATTGATTTTGCCTTAATTGCCAAAGCTTTGAATGTACCATCAGTTACCGTTCCTTAGATCAATGTCTTGCACAGATCAGCCTCTCAATTTGTTAGTGCATTCTTCGACAGGATGAAAAGCTCTGTATCAAATGCCTTCCCGCCGCTCAGTCGCCCTGAAGATTTCTTCCTCCACGTGTTCCATTTACTTTTTTAGTTTCAGCTATTTGTTGAGTTGCACTTATTTCACTCTTTTCTCTAAATGTTTACGTGTAGCTGTGAGGCCTTTTGATTTAAAAAAATGTTATGACTTGGGACTGTCATGAGATTAGATTCAAGTGATTGGATTGATTTCACAAACATTCATTTACTTGTTTTTGAGCACCTTGTGTAAAAAAAACAAAAAGAAAGGAAAAAAAAAGCGTGACATGACTTGTACATCATTATTACTGATATTAACACCTTTTATGGTTGGGTCAAACAAATGAAGTTTCTAAATGCCAAATGATGCTTCTGTGTGTCAAGTTATATGTAAAAAGAATGTGAGATGAGGATGGAAATGGTTTTAAAACATTTTAAAAGTCACAGTGAAATTCGATCTGGCTTTGTGAAGTCGAATCATTTTAAGTGGACATATTTGAATTTTGTGTGTTTTGAATAAGAAGTCAATTTGTGAGATTATGTTCTTGAAATAAAATGTTGATCTTGCCATTTTATTTTGCACAGTGTGGTTTGATGTTTGGGTATTTGGTAACTGTGGTAAACTTTGGTAAATATTGCTTTATATTCCTGTTTATTTCTTTTCTGTTCCATCGTTTACCTCCAGACATTTTACATAACTAAATGAAAAGTGTATTAGACATCATTTAGTCCTGTTTGATGACTTGATTGCTCTAGCTAAAGCAAAGTATGTGTGTTTTGACAGGTGAATCGCTTCAAACTATAAAGTCACCACAAGTCAGGGTCAAGTAGTTAAAAAAATCTCCAATTTTCATTAGCATTTTTTGTTATCAAAAATTAGCTATCATAATGTAGCTAATCTTATACATCGATCAGCCCTAACATTATAACCACTGACAGGTGAAGTGAATAACACTGATTATCTCATTCAGATCCTGGCACCTGTCAGTGGGAGGGGCAACTGAGCATTTTGTCCTCAAAGTTGATGTGTTATGCTGCGTTCCAGGCACCTGGGAACTCGGAAATTTCCGACCTCCAACTAGAAAAAGTCGTATTTCCTATTTGAGAAATAATATCTGTACTCCGACTTCACCAGTAGCGGCCTAATGACGCCACACAACAATGGAAGCTCCCATGGAAGCACACCTTGTAAATGGTAAACAATAGAGTAAAAGGCAAAGTATTAAATGAAAATACCGACCGGTGTTATCCCGAGTTTCGTTTGCCTGCCGAGAATTGCAAGCACCTCCAAATACTGCTTTTTAAACGCTATAATATTCCTTGTGGGGTCCATCAATGTTGATAAATGATTAGAAGTATATATTTTATGAACGTTTAGTGTTTAATATTTGAATACACTTAAAAGTACCATTACTTGACATTGAGTAAATATGTGCCGATAACGCCGTTGATCAATGAGCACAGCAAAGTGTCTGAAAAGGACTTAAAGAGGTGGATGCATAATTCGGCAGATCAAATTTTGTAGGCTACCTGCCGAGATTTGCATCAGCCCAAATGACCGTTATCACCCGCGAGGTGGACGCAATTCTCGGCAGGAATTCGGCACAACCTGTCTGGAACGCGGCGTTCCTCTTCACTGCTTCCTCCTCTGTGGTGAAAAAATGTTTTATGCACCTGACCACACCTGCCAGGTGACTTCACTAGTGAGAAACAACTAAACTAGCGAGGTCGCTACTCGTAGACAAAGTTACGGATTGTCTCGGCGATGCGACCGCAATAAAACAGGTAGGTCAATTGTAAGCGCACTGTACTTTTATCTGTTTAGAGGATGACAAGACTCGACCGTAAATACAGATAAAAAACTCCTGCTCGAAACTTCGCACCAGCCATAATTAGCGACAACTCAATGTATGGACAGGATTGAAAACGTTTTTTGAAATTCCTCAATATAAACTGGAAACCAGGAAATTGGAAAACCAAAGATTTTTAAAACTGAAAAACCAACAGTAGACTGAGTTGGTAACGTTAGTTCAGTCTGAGAGTGTTTGTCTTGGTAGCAGCCAGATTTTTCCCGATTTTAAACCACTGTGTGACGTTGATTTAGAACTTCTTAAAACAGAAAGTTAAAATAATTACAGTAGACATTTTAAAAGTACACAGGCACGTATTTCCTGTAGGTAAAATGAGTAACGTTAGCCTGCGACGTTTTTACACATGAGCCACTCTCTCCTGTGTTCAAGTCTCCAGTGATTAGACTTGACAGAGCCTTTTTGTTTTGGAGATTAAAAACATAACTACTACATTTTAAACCCCATTGCTGTCACCCATGTTAGAGTTCAGAAATGTATTACAAACCCAGCCATGGTTTACACCTTCATCTCACAGTCACAACAACTTAAGTTTGAAGCAGTTTCAGCTGCTGTTGATACACCCGAAACTATAGCGCACAGGCAAAGTCCAGGCTGTTTCCTGTGTTTTCAGAGAGCAGGAATGCAGCCATGTTTTAATAGCTTGCTGCTCACTTTATAGTTGAAAGGTATCAGTGTTTCTGTTAATAAATTGCCTTACCTCAAAGGTTGTTGGAGTTGGAGTCGACACACTTGGGCATCTAGCCTCTTATATTTCTAATATTTAAAAAGTACAAGCCAATTTGAGCTTTGATTGTGAAGTAAGAATTAGTAGTTTGTGTAGCATGTCTGGGGAGTTATCTGTTTTAGTAACTATCCATTACTTCGTTATCAGTCTGAACTTTAAAATAATCCCTCTGTATATTTTACACATTGTCATTAAAGTTTGCGGTGTTGGTTTTGGAGAGAAGGTAATATTGGTATTTAAACTTTAGGAGGTAAAAGGTCACAGCAACTGGCCTAAGGTTTTGCCTTGGCCATGTATTAGGTGTAGTACTGAGTGTACTTTGTTTGATTGTCTTTGTGGCCTTTTATGGCTGTAAGTAATCCCCACATGGCCATTAAAGTAAATCATAGTTTACTTATGTCAATTAATTGATTGAAGTTATGTTTCCCTCTTTAGTTTGTCTTATGTAATTAGTACATTGCTCTCAAAACAAGCAGTTGGAAGATGTTATAGAGACCAAACAATGAATTGGTTAATCGGCAAAGTAGCCAGATTCATTCACATTGAATCTAGAGGTTACAGTGGTTGCAGCCCTGAAGTATATTCACTCCAGATATGATTTTGACTTACTTTAATAACAGCTGTGAAATTGGGAAATTATGGCATAGTCTTCAAATAACTGGGCATAATGCTGATATGTCCACAACATTTGTATTATACACTCACTGGCTTTGTTGTTTTAGTGAGACTTGTTTTGGTGTTTGGGAGTCATTTTCTTTACTTAAATTAAGGTAACAGTGTATTTAGAGCAACCTTTAATAGGAATTTACAGGACTGACAAACTCATATTTGTTCCTCACACTGTGTAGGCCTGTACAAAGAAAGGACCAGTCATACAGGCGAATACACCAGTGATAAACAGTGAACTTTGAGTTTGTTTGTTTTTTTTAAGGTGGAGCAGAACACTGTTTTAAATGTGGTTATAACTCTTTCACCCCTCAGACAAATCAACAAATGTGGCAAAAAATGACTTTAAGCATCTGGAAGAAGCTTTGCTAAAAGTTAGTCTGGACAGTGCAACAGGTATTGAGTGAAAAGAGAGAATTTAATTTATAAACTCAAGAATGTCTGGCCTTAGTGGTCTAATCTCAGAGCCACAGGAGAGCGGCAGCTTAGAGGAAAGAAGGGAGAGTACAGATGAGGAAGAAGATGATTTAAAGGAGGAGGAAGATCAGGAAGAGGAGATGACCAGCTTTGCGACTCTGGAGTCGGCCACTTTGCCAAGGACCGGAGACACAGACAAAAGGCCTCAGATGGACACTGATGATGGAGACTTGTCAGAAAAAAGAGTTTCAGAGCCTGAAGAGAGGGACACTGGGATCAGTGAAGGAAGCCAGGACCTACCAGAGGAGCAGAGCCAAACGGAGAGCAACACAAAGGGCAAAGCCAAGTGGAGGGACAGCATGCCTGAGGGCGAGAGGTGGAGGGACGATGAGATGGAGTTGCAGCGGGATGATAAAGGCGACAGCTCACTGGCTGATAAAGAGGAGGAAGAAGAGTTGGATAGGATCTCAGAGAAAGCCGCTCTGGGTTTCACTCCCCTAGTCACGATTGTGCGTCCGTCCAGCAAAGAGTTTCCTGAGGAGAGCAGGTTCTTCATAGAGAAGGACGACAAGACGGAGCCGCAGATGGTGCCCAACTCAGCAGCACAGTTTTACCCAGAGTGGACAGAACAAGACGACAAGTACTGTGAGTATAAGACACAAGCTTTACTGCATCTGGGCCCATATTTTTTTAATAATTTCATTGCGTTGTTCCCTGAGTGACACATTTATCCAACAACTTACTCCTACTAACAGTGAACCATAGGAGTAACATTTAATCACATCATTGATCAGGAACAGCCAGTCAGAGACATGGATCCACCCTACATCTGCACACACTCTACAATTCTACATTTTACTTACTGATATTATTCTGCAAAAACACATGTAATTAACATGAGATATATATTTTAATATAGGGGGTAGGTATTAGGAAATTGCCTAAAAAAGAAACCAGCCTGGAGAAGGAAAGAAATTCAGAGGTGCATTGGAAATAAAATAGTAATAATAATAAACCTAAAAATGCTACATAAACAAGCAACTGCATCATTTTATCATTATTTTTTTTTTTAATGTAGAAACAAGAAAGGTCTTGTATAATACTACCACCAATACAGGCCTCGTTTGATTTATAGAAAATTGCAGTTTAAATCCCCCTCGGAGTATTGTGAGAAAAATCGCAGTTGGGTGTTTTCCTTAAATTGTTCAGCTCTAAACATAACTGTGGCTTTTTCACATTTTAGCCCATTAATTACAAATCACTAACACTTACCACTACTGCTAACAGCTCTTCAAAGGGCATTATAGGTTTTTTTTTTTTTTTTTTAATTGATTACCCGCCTTGTGGGTAGCCATCGGTTTCCATTTATTCCACTGTGCTATTAAAAGCAACTTCTACGGTTGTAATCCATTTAGTTTAACGTACTTTTGGTCACACGTGTTACATTGCCTGTATGGTAATACAGCTGAAAGTGAGAACTGTGAAAAAGCCTCCATAATGGTGCGTTCAAGTGCTTGTGGAAAACCCAATCTCTCAACACTGCTGCTGAAAAGTAACTTTTGTTTCGCTATTAAGGACCAAAGTGTTGTTATCCTTTTCACGATGTCCGTGCCTGCTTATTGTTTGAGTTTCTGTCAATGTGGCTTCTGATTTTAATGCTTTTTGGCAGCTGAATCTTAAATCTCACACGTTTGGAGCTTCTTTGAACACGCCAACAAGAGTTTTCAAAACATTCCCTTCGAGGAACTGCATAGGCCTTATTCAAAGAAGACGTTTTGAACCAGTAGGAAAAGCACAGGTATAAATAATAAAATGAATGATGGCAGACTTCCATTGATCTTGTGACACTGTGACACTGTCATGTCTTAACTGAGACACTTGAACTCCTTTCCTACTATGACAAGTCAATATGTCTTTAAAAAAAGGCAAATTATTTTGAAAGTAATGTAAAAATAAGAGTCTAGTATTTCTGGGGCACTTTAAGCATTTATTAGTACAAGTAAAGACATGAGGAGAGAAGTGGAAAATGACAGGACTCAGGGAACCAGCCAGTGATGTTGCAGTTTATCATTGGTGCTTTAAACCCCCAGACCACCATGGAGTACCAGGCATCAGATTTTTTTAATCCCCTAATCCTTCTTTACTAACTATGTAGTGATTTCCTGCCCACATATCCTCTCTCAACAGCTATTAAATCAAATTAAAGCCAGATTAAGTAAGATTAGTATAAGGACAGATGCTTCTAAACTACCCTGTCATTGTGATTTTAAAGTCCTGTTGAGAAGAAGAGAGGACATATAATCTCTTTGTCTACAAATTTGAGGAACATCAGAGCTCACTGGGATGGGGATTTTAAATCATCAAGTATATGCAAGATGTTCAACAAACAACTTTCATTTTAATAACTGGTCACATATCAGATTGCTGTGTTTGTTCTAATCCAGGCAGGTTTAAAGGTGCAGTGTGTGGATTTAGTGGCATCATGAACATACTGGGGTCTTACTGAGCAGGATGTGATGGCAGTTTGCAACAAACTGAATACCTCTCATCTATGCCCACCCCTTCCAAGAATGTAGAGAACCCCTGTTGGCCACCACTCTCTAGAGCCAGGGTTTGCTTTGTCCGTTCTGGACCACTGAAGAAAACATATTTATATTATATTCCACTCCTGCCACATTCTGCCAAAAGATCCCCCTAAGTCTTAGTTACTGTTAAATCTGACAAACTGTCAGATCTGTCTGACTTTTATCACGGCGCTGCCACCGTCTATAACTGCAGTCCCTGAAGAAATATTGTCTAATTTTTGGAAAAGCGATCTCAAAAAGGAGAGTTTATGGGTTGTATTCAGGTCAAACTGACGTGAAAACAAATAACGATAGAAGCTAAAGCCTACCGATCAGAGTAAAAGTGAACCACTGCATCACCTGACGATTGAGACAGGGGGCAGCGATATTAAGGTTCAACACTGTTCCTGTAAAGCTGGGTAGTTCTCTATTCACTATTACAATCATTAAAAAGCAGAACAGTATGGTTAAATAACGTTACATTCAATAGTAAATTAGCTAGCATTAGCTAAATAATATTGCATTAGGAACAATCCACAGCCTACATTTTTCTGGATTTGTTAAGTTTTGGAAAGAAATTAAATTGTACTTCTCCTTTCAACCTCTCCTGGTAGTGATTGTAATTATTACAAGTGCCCCAGGAACAGCATTTGACCATATCTTGAAAAAATACACAAAAAAAGAAGCAAGGTTACGACTCCTTTTGCATTAGATTCAATGGAGTCTCTTCAAGACGCAATGACCATATATGGTCTACTCTCGGCTCCGTATGATGTCATACAGAGCCTAAAGTAGAAAAAAACAGTTGAAACCGGAGCGTTCAGAACAGTGGGAAATCTGAGGTTTTGTCTCAGGGATTTCTTTAAAATATATTTACCTCCCATTATTTAAAGCTTTGGCCAAATTACCATGAACATCCGACATTGTAACATTATAGATATGACAGAAAATATGCAAAAGCATAATAGGTATACTTTAAGCCAAATACTTACAGGCTCTGTATGATATCATGGGGTGGTGATGGCGCAGTGGATAAGACGCATGCCTTTGGTGTGAGAGACTAATACTAATATAAATAGTATTATAGCATTTTAATACCCCATAATTGCAATACCTTTATTGTGAATTGTCCCCATAAATAATGCACATACATTTTAATATTTATCTATGCATATTTGCATGATGCATCAAATTCACTGATATTAATTACATTTTTATCGAATTGTTGTCATTTTATTCAGCCTCCACATCGTTACACTGTCTGATGAAAACCTTTGCTTAAATCGTATAATCATATAAAAAATGGAAAACATGGAATTTGAGGGGGGAAAAAACAGATTTCATAGGGCCTAGACCTTTTTAAGTGTTTTTTGAAGCACACTTCCACTCGCTAAGTGAGTCAATGCACTCTTGAGTCTAGTACCGCAGCGTAATGATCTGTTTTCTCCTTAATCAGATATAATTACGTCTTGAGATAAATCATGCTATGACTTTAGTCTCATCCTCTCTGTCTGTCACTGTCCTGTCTCAGTAAAGACATTTAGATACTGGTTTTCCACACTTTTCCTCCCTTAGACGTATGTGAGAGCCTGTGTTGTGAAAAACTGAAGATGGCTCTGGCAACCGTGGCCGCAGGAATCCTCTTCCCTCTCCTGGTGTGGGGAGGTTACGCCTTCCTTCCCTTTGACGCACCGCTGCTGGAGAGCACCCCTCTCAGGGTGGTGTACACACTACGCTGCTCCTTCTTCGCCATCATCCCCATCCTGCTCGGTAAGAACCTCAGCATGTTTATATGTTAAGTGCACTGAAACAAACACTGAATGTAATTTAGAACGAACACTGAAAGCCGTACACAAAAAAGCTTCACACACAAAAAAAAACAGGTTATACCCACCTCCGCCTCTCTGCAGGGTTGATGGTGCAGGGTGTGGCCCGACTGCGCTACAGCTCCCTGAAGCCCCTCTATCAGAGTAAACTGGTGAACAAGAAGGTGGCGGTGCACCAGCACTATGTCAACGAATCGATGGCCCTCTTCCTCTTCTACTTCCTGCAGCTCACTGTTATGGCGACCTACATCAGCCAGGACCTGGTGAAGTTGGTGCCACTGCTCACCATCGTATTTGTTTTCGGCAGGTATGTGTGCTTGCTGTCACGTGCTGTTAAATGTTTAGGATCCAAACCAGATGCAGGTGAAGAGAGAGATGATTCTGGTGTGTGAAAAACAGAATCTGAATCTGGTTACTAAATGTCTGCTAAATAAAACAATTTTTATAAAGCAATTTTTAATAAAGCATTTTATAGTATTTTATTGCTAAATTTCCCTACTAAATAGGAGTGACTAGTCCAGTGGAAAGGGCTGTTCAATTGCAGAGGCTACACTTACCAGACTTGTCAGGTTAAATGAAAACATTGAATTCAGAGCGAGAGAGAGAGAAGGCAGGGGCAAAGGCCAACCAGACAGTGACACAAAGCACGGCTAAACTGAGATATAAACAGGATTAGAACAAAACATTTGAAAGTCTCCAATGCTGAAAAATCAACAATCATAATTAGTTAAACCACAAATCTGATGCCTCCTAACTTCTTTTTTAATTTTAAACAAGGGAGTGAAGGAAAGCATAAATATTTTTTATGAAAACAAATCCACAGCCATCCTAGCAGCTCTGTAGGGATTCACTTAGGCACAGGGTTGCTCACAACAACAATTTTAACATGCTGATGTTTAGCAGGTATAATGTTTACCATGTTCGCAATGTAACCATCTCAGAAAATATCACACTTTCACGGTATTACGTTATTAATAAACTGTCAACTTTCATACGAGGTATACCACTGCTACCATTATGCTAACACTTGCTAATTAGCACTAATCACAAAGTGCAGTTGATGGGAATGTCATTAGTTCTGCAGACAAAATGAAGTTTTGACGAGAAGTGCTAATTTTTTTTATTTATTTTTTTTATATTAAGATATTTCAAACTGGACCAAAGTGACGGCCATTGCCATCTCTAGAGCCAAACTGCTAGCATGGCAAAAAAGGCCCAGAATATAAACTGCAAGGAGGAGAAATCCCGAAGTCAGCATACCACCACAAAACTGATGAGTTCAACTTCATGTTACATTTGAAACAAGGCCTTAGAGAACAAAAACATAAATATTGGATAAGCCAAACACTTTTTGTTTGGTATTTTTGTATTTCAGACTTCATTCAAGTCTACATCTGTTTATTCTGAAAGTTTTTAAAATGTCTTCCCTGGCTGCTTGATGCAATAATCAGTTTGGCTTTTGGTTGCATAGTGGCTCATGAAGGAAATAAACAGTTGGTCTTGAGTTGATCTGAATAGCTGTCTAGCTTGTGAAATCATCCTGCTCACACTGGCTAACTTTGATGTGGTCTAAACAGATACTGCCTGTACTCAGTCAGCGTCCGTGTCTGACAGTGTTTTCTGCAGAGAGCTCATGAGTTTGTCCTCAGTTCAACAACAGAACTGTCTTTCTGTAGTTTTGGTCATTCATTCCTACTTACACACAGTGAAACCACACATCATCAGGAAGGATTAATACAAATCCCCAGTAACAATATAATAACAACTGACTGTGTGTGGGAGTGAAAATGCAGGTGAATATTTAATTCATAGCTGTCTGTTTTTAAATGTCCATTCCATTTTGAAAGAGCTACTTCCTGTTAGAATTTTGATCTTACTGTGGCCATGCATGCAAGGTTCAAAAGTGCTGGCGGACAACTAACTGTAAATTTTGGATAACCCTTCCACTTCCAAATGAACCAGTTAAACTGGGGATGTATTTCAAAACTTCTCTGATCACTCGTAGGGCTGAATATCCAAGGAACTTATTCACCACTGCACACGTCAGAAGTTTACAAACCACTCTTTTCTTTTCTTCTTTTTTTGTTTTGCTTTTACAAAGGACAAACATTCTACACTAATAAACCACCACAACAACACAAGCTGAGATTAGGAGGTGTGGGGGGCACAACTACAGTACAGTACCACAGAATTAAAGTATTTTATTTGGTTATCTACATCTGTCGACACTATGATCACCAGAGTTCAAAAAAATCATCTGTTAATGAAAAAATAAGAAAACATGACGCCACTGACACGACAGTGTGTCAGCGTGCACTTAACATGTCTGCTATTCTTTTCATACATTGTTTTAAATAAGTTTGAACAATTCAAGTCAACTGTTTGGAAAAACAAAGCCTCTAAACTCTAATACTGAGCTCTAATAATGCCTTTATGCATTGCAGCATCAAGTTTCAGAATAGAGTGGGCTCTGAGATGATGATCTCAGGCACAGTCAAATGCTGCATGAGGGAAAATTAGAGTAAAAAAGCATCTATTAAGTTATTAATCCTGATCCTTTGAGTCATCAGACACAAAAGCTGATGAAAGGCATAAGCCGTCTAAAGTTCCTGCTGAAAAGGGAGAGTGGGTGTACGAGGTGATGTGGGTTGTGATACTTTTTGTATTTGTAAATCTACATCATTTAAAAATAAGGGATCCGAATTTGAGCACATTCATCTCTGTAACTTATGATTTGTGGTGTTTTCTGTGCTGCAGGCTGATCTACTGGCTCTGCCTCTCTCTGGGCAGCAGCATCAGGGGTTTCGGCTTCGGCTTCTCCTTCTTCCCCATACTGGTCATGCTGGGCGCCAACCTGTACTACGTCTGCTCGTCAGTCGACCAAGAGGCGGTTTTCGATGACACACCTCCCACGACGCCTCCTCCTAAGTGGAGCTGGTGGGGTTAAAGGGCGACGTCCGAAAAGGCGGTGAGGAGTTAAGAGACTGAGTATTGTTGTGTCATTATATCAAAAGCTGTTTACAATCTGCAGTCAGCCGGGGAATGGCGGACTCCGTCACTACAGAGAAAACACTTGGTATCAAAAATTAGTTTTATTTCATGAATATCTAAGGAATAAGGATTAAAAATTTATTTGGTGTTTCTTCACAAAGAAATCAATGACATGAAGCAGGTTGTGGGTACATTTGTAGCTTGAATCTTCTCTGTATTAAAAAAATATTTGTGTCGGTAGTTGAAGCTGAAAAGGTTTACATACACCAACAACTGATAAATCAAGTTTTTGGGACAGTATGAGGAATTTAGTATTTGGATATTATGCAGCCAAATTAAGACTGAAAAATTAGACTTGAAACCTAAAAACTGTCTTTCTGAAAACTGTTTTCTATTGTCTTATTGATAAAAGGCTTTACTTTGTTTATAGCAAGACTTGCTGTTGGGCTATTTGTGGATAGCTTCTTTTCTTGTGTGTATGAGTATTTAAAGTAAATCTGATCAATATTTTGGATGAGTTCAATAAAGCTTCATTAACAAATATGACAATGATTTATCATCACTCACTGCTGGAGGGAGGGGCACGTTACTTTTCACTGATTATCCGTCCTGCCAAGAAAAATCATCAGTAAGTTGAAATGGAAAGTTGTGAACATGGTTCCTCTGCGATCAGGATTCATGAGGCAAGTTTCAACAAGACTAAAGAGTCGGTGACCAAAATCAAAACCAGAAAAATGCGGCCACTTGCACAAATGCTGAGGGTGATAAAAGAAACTGCAGTGTCTTTGTTTAAAGTTACAGACAAGGAAAAACAAACAAACAAACGGGAATCAAAAAGACAGGAATCATTCAGCTCTCTGACAGACTACAACAAAGTCAGTGTGTTACGTTCACAGAGTGAAGAGCCGTTCATGTTTCCCTACTATTAGACAGGTTTATTTTTGGAGAGGGTGAGAGTGAGTGTGTGTCAGGGGTGTGCATAAAAAGTACTTTTACTATTACAATACATTAAGTACATTTTTTGTTCAATCCTTTTTACTTTCCATGCAGAATTTTTCCTAGTAATCTAGTACTTATGCATTGTAGTACTGCTACTTTGACTTAAGTACAAATCTGAAGACACATTTTATTAAAAGCTGAACAAGAAGTCAACACCAGATGAAAACAATAATATTCAAGATCAAATGAATGAACGTGTGATTTTTATTGCTATAGCGTTATTTTGTTGTTTAATCTCGGTGTATCAGGTGTCGTCATTGACTTGCTCACACAGTTGCTGCCTCCCTCACAGGAGGTCATGAGATCAGCTAAATTTAGCCGTGTAGTTATCACTGAATGTTTGAAATGAAGCTTCATTGCACGTGCTTGTAACTGTGACAGTAAGCTGTGGATGAAGAGGAAGGGAAAAAAAGCACACCATAAAGAGAACCAGCCCTCCTCTGAAATGGATGGAATTTGGAGAGGTTTCTGTTGATTTTACTTGCACCAAATGTTTCTCATTGGAGACTTTAGTCTTTATGAAATATTTTGGAGGCACTTTTGCTTTGTTGCAATGTAAACTGTCAAGGATTCACCCTTTTCGTTTTCAAGACAGGTTAGAAAATAAACAAGACTCAAGTTCATTTCACTCAGTTTGTCTATTTAATATATAAAATACGGTAAAACATACGCAAAAAGGGTAAGGTCTCAAGGGACTTGGATACTTTGGTACAACAAACACTTTTTTGTAAAAGCGGTATAGAATTTCAATAACATATCAGTGCATACTTTGTATATGAAAATATACACAAATTGTAGATCATTCTCAAAAAACAACAAAGAAATATTTTCTTTACAACAAAAACCCAAAGCAGACTAGCTCAACACAATATATTAGCTATAAATTTCATCTTTAGTCTATCATATGCTACATTATTCTGAGTTTTAAAACTCATTTATGATGCATGTCCGTTATCAGTACTGTATGTAACATAAGTCTTGTTGTTACCTGCATTTCATGCATTTACAATTTTCAAATTTTATGAATTACTAATTTCAGTTGTTTCCCGTTTTTATAAATATATTCTATTTCTTAATTAAAACTGCAGCATTTGTCTGGTATTTCCTTCATTGCATTTGCTAATACCACAATAACCGATCGTGCAATTTTCAGCAAGTTGTTTTAAAAAAAGGAAACCAGTACTATGTTTATGATAAAGAGAAAATAACAGAAAAAACTGACTATCCTACACATAATAGCAATAATAATAGACAATGGAACTGTCACCAGCACAAATTAATCCAAAAATAGTGAGATTCTAAAAAACATTGTACACAACAAGTAACAGGGGTGCACGTTTTCATTTCTCATATAGATTGTCTTGTGACTACACAATGCTAGATCGGACAAAGAGCCTTTTTGTACATGAACAAACCTGCATGAGGCAGGATGCTGAAGCCAATCGGTGTGGTGTTACATTACAGTCAACCATCAGCGCCCACAAACAGACTTCCCAAAGAAATACGTTTTCTTTAAAATGGAAATGACTGCGTGGAGAGGAGAGGGAGGGGGGGGAAGGAGATTAGCTGTGTCTGAAGGCTGGTAACACTCATCAGTTGGATTTTTAAATTTAACAGTTTTAGGGGGATATACGCTAATTTGCTTTCTTCACAAGAGTTAGAGATCAATACTGCCGGTTAGCCTAGCTCTGCAGCTGTACGTTAACATGTGAAACCAGATACCAAGCTGAATTGACCGTATGAGCACTAATGTGTAAATGTTATTTAGATGTCACTTCCATCGATGGTGGCTTTGCAGCTATTTTGCCACCAGTTGGTTGACACTTCCTGTAGTTCTTTTCACCAAGTGGTAGGTAGAACTTTGAGCTTTGTCTAAGTGCGTTTCACCTATTTTTGTGCATTTAAAAAAACCTGAGTAGAAACACGGCAAAAGTAAAGAGAAAAAATTCAGCTCATTGCATTGTCTTCTTCTACAATGATTTAATTAGCCCTACAAACTGTTGTCATCCGTCTAAACTAAAGCGACTGAAAACATCTGGTGGCCGTTCACGTACGCTGGGCATGCACGTGCCGGTGAAAACATGAAGCAGGTGGCCTATTCCGTAGTTGCAGAAGATTTGGTGAAAGTACTATAGACGAAGAACCACACCAGATTTTATTTTGCATGGACCAATAACGAGCTGGGACTGTTACATTCAGTAACAGTTAAGTGGCTGTGGCAGTGGAAAACAGACTGTGAGTCGTTGCAAAGTTAAACGGTAACATACACAGTACGAGTGAAGGCTACAAGTGTTGTTTGCACAGTACAAAATATTTTAATAAAAATACCAAACCAAAAGCTCTGTCGGCAGCATCCTGTTTCTACTTTGCAGCACTTATAAGACCCAATTAAAGAGCCAAACGTGAGCGTCTGCGTCATCGTTTCTAAAGTCCTCCGTTTTTGCCTGTCCACACTAAAACGATACCCGGAGTTTTAAAATGAAAAACGAAGTTGGCAACGTTTTAAAACTTCTCCGTTTTAGGTCTTCGTTTTCGCTGTTTTAGTCAGGACAGGAGGTGCAAACGTAGCAAAAGGTCTCCGTTATAAAACAAACGCACTAGTGTGGATTGATCTCAATCAACCAACTCCTAATATTCACATTAGAGAATGGAATCACACATTTTCTTAAAGATTTTCTGGAAACTTGTTCAAAATTTGGCCAGAAACGTGACTTCTAACGATATGACGTGAATGCTGCATTAGAGGAGAACTTCAGAGGCGCTCATAAGTGGATTGTTACCTTTTGGACAGCGGTTTTCCCCTATTTCCTGCTAAGATAACCGGCTGCTGGTTGTAACTTCACATTTACCGCACAAACATGAGCTGAGTATCGATCTTCTCATCTAAGTAAGAAAGCAAATGAGCGAGTTTCCCAAAATGTAGACCAGTTCCTTTAACAGTTTAAGAGGCCTAATTTCTCCAACACATCTTTACTTAAAGTGTTTGGTGTTAAATTGTTTAGCAAGGATGATTGAAAGGAGGGCAAAACACAGCACTAACCTGAAATTAAAGTTAAGCGGAAAGCAACCCACCACACTGTCAAGTGAGGGACGGGGAAAAAATTACCTCCTAATGGAAAACATCAACAAACACTGGTGTGAAAGTGTCACAGGACGAGGATGTTTTCGCCACAAACCCACAGTGTCGGTGTTAAACGCTGGTTTCACACTCTGCTGTGTGCTGTGACTAATCGCACCAAACGGCATTAATTCATGAAAGCTGCCGTATCCACTACTTGTGTAAAAGTGTAGGGTTGTTTAAGTAGATAATAAACAGTCAACCAACAGCTGACACACCGGTCTGCACTTCGGGCATCATCTGAAGGAAAACAAAAGGTCAAGCAATCAGGTGAAACTTCCTATTTGTAGGCTGTAAACAACCTGTGTTCACACACTCGTACACGAACATGAAATGGTTCAGACAAAACTAATTTGTACTAGAAAACATACAATTAAACAACAAACACAGCACTTGGTAGCCAATTTATTGACTTCATTTGAAAGTGGAAAAAAGGCATGTGTCTGCTTAAAGTGGAAAACATTGTCGATCAAAATATGCGTCAAAGAAGTGCGTTTTTGTTTTTTAATCTCTTAACTACGCTATAAGTGAACGGCAGTGTCCTAATCATTTCATGGTAAGGTGGTTATGGACAATTTTACTTTGATCGTGGGTTTTAAAAAATATGTGGTGGGAGAATATGATGACACCACAACCAAGCAGGCCTCTGTGAGTGAGGGACAGAAAGTGCACACACCATCAACACTAGCATCAAATAGGTTTACTGAAACGAGTCCGAGCCACCAGCACTACCTAGTGTGGCGTAACCCCTGCACCGTAGCTCGAAACATTATCAAATTCACACTCATATATGCAAACAAGATCCACTGAGAATCAACACATTGCTTGTTTTTAGGGATACCTAGCAAAGTCTATGCAAATATATTTATATGTACATACACGTCGTTGAAGCTGAAAAGCTAGTTTACTTTTGTCGCCAACTGAAGCGGTAGAAATATAGAAAATGTCTTTTTCCTTTCACTTTTTGAAACACAGCAAAGAGCTAAGGAGCGCTATTGAGAGCGAAAGAGGACATCGAAGCTTTTGTATAAGGAGTGATTTTCATATAAAGTCAGAATTCCTACTTCTGGATAACTATCGGACCTTCAAAACAGATTTGTTTTTTTGTTTTTTTTGAGTTACCAACAGATAAAGAACACTTGAACTGAAGGAACCAAATACTTCCCTACCTAAATAAAAGCCACCACAGGCTCAAAAAACTCCTATGCATTTAACTGGATGGCATCTACTCCTAGGTAATAAGCTGAGTGCCTGGCTGGATTTCTGGTGCAACATTTTCCATCCAAGTTCCCGAGTAGATGAGGTGGGAGGACGAGAGGAGCACCCTGTCTGAGAAGAGAGTGGTGGCAAATTCAAAGCCTGAAAAGCATTGACAGTTTCTAAGTTCTCGTTTCCGTGACAGTGCGAGTGATAATTTGTGTCCCTGCACCGAGTGCGAGAGGCATTTGGCTTCTTTTTTTTTTTCTTCTTCAATAAAGAGAGGTTGATATTGGCACTCTGGCAAGGTCCTCAAATCCACAGCCACAGAGTGCCACCTGAGGGCTGTTAGGCTGAGGTCGGTCAATGTGGCGGAAATAACCATTCATGGTGAAGTGTCCTTACCTACAAGATCCTGTTTGAGTCTGTTCGCTCGGTGCCAGATAGATGCCGAGTCCTTAAACTTGTCCAGATTAAGTTATATCCAAACGTGCAGTTTGGAAGTGACTTACGGAAGAATGGACAGCCAAGCGACGTTGGATCACAAAGAGCAGGAAGTGGTGAGTCATACGGCAGAAGTCCCATAATGTCAACAAGCCACCAATCACGTTGTGAACAATGTAGCAGAGCTTGATGTAAATACATGAAGGTTATGCAGAAACCATGTGAAAGATACATGTTTTTATGGTTTCATCAGATTGCAAAAAGGTTTAACACCTCATTTCTACCAAAAGAAACTACTAAATGGAGTCCATTCAAGCAAGAAGGCTTTAAAAAAATCTACTGTCCCTCTATTCAAGAGCCTACCCGGGACATAATATCCAGCTGAGCACTAAGCCATCCTCTCCTCCCTCAGAGCGTGATCCCCAAAGGATTTTTTAAAAATGTTTTTCTTTTTTTGGCAAAGCCTCGTAAGTCTGGGTGATGCAGCTGAGTTGTATAATTTTGGACAGAGGCAGATGTGTGATGATAGTGTCACATGGCAGTGGGGTCGGGGGGCAGTGGGGGTTAACATATGGGGGTGTGGGCGTGTGTGTTGTAGGTGTTTAAGTGTCACCAAAACTTCGCTGCCGGTGCTGCATGCGACTATGTGACCCAGGCGTCCAATCTCATGCGCTTGATGTTTCCTCCCTCCTGGTCTGATTCGTTCGACGCTCTGAGGAGCTCGGCCGAGGGGCTGAAGTCGGGTGGCACGGACCGGCTGGCGGAGCTGACACTTCCAGTCGCACCGCCTCCACCTGCACCACCTCCTCCTCCGCCGCCTGCACTGGCGTCATCACGATCGCTGCCTTCAAAGGAGCTGGCGTTGCTGCTTACGCTGTCTGCAGGCGAGCGACCGGTCGGGGGCTCCAGGCACAGCAGGGAGCCAGGGTACTGTGGCGGTGCGGTCAGGATGGCTCCTCCTGAGGTCGAGGACGGCGTGTTGGAAGATGGAGGGCAAGGGGTGGTGCGATCCCGGCCAGGCGAGACGGGCTCCGATTTGATGCTCACGCTGGAGTTTGTGTTGACAGTCAGCATGGCGCCTTGAGGTATATGTGTCACAGGCCTGAGAACAGAGGAAGGACAGAGGAAGACAATGGAAGAAAAGGGATAGAACAAAGAAGAAAGGTGAGGGGGGGAAAAAAAATTATTAGATACTTGACGAAGCCATACGAGAAACTGGAAGGTCACTGGCGTAAAGACAAAAAACAACATTACAAGGCACAGCACCAACAGGGAAAAGCCACACTCGATTATTCAATAATCAAATCAATTCTGAGCCTTCAAAGCAGAAGTAACACCTCCCCACTGCTCCCAAAAGATCAACAGAACAGCCCAGGAAGCATGAAATGATTGTGTGACAGGGTGGTTTCGCAGTGAGTCAGCTGTGATGTGAAGAAACTACAGATGACAAACAGAAAAGAATCTCTGGTTAGAGAACATGGTGGAAACCGGAACTACGTCTCTTTCCTGTTTGACTGCAGCAGAGCAGCACCAGACATGCTTAGAGGGGAGCCAGCCAAAAGCGCACAGACACACAGGAAAAAGGAAGTGTGATACAGTACCGGCCCAACCACTCATCTCTACCCAAGAGCAGGTTGGACGGAGAGCCAACACTGTGGGGAGAAAACAAAATGTTGGAGCCCAAACCGAAAAGGTGGATTAGCAGGCATGTGTGGAGAAAAGTGTGAAACATTATTGCGAGCAAGGTTTCTTCAACAACAGCAATAATGTTAATAATGTCTTAGCATTAAGAAACACAAAGATCCTAATCTGCTGAATTTTTGTCCCAGCACATATAAAAATCCAGGCATGATTCTGATCTACAAACACAGTACATGTAGAATAAATGTGTTTATCAGAAAAGTGACGCACTTTGCACTTGGCCTTACCACAGAGTGTGTACAGTGACCCTTTTAAGGACAGAAATGCATCCAAGAGTAAATGCAAAAACATGAACATCTTAGCCAGGTTTTTTAAGCCACAGTATGGTACTTTTTCATGGTTAAATTGAGTTGTATTTTTATTAGAGCTGGGCAAGTTAACGTGTTATCGCATTAATTAACGGCGACAATTATTTTATCTGACGTTAAGGGTTTTTTTTGTTTGTTTTTTGAAAGTCCGTTTCTTACTGGCCCTGAATACACATACAGTCAAACCGTGGGTCAGTGGATGGGTGGGATGTTGATCAGCCTGCAAATCACCCGCCCAAACAAGCAGTGGAGGGAGGCAAAAATTTCAAGAAAATTCAACTTCGGCAGCGGACGGGCTTGTCGCTACGCCTTGTGCTCGACCACTTCACCTCACTCTAACAGGAAAACTTGCTACTGAACATAGACTGTTTATGCTGCTCCCTGATAAAAGAATGTTTCTGCGGATACCTGTTCAGAAAAAAAACATTTATATATGTTAAACTGTTCGTGGCTCTGCTCTCTGATGGTAACATGTTTTAGCAAGCTAGATAAAAGGTAATGCCCTGGCAGAGTTAAAGAGGTTTGGTTTTATATTTGATTTGATTACATTAATGCTTAAGTTGAGATTTACAAGAAATATTTTATTGCTACTGTGTAAAGGGAATACTGCTAGTGAAAAGCACCTTAAGTGTTTGCAAACCACGTTATTGCAGTTTTGCCTATTTAGCAGTACATTTAAATTAAAAGTACTTTCGAATTCATTATTCAGTTTTGCACATAACTATATTAATCGCAGAAAAACATGCGATTAATCACGTTTAAAATTTCTAATCGTTGCCCAGCACAAATTTTTATCAAAAGAAAAGCACCCTAAATGATGCAAATACTAAAACGCATACAACATAAATGTGTCGCAAAAGACTTCATAAAAGAGAGAAACGACAGCAAAAATATTGCAGCTTTGATATTTAGCTTTTGGAGTGCATTTCTCAATGTTTGTGCTTTTGCCTTTTGTTTATATTTTGGCATTTGCGGCATGTCATGATTTTGAGTATTAGGCTTTTACACTTGAATGTGTTTGGTCCTCAGAGGCCACCATATTTGTGGGTGTTTCACAAGCTTTTTTTTATTTGTGCTGCTAGCAAAATACAAGTAACACTAATTTAAAATGCATCATGCTGTTGATGGATATCCACAGATTCTAGATAGTAAAGTTACTTTATAAAAGTTTACCAATGAATATACTGTAGTTAGTGGTTCATCCATCACAGACACTCAGCAAATAGCGTATACACATTTTGTAAGGTTTTGACTTATCATGAACTATTAGAAACTACTTAACAATTTATTGGATTACTTAAATTAAAAGCTCTATTACAACTTTTATTTACTAAATAAAAACTAACAGTGCTTATTTGTGAAAAGTAATTCAGTAAAATATAGTAGCTACACTTACAAAGATGGAGAACTGAATTTTTTGGGTGTTTTCTCAAGTAAACTGGTTTTAAAATAACCTGTTTCACATCATAACTCAGATTAAGCCACTTCAGCACATAGTAATGCATTAATAATAATGCATTACATTTATATAGCGCTTTTATCATGGAAACTCAAAACGCTTCACAGAGAAGTGGGGGGGACTCACCTCAACCACCACCAATGTGTAGCACCCACACATTATCTGATCAAGATGATCAACAGCCCTTACTGAACATTTATATTCTCCTAATCTGTCAGCAAAATGAATAACAACCTTCACATTTTTAAATAGATAAAAGGTTTAGGAAGTACATTTTTAAGGCTATTTTTTTTGTTATGAGTTAATAAAATAAATGTATGGCTGCCTTTATGGCAACATGTAGTTTTGTTTTAGACAAAAGCCCTTCAAAGTGGACAACAACCCACCACCCCCTACAGACAAGGTCATGACATTTCACACACGCACACACTAGTAGTGGCTGTTCACCTCAGATTGGCAGCCAGACTCGACACTTGGCTAGACAGCTCGCTGCTCTGTTTGTCCACGCCCCACATGCTGTGGACAAGAGGAGAGAACACACTTCAAGGATCTGGTGCTCATGCTACCAAAAACCCAACACGAGCCCTGTAGCGTTCAGCTCGCGTCCTCTTATTTAAAACAGAGGCTTCTTGATATGTTAAAGTGAACAATTTCTGCCAAGGCTGTTTCCAAAGAAGAATTTCCTCAAATCACGTTCCATTAACTTGATACAAATTACATTAAAATCAAGTGAAAGTATTGCACCGCTGGCAGAATCTTTCACTCCTTCTGAGTCTGACTTTCACACTGAATATCATCATGTATGACTTTGAAGGACTAAACAAAGTTGTTTACAGCAACTGTGACAGCAACAAGACACAAGGTCAATGCACAAAAGTGTGAATGTGTTTCTCACAAATGAGGATCCTTTACATTATATAATAAAATACATTTAAATTAAACATGAAAATCATACAACATCTAAATAGGAATGAGAATTAAAAAAAACATTAAACTATGTGTCACTGTCTAAACCCTCATGTTCATTGTATTACCTATGGTTTTTGTATTAGTGCGGGAAAGTATATTTTAGCCAGTATTAAAGAGGACCCACTGTGCCAATTTCCAGCTCTATATTTTTATTGTGGGATTCCACTAAAGTATATGTACATGATTCACAGTTCAAAAAAATCCTTATTTATCTCATAGTGGCCCTTCATGCAGCCCCTCAGTTCATCCTCTGTCTGAAACGAGCTGTTTTAGCTCCCTAAACGCCCACTTTCTTGTGGTTGGCCAACGTCTGGCAGCTCCCAGTGCTTTCTAGATGAGCACAGCCGGCCTTGCCCCATCCTCTTGCCGGTGTGCTCAATAGAAACAGGTGGAGCAGTGTTTCTGACTGCCTGGCCTTACTGTAGTTTTGTGATTAACAGATTGCTTTAATGTAATCGCTAACTGTTGCTAACTTTAGCTGCTGTTAGCTGTGCAGCTAGCGGTCCTACTAGCTTACATTAGCTAACTCTGCCCTTACTGGGTGCTCTGAGCACAGGAGCTTTGCACCGCCGGAGGAGGAGGTTTTCAGGCCCGGGTTGCGAGCTCCCATTTGGCGCTTTTCCATTACCAGTACCAGCTGAACTCGCCTCGCCTTGGCTGTGCTCCGTTTTCCATTGCAGATAGTACCCAGAGATAGTACATCTCAATGTACCTGGTCGTCATAGCGACGCCACAAACAAGTGCCGCGACGTACTTTTCAATGCGACACACACCCCAGCGATCCACACAGCTTTCTCTTTATTTAAGTTAAAATGTTTCAACATTACTCAGAATGTAAAGACAGATAAGCGGTATGAAAACCTTCCAGCTGTGTTTTCCTCTGCCATTGTTGCTGCAGTGGTCTGTGTGACGGCGGGAGCAGAGGGCTGTGAGCGGGCGGCTGGCCGGCCTCGGGAGCTCCTCCTGCGGGTTGGCGCAGGCTTCCCCCGCCGCCACTTGCGGAGCTCCTCAACTCCGAAAACTTGCAAGCACATTTTGATTTCTCACCTCAACACTACTCCAAAGTGGACTTAGTGATGAAATTACATACTAACACTGTAAAATATAAAACTTTCTGTTGCTGGCCTATGTCTGGTACAAGCAATGATGATGCAGTGAATAGCGACGATTCTCTGACCAATCAGTAGTCTGCTGTGTTTTAACGTCACATTTTATTATCGCCTCAGCTCGCTTGGAACCTCGACGGAGGTGATATGAAAAAAAGTACCTGGAAGCAGGTACAGCTACAACTGTACCGCAATGGAAAAACAAAAAAAGAAGAGTTAATCCGAGTCGAGCTGGTACTATGCAGTGGAAAAGGGACTATAATAAACATTACAAATGTTAATCGAGTTATAAATAAATTGTCTTTGTGCAGTGGTGTAGTTTGGTCCCTATTTCGCTGCTCAATGTTTCCTACTGTTGAAGTGCATCAACTCCAGAACACCTGAACACCAGATACTCAGACTGATGTTATGAAGAGGCTGAGATGGCGAGATGCTGGTGAGAAACCAATTCACTAAAAAGGAATGTGAATTGCTTGCATATACGGTCATGGTATGGATATCATGCAAGCTGACTGGGAAGGTCAGAGGTAAAGTATTTAAGTTTTAAGAGGGTTATCAGTAGACTGACAGCTTTAAAATCAGACTATTCACTAGCCCGACACTGGATGTGAGTGATGGAGGAGCTTTTTGGAAACCAGGTTTAAAAAGACACAGCGCCGATGAGAAATTGAAGACTTACACCAAGTTGCTGAGTGATGCAAGATTAAGTTGTTGTTGTTGCTGTGCTTGCTGCTGCTGCTGCTGCTGCTGCTGCTGCTGCTGTTGTTGTTGTTGTTGTTGCGGTTGCTGGGAAACAGCCTGCTGCTGTTGCCATGTGGACACACTGGTTGGCAACAAGCCGCCAGGTGACGCCAAAGCGTGTAAAGCAGTGATGTCTGCGCTGGTCAGCTGGTACTCTGAGAGAGGACAAGGGATAAAAAGTTACAATCTAAAGCTTACATTTTCTTAATTTCATTCCTGGTACATATTTGTACTTCTGTCAGTCTACCAAACCATGCAGGTAAAATGTTTTACCACCACCTGTTGCTTTCTCCATAACTAAAGGGGTCCTTTGTTCACCTGTGTTGTATGCTGTGGGCATGGCGGAGAAGGGCAGCCCCTGCGCCAGGAGGCTCGGGGTGGCCACAGAGACCACCGGTGTGGTAAGGGTTTGAGCCACCTGGGCTCCTGCCGCCAGCCGCTGGGCGTTCTGCCAGAAGAGGACACCGACATGTTAGTCACATCAGAAACAAAGAACCAACTTTACTTCAACATGTTGCCTCAAGCTGAGAGACTAATTTCATGCTGGGAATGACAATGTAGCTGGATCCATTATGATGTACTGAGTCAAGTAAATCTCAAAGTTTTAAGGATTTACTGTCAGAAGGTTCTTGATGACATGCATCAAAAATGCTCTCCTTGTTTTGTGTGTGTAATAAACAGGCGTGTTACATTAAAGGCAATTTATTCAACAGTATTTCCTGGGGCAATTTGTGCCTTTTATTAGATAGCAACAGCGGAGAGATGAGATGCAAATTAGGATTTATTTTTTAACAGGACTTCACATTAAGTCATTAATGCACTATTTAACTTTACTTGTCATATTGTGAAAGGATCATATTTACTACTTTGTTTTTGTCTATTTATGTCTATTTTACTTATTCCAGAATTTCAAATGAAATGTGTACATTTATCACTATACCTAAGACTATATAACACTATCTGGGGCTGCAGATTATTACTTTAATTATCAATTCATCTGCCTATTATTTTCTCGATTAATCAATAAAGTTCTTGGTCTATAAAATGTCAGAAAATATTATTAAATGTCTCAAAAGCTCACAAAACCTAACATGACTTATTCAAATTCCTTATTTTGTCCACCCAACAGTCCACAACTTATTGATACTTTGTTTGTTTTAATGTTTTTTGAACAAGAAAACCAACAGTTTTCATTTAAGATGGAACCAGTGAATTTTTTATTTATTCAACTTTTATTAAAATTATTGCAGATGATTTGTATGAAGAATTACTGATGGGATTCGATGACTTATTCTAATATTATCTACTATATTGTACATACAGGACACACTGTATTTCATATACTACTTTTTTCATTCAGAATAAATTTACAGTCTTAGAACAGTAAATTGTAACTGTGGAGTCGTCCAAGCAGATTAAAACATGCACTGGACAAAATCTGCAGCTACTGTTACACTAAATGTGCCGCTCATCTCATGTTCCTCCAGTGGATGTCACTAAAGGCTTCACAGTATGTTGCTTAGGTGCACTCCACAACGGTTTACTGTACTTTCTCAATCATTCGTTTTTAGAGGCGTCTAACGGCGTCAAACCTGCTGTTTAACTCAGTATTTGTACCTCAAGTCAGACATTCAGACGACAACATAGTGTTTTTCCAACAAAGGGCCTATGATATGCTGTTAGATCTGTGAAACTGCTCCTTGAGGTTTTGTTATTATGTACCTGCGCTGAAAGACACAAACGTCTGAAGTAGCACAACACTCCAGAGTCTGGTTCATCTAAATTATAACACAAATAAAAACAAGCTCTTGTAAGAGAAAAATTAATAAATAAAATGTCTGCATACAAAAAAGCTAAAGATGCAATATCTCTGGTCTGGAATTACTCGTCTGAATACAGATCATCCTGAGAGGAAACGTTCAGCCGGAGTTATGACTGTAGCGCTGAATTCACAGCGAGAGAGGAGATGGACCGGAGAGAGGGGCCAGATTCAATTAACCGCTTTTGTGAAGAAGTGAGCGAGGGCGGCAGGGTGAGAGTGATGAAAATGAATCACTATCCTCTGGAAAATGAGATTCTTGCCCATCACCTTTGAGGGGAATTGTAAAGGGACAGAGAATCAGCACCAGCAGCAGCCAGCATACCTCTCCCTGAGTAAATTCAGTTTAAATTAAAATGGGATTTTACAGGATAACAAGCTCTCTAACAGTAAATTATATACATAGTATATTCAAGTTATTCCTTTTTTAAAAAGTGACCCCCCCCCTTAATAAACATAAATAATATTTTAGGACAAGTATCATCTGCAGGGCTGCAACTAACATTTATTTTTATTACTGATTAATTGGGCCATTATTTTAGCGATTAATCTATTATCTATTATCTATAAAATGTCAGGAAATAGTGAAAAAAGACCAATAAAATTTCCCAGAAGCCACGGTGATATATTTAAATGTCTGTTTTTGTCTGACCAACAGTCCAAAACCAAAAGATATTTAGTTTATTCCCAGATGAGATCAAAACCTGACAATTGAGAAGCTGAAATTAAATCTTTTTAGCATTTTTGATGGAATTGATCATTTGTCAAAATAGTTTGAAATAAAATGCAACTAAAGATTAAGAGACACACAATCCTGAAATATTCAACATTAAAGTGTTTTGCTGCTTTGGAGCTACTGATGTGACTGAAGAAAAACACTTGCCTTTAATGTAATGCCAGTTAGTTTCTAAATATCTCAAACTGACAGTTTTGGTGGAAGGTGGAAATGAGAGTCGGTGTGAGTGTCAGTGAACAGGGAACATGCTCCGCGTTGCTTCGCACCACAATGCCAAGTGAAAGGACACCCCATGCTTCAAGTGGTATCACATGATGAAGTAAATGGGCCTGGTTCAAAACTGACAGCGTCACTCAAGGGTAATTCTGCTGAAGCACCGTGGAGATTTGTCTACATTATCACTGAGAAGATCATGATCCTAACACTATAAAAAACAAAATGCTGGAAAAACAAAACCATGAGCCCTGAACCGCATGCAGTCAGGTGGGAACCACAAGCTGAATCCCAAGAAATGCCAGTGGAGCAGTACAATGAGAAACTCTTGTACAGTATTGTAACCATGCTAATAATGCGCGGACAGTCGATAGCCATCGACTCATGCGAGTGATTGACATGGGGAAAATCACCTCGTTTACCAACTCCAGCTCATCCTCTGTCTGCAAAGGGTGGTAACAGAGAGTGTTACAACTCTGATTCATATTAGTCACTTAAAATAAATAAAGTAATTTAAATGCATAGATAATAAAACTAATTACTGTAGTTTGTTGTATCACTACTACTAATATTACTGGTTTGTTTAGCAAAGTTACCCATGACATAAATCAATATAGGCTAATTGTTACAGTAAATGTGGGGGACCTAAGATCACAGAAGGTGCCATCACTCCGCCTGCCTCCGACCATTAGAGGTCAGCACTAATGAAAGAGCTGACAAAACAATCCAACCACAAGAACCATTTAATAGCTGTTCTGTAGCTTTTGATCACATCAAATGATCTCAATCAACAGTTTTCTACTGTTTCCAAGGTCAAGAATAAATCATCAGTCTCAACTTTTAAACCAAGATGGACAACAAATCCTTAAACCTGCAGAAACTGATGTTTGTTCTTTTTGGCTAATTAGAGCTGAGAACACAACATGACTTATTTTCAACTTAAAAAGTTAATATGGTGAACTTAGTAGCAAACTGATGCCTATTTGTACAGCTGGCAGACACGGAGCAACAAACATTTTTTTGGAGTTGTGTTTCTTGTCACCTGACAATTGTAAGCCAAATATTCAGTTTCCTTTTAGCTTTGTTTTGGTCACACTAACTCCTGAGGGTAATGTCTAGCTTGCTAAATGCTCCACTATCTCTACCTGCTAGCCTTTTCGCCCTGCTGCAGCTGGAAATGACGCTGACAAGAGCAATTAGACTTAATCAAAACAGTGAAGTTGTGGACCCTGAGAGACACTAAAACGCCCTGTAAAGCAGAGAGCATATGCAGGTTATAATTCTCTGTGCGTCTGTCACTACGAGTGACCTGTTTCACATACAAGTAGTGATGTGATCGATTATAAATATAAAAATACTGCATGTTTAAAAAGCTAAAAAATGGACATTTGTACATCTGCAATTGCAAAAGTTTTAGAACTGCTATTAAATGGAGCCTGTGGTAGTGACACCGTTTTTGTCGACTCCCGTTTCCAAAGTCTTGCAGTTTTCAGTCTCAATGTTTTAATGACCTGCTGGTGGTTAGCATACTCTGTCAAACATGGCTATAAGCTAACGTGGGCTGATGAGAAATCTTGTCAGTATGTCAGCGGGAGTTGGCTGATTCATCCAAGACTTTACTAACTTTGCCAGAGTAAATAATGAGATGTTGAGCATAGAGTGGAGAGCGCACATCTCTGCTCCCAGGTCTTCACTAACACAAAGATGATGGCTATCAGTTTTGGATTTCAATTGATACATCAATATAAATTATCAATGTTTTTGTACAGTTCTCCATCTCATTCGCCAGTGAAGGCGTCCCCTTAACAAATCTTCTATTACAGGTGCTGATGTCTTGGTTTTGTTATTGTTTCTAAGATCCTTACTTTATAAGTAACCAAGTGTGTTCAAAAAGGTTTGCACTGAATAAGGTTGAAAATGTTAACTAAAAGGACCCAGACAGTACAAGTTCGGCTCGGTTAAGCTCACCATCTGCATGAGGCTCTTTCCGCCCTGTGAGGTGATGACTCGGAGGTCTGGCTTGCGGCTGTTGACCATCTGGGGGTTGGGAGGTGGGGGTGGAGACTTGGCCGGGACTACTTTCCCCAGACTGTTGCCGTTGGAAACAGTGAGGAGACCTGGGGAGGCCCTGGCGCTGGTGTATCCATTAGCTGCGGGGTGATGGAGGTGCGAATAGACAGAAATCAATAGGAAAAATCAAACAGGTGAATGCAGACAGCGGGGTACGGACAGTGTGCGCACTCAAAGCTGTGTTGAAATAATACTCCAAAGCTTTCTTTTTCAAACAAGAGACGCTTCAATTTAAAGACTTGTCAGTGTTGACAGAATAAAGCTGTCTGTAAAGCAAACGTCAAGTCATCCAGAGTAAAAATCTTAAACCGATCAAAAGAAGATTTCAGAATCTTTTTTGTTGGTGATTATTGGACATAATGTCAAGACAAATGTATTCCTTCTACAAAAACAAATCTTATGCAGTGTATTTTTTGAAATGCATTTCCACAACATTTCCACAAATTATAAATATGATTGTGGGGCCAAAAGCCAATAAAAAGTGTGTTACATTTTACTCTAAATATCAATGTACAAATTAATTTTCCTGTCCAAACATTTAAAAGAAAGAACTGAGAAAAATAAATCTGCCAAAATGTTAAAAAGTGATCTGTAAAGCAGACATGTCCCAAGGGGAAGTGCTGGGAATCCCATGCATGTCTGTTGTTGTAACTGGTGGCATCCCCTGATCCCTCCATAGCACAATCACAGATGGTGCAGAGGAGGCGAGACGAGGAGGAACCTTGGAAAGGATTTGGGATAAATACTCTAATACAGACCAGATACCAGAAGAACATTTGGTGATAAAAGAGAAGCAATAACAACAAAGCACACTCATGATCTGAACAAATATAGAAGTACTCACGGACTGGACTTGGGCATCCTCCGTTTGAATTATTCAGGTCGCCTCCAAGAAGAGCACCTTTTGAAAAAAGAATGAAATGGAGAGAAAGGATGTGAAGAAAGAACCAGTATAATATATAACCAATATTAACAGCCTACACGTTACTGTTATTTCTGATAAAATCTAAAAAATAAGGTAGCAATGACGAATTGCGATCTGATCTGGGATCTGGTCAACCGAGACGCATATATGTGGCTTAGTTTAAATGAAAGCATCTTAAATCTTATCTAGATTTTATCTGAGACACTTGAAATAAGTATGAATGTGGCCTGAAGTAATAGGAAGCCACACGTATAGACTCCAGTTCTCCGAAGCCTAATATTTGATTGATACAGCCATAAACTAATAATTTAAAGTAAATACAAACATTTTGGAGTGTAGCACATGTCACATACTGCAAATTAGTCCAATGCAGAGGTATTCCCTGGGGAATTAAGCAGCTCTTTACATGTAATGATAAGGAACTAAATACAATGTACACAGTAGGTCTAAGAAATAATAACTGATAACAATGGATACAAACATTATAATGTTATTGTTGAGCGGTAAAACATGAGGAGAAGCAAGAGCAGATGGTATAAAAGTAGAAAAATATTGCATTTTGTGGGTCAAACTGTTAAAGCTATAGCTAAAATGACTACTTTAGAAGTGTTTCTTCTTTCTTCCTATCAGAAATGTCTCCCAGGAATAGGATGGTCAATGATTTACAGTCTGTTTCTGCTGGTATTTATTAGTCAACTGATGGCTTCAGCTGTGTGAAACTCAGCAGGACATCACTTGCTCACCTGCACTGGCCGGTCTCTGTGGCAACCCAGGCGACACTGTATTTCTCTGAACAGCCGGCTGCTGTGGCGACAGGAGGTGGGTATCCGTGAGCGGTGACGATGTTACATAGGAGGTAGTTACCAGCGCATTGCCAGGGTTACTAAACTGCAGTGTGCTTTGATTGGACGACTGGACGGTGACTGGCATGGAGAACGTCTGGGGCGGAGCTGTCGACTGCTGCAAAGTGGGAGGAGAGAAATTCACCTTTAGTCTTCATCGTATATACTCCGGCATCCTAGTGTTCAAGACACAAACCATAAGTTGCAACGTCCCCAGTTTCATTCCAGCTAGGGACCTTTGTTGCATGTTATTCCCCATTTCTGAATCTTCACTATTAAACCATGCAAGAAAAGCAAAAATGCCATAAGATTATCTTTTTTAAAAGGTTTCATGCAAGTACATCCCTTTTAACTTATAAACTAGACAAGTTGTACGTTCCTTGATTGTAATAGATGATGGCATTAGAGAACAACCAGATGCGAAGCACAAACTGGAGTAGGGCTGCAGCTAGCTGATTTTAGTACTCAAAGCTTCTATAGATTATTTCATCAATGCATCGTTTAAGAAGTACTTTCGCTTGGTGGCGGCAGCAGTGTTGCCCCCCACCCCGGTAATGTGATGAGTTGTGTACGCTGATAGATGATAGCTATTTATTAGTACTTTCAGAAATTCATAGTGTGTCATACAGCAAACATCAGACCAACAACCAGACAACTGCTTTACCAACACAAACATCACCCAAGTGCTATACAAGTTATACTAAAGTGCAGCTCCCTGACACCCAGTTAACTCATGACTGTGACGTTACAACCCAAACTCACGGCCCAACCAGGAGAACAACAAACCCATGTGTGTAGATTGTGTACATACATTCATTTTACGGTGGACGGACTGTAAAATTTCAGAGTTATTGTTTTCTTTTAGCTTGAAATAATCCCATACTTTGGACACTTTCTTCTTCGTCCCTCGCTATCTTCTCTCTCTTCCGCCACTTTGCAAACAGCGCCATCATAATCACATCGTGTTCACATTCACACAGGTAAGCGCAATGTGTGACAGTAATAAATGTCCGTGCAAAACAGTGTGCTATATAATTAATCGATGAATCGTTTCAGCCCTAAACTGAAGGTCATCACCCTGCATAAACCATGGCCACTGAATAATTCTTATTGGCTGTGTTACAGCCATGTTTCTTGTTTTGTTGTGCTCCTCTCTCCTGTGCTCCTCCTGGTACTGCCCTTCCACCATGCTTTGCAGCTGCATTGAGTGATTGGTGGCAGTCCACAATCACCTTAATCAGAACCTTTAGTTTAAGAAGTCATGGAGAGAGCTGCAAGTGGTCAGTGGACCAGTCTGCAGTATATTCTGCACCAGGGAGTCGTTCAGTAGCTTCTATGCTGTATGTTTTTCTGCTAGATTAAGAGCTGTGGACTGTGTTAAAATGAGAGCAGTCGTCACCCTGTTAAAGGTTACAGGAGTGTATTTTCAGTTTGCTAGAATACCTTTTTTATAGGATTCAGCTTCCACTTCTTTGTTAAAAGAAAGCTAGTTGTACTCATTTTCTGTTTGTGTGTAATATAACCCGTTGTCTGATTTAAGGCCAATTTCCTTAAATCAGACTTTGTATCCTGACAGTTTAATTATTTAATGTGTTACTCCCCGCAAACCCTGGACATCCTGGGGACGTAATGGGTTGCCAAACAGCAAATCAGTCTTATCCAATACTTACCCACTCTTTTGTTGAGACCAATGATTGATATCAACCCTGAAGTATTTTGGTTTAGATTCTGTCTTAATCTATTTGTTAACCTAAAAAAACATGAATGAAGCGTGGCATAGTGTAGGAGAGACGTGTGACATCATTTAACGTTGCTCACACTGGTTAGTAAGAATGAATGACTAAGGAACTTAATGAGCAGGTCATTTTACAGTTGTAAAATAAACAAAATAATTTTATATCAAAACTAAACTAAACTCTTAATTGTCGCAAACATTTCTTTGATATCTTTGCAAAGCAATTTCTGGTTGATTTTCAGCCAGCATATGGTCTTTTCTTTACAATTCATGATGTAAGTACATGAAGGACCCAGTCACACCTGAATTCATGTTGAAATAAAAGTAAATATTTAAGTGTTCATATTTTCTACGTTTAGATGAGGGTGGTTTTTGACATGAAGCGCAGCAATGATTTAATATTGCTGGGGCAGTTAAATTTAAGTGAAATACACATAAATGGTAAATGGTCTGTACTTGTATAAAGCCTTTCTAGTCTTTTTCTAGACAACTCAAAGGCCTTTTACTCTACATCACATTCACACATATTCAGAAGGTGCCATCAGAAGCAGAAATTAACACATTCACACACAGTCACACACTCTGGGGTGCAGTATCTTGCCAAGGATACTTCGAACCACCAATCTCCACTCCACACCCTGAGCCATGGCTGCCCCCAGACAGAGGTGAGTATGGTCAGCATAAAGTAGTAAAAGTTGAGCAGAAGCAGTTGTGAGGTTTTCAAAACTTGAAACAGTGTAGTCTAAATGATACAATAAGGTCATTGAGGCTGAAACAAAACGCGTGTCTCATCCTAAAGAGTAGACAAGTTAGAATGACTTTAAAATATAATTCAGTCTCCTTGACTGCTTAAAATGTGCCTTAAGAACTATGGCCAGATATGACTGTGGCCAAAAAACTGTTTATACATCTGTTATCTTCTATTATGATCTAATGTTTCTGGTCTTATGCAAAGGGCCCAGTTAGAAAAAAAAACTATGAAACAACCAGTTGGAGGAACTTCACACCAGTAGCGGTTTCCTGTAGGCACTCAAACCAAACACAGAATAATAACAAATGTTATTATGTCGACCAATAAGTCGAGGGTCAAGAGAGAAACAGAACAAAAAGTAATGACTATGTACTCTGTACTCTGATGACTTACTCCGTAGCGTTTAAAGAGAACATCCAGGTCCTCTGTGGTCTTACGGTACTTGTCATCATTTAAGGGACTTTGGTCAATGGAGTCTTCACCATCCGGCTCTGGACTGTCACAACCATTGAAGCCTTTCTTTCTTAAGGTCTATGGAAGTAAAAAAGAAAGGACATGAGTAAGAATAATGTAAAATCAGTTAGTCTAGTTGCTTGAAACCTGGGATGCCCTGATAAAGTTGTTTTGTCAATGATCCCGATCAGAGTTCTTTATTATTGGGTTATTGGGTATTATCTCTGATACAGAGTCTGATCTGATACTTACATTTGCCTAAATGCTAATTAATTAACAGCTGTAGCCTTCTTCAGTCAACCCAATTGATCCAAAGGGCCTGGTTCAAAAATATCAAGTTGATAAGCTGAAATTATTGATACCATTTGATTGATATGATTGGCGTGACGCGATGGGTAAAGAAAAGATCAGATTTTACTCGGCTGTTTTTGAGCTAATACCAATTTGTGAAACTGTGCCTTGATCATCTCAAAGACTATCCTTAGATTAGCTCAGGACATCTCTACTTAAAAGTATTATTTATATTATTATATTTATATATTGTATTATATGCTATTATTGAAGATGTACAAAATTAACAGTACAATATATTTGTGTACAGGACTGAACAGAGGACAGCAAATCCAAATGAGGCTGGATATTGAAATTACAATCTACTTTTGCTCTTGTGTTTAACCACATATTTTATTTTTCTGTATTTACAATGTTCCAATAAACTGAGTAGAATTGCCAACGCTTGCTGATCAAAGTGAATAATACTACCCATGAGAAAGGTTTCAAATTAGAAGACGGCCTTTATATTATTTTTTTTTTATGATTACAAGCTGGTATTCCATTTTATGTTTGCTTTCACATTACCACTATGTTAATGTTTTGAATACACAAATTCAGTAATGTGACTACTTTGCACGTTTGCATTTAAATACAACTCGGAAGTTTATCTGTGACCACATTTATCGGATTATCATATTTAGTTTGTCACACTAGGGAAAAAAAACACAAAGCGTGTCGCCAGTTGTCACACCACCTGTTGGCTGAGTCAAAACTCTATAGCTAAATGGGGACTAGTTATTTGCATCCTCGTATCTCTCTGGTACTGGTGTTTATAGTGGCACACCTGATTCAGTCACTTGTACAATATGGTTATAATTTTACCAGATTAAAACCTGTATGTGATCTCAGACTCATGCTGCTTCTAGTGTCAGTGCCACCTTGTAACAAAGGCCAAATAACAGAGGAGTTTTTATTAATCAACCAGATAAGTTCCCAGATTGTATCTGATTCTATGGCTTCCACTTTAAAGACAAAAATGTTAATGTCCATAAATACTGATCTTAGCTCTGTTTCAGAGTGAAGTATCCCTGTTAATAGTAAATGGGGCAACAAAGGAACATTGTTTAAATGACCTTAAACTCAAGCAATGGTGACCATCAATCCTTGCTAACTCACTTGTACACAAACTGATGTGATGGATTTACCTCAATAATGTCTGCATTGGTCCGGCTCTCGTGAGGCTCGTTGTACTCTGTGTACTTGAGCAAGACCTTGTCCATGTCAGTGCTGGCATACTGGAACAGCTTGTTTGCGTGGTTGAAGATGATCAGAGCGATCTCGCAGTCACACAATACACTCAGCTCGTAGGCTTTCTTCATCAAGCCAAACTTTCGCTTTGTGAATGTCACCTGAGAGAAAAGAGCAGAGAAAAGTGAGTTTTGGACAGTTTGGACTGCGGAGTATTGCCACACTGTAGGGCAGAAATTTAGATCCAAAACTTGATTATTTTTCTGTGTGGAACTTTCTCTGATCATGTTTCTGTATTTTACATTTCTTTGTCAGGATTTCTATAAAAGAAAAATATTACAGAAGAAGGATCCTACATATTTTTACGTTGCATAGGACTTCTGTGGTCCACACACAAAGAGGTTTACACTTGCAAATCAAAATCAAAATTACAATTCTGGGGAAGAATTTAGAATAATCTTTCAGGTGCCTAGTCTCATTACTGGCAGACACGTTAGATAACAAATAGTACTTTTTGGTGGCTGGCTCTTTTGCTGCCAGAACAGTCACTGAAACTCTGCATCAATAATGGAGCATCCTTGTTTTTGTGGACATTTTATGACTCATGGCTATTATCACTACAAAGAAATAATAGCCTTAGACAGTGGCTTTTAAGCAAGAACCAGTCCCTGATCATTTCTGAAATCATACTCCTTCAGTAGGTGTCAATGCTCATATAACCAATTATATGCAGTGAGAAGAAATGCCCTGAATTTTGACCTATGTTGGTTTTATTTTTAGCCTTTTAGATTCTCTGCGGAGGGTAAGAAGAAACATTAATCCCAAGATCAGAAAACTACTTCATGTAAAAAAAAATAATAAAGGACTAATAGATTTTAATTTCAAGAATAACAATGTGACTGACTTCTCTGAGTTCAGTCAAGTCTTTCTTGAGTTCCCACATCTTCTGCCATCACTACATGTGTTTCATACACAAACCTGCAAACAGTACACTTTCGTCCAATTAGAGACGTACACTGTGGCACAATGAAATATACTTAATGATGAATGCCAAAGTAGAGGTCAAAAGCAGACTGGGTAATCTTTGCAGACTGGGTTCTTTCCACTGATTTCCCATTGGCAATGCTGATGTGGGCTGTTAAACCTGAAATCAAACTGAACTTAAATTATTTGTCACATGCAAATTTATCAAAACGATGAGTTGTTTGGGGTAATTTAATCATGTTTTAGTGACACTATGAATTAAATTATGCAGCATACAAATCCTTCTAAATATCAAATGTTGCAACAATTGAACGGATGATTTAAATTGGAGCATGTTGAGTATTTACTGTACAGACAGTTCCAGGATTCGTCTGTAGAGTAGTCCAGAGCTAAACTAAACAAAATAAAATCTTGGTGGTTCACAAAAACAGTGATAGTGGGAGAACACCCTGAAAATACCAATTTAACATTTTTGTACCACTACTCATCTGCCCCGACAGTGACAACAAAAAGGACCTTGGTCAGGGAGGAGACCAAGAGCCACTCTGAAGGAGCTGTAGAGCTACCTTTCTGTGAGTGTGGATCTATCGAACACAACAACAATCAATGCAGAATTTTACAAATCTGGTCTGCATGTCACAAGGGCCAAAACAAAGGTATTCATGTAAAAGACACATGACAGTGTGCTTTTATATGGAGAATAAAAACATGTGAATACTGACAGCATGAGGAAAAATATTCTGTGGTGTGATGAAACCACAAACAATTGAACTTTTTAGCAGTAATACAAAGAACTTTGTTTGGCAGACTCATCTCATCACTCCTCCAACACTATCTATGCTGTGAAGAGGGGTGGCAGCCTCATGCAGTGAGGCCTTGTGAGGAGAAACTAAACAAATGGAGCTGAAAAAGGCAAATTCCTGAGGACAACCTGCTTTAGAGTACTTGAGACGTTTCACTGCAGCAAATGTGTATACATATTTAAATGGGATAATGATACAACCATAAAGCCAAATCAACAATAGAGCAGCTTCAGAATGAGAACAGTGCAGGATCAGACCAAAGCATATATGACTTGACTGTAGCTGTGCCTGGTGCTTCAGGCCGGTAGCGAAAGATAACAGAAACCTCTAGACCTTAGTAGCAAAAATGACGTCAGTAAACTGCACACATTTCTTTAATATTTTAACGCTCAGTTTCTTTTAATCTCTGAGCATTTTCATGAACATTTACCTCATTTTTAAAATATATTTGAATGATAACTTTTATTAAAAATTTACAAGCTCTTGCATTTTATTTTATCCATGGCATTAATTTCAGCAGAAAATCCATTTTTACACTGTACTGCCTATAGAAGAAAATGACTTGATGAAATGTATTGTACAAGAGTGTTGTGACAAATGTGACAAATAGGAGCACCAGTACCAAAAGTGACCGAAGTGAGGCTTGTATTTTGAAATCACACCAATGTGGAAGATGGCTGAGCATCAATACAACAACTTCTCACTTTAATTCTGACAGAAAATCTGTTACGCAATATTTTAGATGCACTAGATGTGTCTGTGATAATTTAAAGAAACATCCTAAATTAATAGTCCTTTACAATTAGTTTACTGCCGCCTTAAGACCCTGATGTAGTAGATGCAACAATAAGCTTGATAGTGGGGCTGGGTGAAAACCGAAACAATACTTTTTGTGGTACTACTTCTCAAATGTCTAAACACAAGCAGCCGTACCAGACCTTTAACTACACAGGACTGGCAAAAAGAAGCTAAAGAATAAATAGACAAGATTACAAATCTGATAAATTAATACCAAGATCTGGTTTTCTATAGTCGGTTCTTCAGACATATTTTAGGCAGTACCAAAAAAACTACTGACATTCAATGCCCTGCCCTACGATGGCATTAACTTTTTTGAGCTGATCAATTATAAAACACATAATGGTGGTGGACCTCATCCATAATAATGAGCCACCAAAAAGATAAAAAGTTAAAAATAAAGACTCACCTGCTTGTTCCTTTCGTCTGTGATCCGTTGGATCTGAATCTTTTTCCTACCCATGATGCTTTGCAGCAGTGGAGACAAATGTTGTAGTCAGTCACGTGGAGTGCCTCTTAAGAGGGTGAGAGGGTAAGTGCAGCCTACTACCTCTTACTTCAGCCCAAAAATACTCAGACACAGTCATGCATCCGAGGATACACATGCACACACATTTCTCTGCCCAGGCGTGGTGAGGCAACGTCAGCGAGGTTGAAGAGTGGGTGCTGCGGAGATGTGTGAAGTTGAAGGAGTGGAGGTCCTCAGTTCATTGTTTGTTCAGCAGGGACAAAACTGACAAACGTCCTGCAGCTGCTGCGTTGAGGTGGACGTCACTCCTCTCCTGCAGGAGATAGAGATAGGTTGCTCAAATGTCCCTCATGTACAGATCGTGTCACACAAACATCAAAACAAGACAACACGTGTGAGTGAATTAAATCGATGAGATCTGCTAATGGGGATCATGCATACATAAATCCATAAATTGTCATATTCTCATGGGAGAAAATGAAAATGATATGACAATGTCATCTGTGCTGTTCAGTCAAATTAACTTGAGGACAACAGAGACAACAGCGCTGTCTGATTATAAGGGCAGGAGGTCACAGACAATTAAGGTATTCATCTAACCAACACTTGCCACCAGAATCACAGGTTAAATGCACTGGCTTCCAGAGATGAAATTAAATTACACTGCATGAAAAGGCTCATCAAGTACAATGCGTTTTTTTCCTGAAGACTCAGTTTTGGCACAGGTGTGGTGCCAAAGATTTTGTTAATTCTAATCTTCCTTATTAAAAAGCAACAAACATGTCAAAGGGAGGCACTTAAAGGAGACATATTCTTCTCATTTTCAGCTCTATATTTTTATTCTGGGATTCCACTAAAGTAGCACTAAAGTAGCTTTGCATGATTCACAGTACAAAAATCCTTGTTTATCTTATACTGGGCCTCCTTGCAGCCCCTCAGTTCATCCTCTGTCTGAAACCAGTGCACCAAGCGCTTTGGAGCACCACAACAAAAGTCGATGCTAGAGCAAAGTGTTTCTGGGGGCCAGGGCTCACTGGTTACTGCACAAAAACACCAGTTTATTCACCAATTTAGGTGAAACTGGATCACATTTTCTGGAGAAAACATTTTCTGGTCTTCCCTTTGCTGTCCTCCAGCTGCTATTTTTATCTGTTATTAGTGGCTGCTGCTAAGTGTAGTCACTAGTTGGCTAGTTAGCCATGCAGTCAGCTGTCCTATTAGCTAACTGCCTCCACTGGGAGCTCGGAGAATCAGGGGAGTGTTGATGTTTACCATACACTATATGTAAAGATGGATGATGTGTGTCTCTACTTCCTCCGACTGTACAAAACAGAAGCCAAAATATACTACATATGCGAGCTGCCCTCTTCTGCTGGTGACATCATTTGGAGGCAGAGTAGTGATCAGCGTTGGAGCCGCTGTATCGAGGTCTCGCCCATGCACCCAGCAGCAAATTCACAAATACTACTATGGCCATACTCTGCATGTGATTGGCTGATGATGATGATTCACAGGCCAGTGCCATTAAATAAGATCAACCTAGTTGCGGAGGGTGAGAAGAAACATTTACGTTAATTTCTTTATTAGCTCGAATTTGTTAACTGTAACAAGATCCAGTGAAAGATGTAGGCCACTGAGATGTGGCACCCACTTTGGTGGATGAAAGAGACGCACAGGCAGCTAGCAATCCAATTACAGCTGCAATTTAATGCCACGCCTTGAATAGAATAAACAGTGTTTGAAATAGTAGTAAACCATAACTCAATCTAACCTTTTTCAAGGATCAATGGGTTGATTTATCAAACCTTACTAATGTTTAGTCAAATGAACCTGATGGACGCTGGTATGAACGTATGAGGCAGTGAACAGCATGAGCCATATAATCAACACAAAACAGGCAGCTAACAGTCAGACCCTACAATAATTACACCCTAAAGTAATGAAAAATAAAAATAAGCATATGCAAGCCTACCCTGACAGTTCAAGTTAATTTGACAAAGACAGCAGAAGAGAAAAAACTTCCTGTTCTTTCAGCAAGGGCTACATATAAATGTCATCATGCTTTCACCTTAGTAGGATTGGCAAATTCACCACACAGCCAACCCAATCAAGAACAAGGCCCAGCGGGAAATCATAACGTGAAACCCCCTTTTTATAGCATTAAAAACTAATTAAAACCAAACTTATATTTTGATTTATTTGAGTGTTTTAAAACTTTCACAGCATTTATACAGCACCTAGACCTGCTTTGTAATCAAAGAAGACATTGAACTCTCACTTTGGCAGCTAATGAAGTTGAAGAGATTTGTGTCATTACCACAACAACACATTGAAAATTTTGTATAAAGTCACTCCTGACATACTACCAAGAGAACTACTATGTTGGATCTCCAACATCAAACTTGAGCATTCAAAGTGTAAAAGTTATGTAATACATTATCCTATAAATTCCCCACAGTGGAATGCAAAACTTAGTGTACATGCTTTGGACACTACTTTATATCAAAAAACCCAGATTTCATAGATTGCATTATATTTATGTGACACTAAAGCAGATGAAGATTTACATCTACATCACAAGCAAAAGCTACAAAAGCCATTTTACGAAGTCACTTTGGGTAATTTCATATTATTTTTTAAACATTTTATAGCCTTAATGATTACATTTACATTACATTTATTCATTTAGCTGACACTTTTATCCAAAGTGATTTACAATTGCTATACATGTCAGAGGTCCAGGTCCTCTGGAGCAACTAGGGGTTAAGTGTCTTGCTCAGGGACACAATGGTGGATGGGTCACAGTGGGGAAATGAACCCGGTTCTCTCACACCATTGCGCCGTCACCACCCCAATAATTGGTTGCATAGATAAATATATTATTAAATGCTAAAACTAGAGCAGCTCTACATATAAGGTTGTCAGTGAACAGGGCTCTGTATGGGCAGCTTGATACCTTTACTAGAAATCATAACTGGTTTAATGGCAAATATAAGTCAAGACTGCTCTACAGGGCTCTCAAATCTGCATGGATTTTGGTCCTGAATATTACAAAACTTCGTTTTAGTTGCAGCTACTTTAGGGATGACTTTTACATCATTTTTATACACATAAGAAACTGTTGCTGAGTGGGTATGATGAGCGTTTCAATACTTTCCCCCAGAATACTCCAAACGTTGTACGGCATCAGAGGTGGCATATTACCAACTGGCTTCACACGTCTACAGTACAGCCTAGTACTGCAGGTTGGCGAGTGATCTTTGTGTGCAGGCTGAATCACTGTTTGGTATTCTTTGTATATTGCCTTTAAATCCTGCCTTACCATGAAGGTCTGACAGTTGTGAATAAAGAAATGAAAATAATGAACCAATGACAATATGACAGCCTTGAGAAATCAGCCACCTCTGCATGAACTACAGATCCATTTGAGACTGAAGAAACTGGTCTCTCTCTTGGTCATGATTCAAGCTACCTGGGCTACAGATTTACATTTTTATTCCAAAGTAATATTACTGCAAGTATAACAGGCTTTGTTGTAGATTATAATTTAAACTCTTATAGATTGAGAAGGTCTGATTTAATATTCAAGAGCCTTTTTAATGTAGCAATGGTGGCATAGATGAAATGATTACAAATTAATATACAGCAGCTGTAACAACAGCAGTTTGTCACTTTCCCTTTGCTTATTTGTTTAAACTGTAACAACATCATTACACAAGTTTGACTGTATATCTAGAATTGCAAATTAGTTCGTATTACTACAATAATATATACAGCTGCACATATTGTATCCTTCCTGAGATGGATGCTTTGATTATGTGACTTAGGTTTACAGAACAGTTAATTATATACAGTGATAATCACAATTCTAGCTCCAGCAATTAATCAAACCTAGTCAGGTGTGATGCTGATCCTTTGCATTTAGGGTGGCTGCTCTGGTGCATTAAATCAAGCGCTCCCTGGAGCTGAAAGGACTTGTCAATTAATTGCCAATTAAATAGTTGATGTGCTTCGCACATGTGAGTACCTGTTTTTCTTTGTGATATATGATAGTAAACTGATCATAGGCTATCTGGTTTTTGTGCTGGTATATAAAACAAGGAATCTGAAGATATCTTGCTTACATTTAATTGACCAAATGATCAATCGATAATAAAATTGTCAGATTAACTGATGATTAAAATAATTCTTAGTTGCAGCGCTATTTACATATGAACTGTGTCCATTTTCCCCAATGTTTTGGATAATTATATTTGATTTCATTCTAATTACCATTTTTTGGCATGTATGTCTTTAATATCTTAATCAAGGGAGAGGAATTTGATGAGGCAGCTACACCTCTGGAAGTGAAAAAGAGACAGTGACTACAAATTGCTTGAAGCCCTTTTTCAGTTTTACTGAAAACTGGACACAAAACATGTTAATAATGCAGATGAAAGAGTAACTGACAACCAATTTCACGCCAACCTACATTTTCAAAATACACCACCTTCCCTAAATTTTTCCTTCCTACACAGAGGCTCAGCCCTGTGGCAACTGCGTTAATTTTTCCCCCTAGCCTTGACCCTCCATGTCCATGCTTTCCTGTGGGATTGTTGTTAGGCCAGATGGAAAAAAATGAAAACACCAGTGGAGTGCAGATGGGGCTGTCACAAACCACATTTCAACACTTCAGTGTCCAGCTTGAGAATGACTCTGAGCTGTAATAAAATCCAGCGTATTAGGTTCAGCTCTAAAAATCTCAGTCTCATTTTTCAGTGCCATGTACTGCGTCAACAGTAGCATATGCAACTTCAGTGTCAACCGTCTATCCATTACTTTTAGCAGTCCATTTAGACATGTCTGCCTGCTCGCTAAATACTTTTCAACTGGGCTGCAGCAATTCGATACACTGGACCGGTACCTGCACCAATACTGGCCTAACTAAAAAATTGTGTGTCGACCATGACTTGACGGATCCAAAATAAAGACTGTTTCTTTGTCAGTGTCATTATAAAAAACAATTTGGTGTGAAGGTGTTGAAACTGACTCAACTGGGATGAAAACAAAAGCATTTCCTGAGAAGTCACCCTATCGTAGCTGGAGTAACTGGTTATTGTGACAATAAAGGCTGCAACTAGAGTGATTGATCAATCAACAGAAAATAACTATTTTGAAAATCAAATAATTGTTTTTGACAATTGATTTTCAAACAAAAATAGTGAAAAGATACATAACATTTTCAGGTTCCAGCTTCTTTGGCAGGATTTGTTTCCTCTCTGAGTCTCATATATTAGTAAACAGTATAGAATAACTTTGGGTTTTAGACTTTTGGTCAGACTAAACACAACATGGCAAGTCTGCAAAGTCATGATTGACACAATTCAATATCTTTTGGGATTTCATGGACCAAACAGTACATTCTTGTTCTGTATATTGTTAAAAAAAAAGAACCAATGATCCATCACAATGTCCCCGAGCCTAGTGTGATGTCTTCATGTCTTGTTTTGTCTGACAAATAATCAAAAAGCCAAAGATTTTCCTCACATTTGAGAAGCTGAAACAAGGAAATCTTTTCGTTTTTTGTCATCATTTTTGCTTTATAAATGACAAAACAGTTGGTGATAAATGTTGGACTAACTGTTAATTAGCAGAAACAATTCGTAGCTAATTAGTCAATTACCTTTGCCACAATTTTTCCCGGTACCCCCTAGTACTGTAAGCATGTTAGATTGGGAATCACTGCTGTAAAAGGACCTACTTGGCCATGGGGATGAAACGGTATGAAAATTTCATATCACGATTATAGTGACAAAAAAATATCACGGTTATCAGTATTATCACGGTATTGTAAAAATGTTCCAAAAAATATTAAAATGTACTGATACACACACTGAAACCATTTCAGCAAGTTTATAATGAAAACTACAAATACAATTGCCATTTCAGCAAATACCTTTTGTAAACAAATGAAAATCATCTAAGTGTACATTATCAAGATTTTATATATATATATATATATATATGCTGGTGGGTTGATTAAACAGCGTAACGTGTTATCATGTGCAGTGGACGAATAGACTCTGCCGACATACGATGCACACAGCAACTGAACAACGTGTGGCGTTTTTACAAGAGCAGCTAACACTGAGAGCTTCAGTTTTTTCAAGTCAGAGAGACAAACCAAAGCTTAAAGTTAACTCACCCTGCGTTCACTATAAGGTTATTTTCTTCAAACAGGTTTCCCTCAGCACTCTCATAAAAACTAAAATACGACCAGACTTCAGAGTGACTGAAAAATATCCGCAGCTCTGTCTTCCACCGTGTTATCATTGACCCAAACCAACCCACGTTGCATTATGCGCATGCGTGCCTACTTCTGGGAGACACTGGACAGTGTTTGCCGTGAGATTATAACAGCACGGTTAACCGTACCCGGTTATCATGTTATTTAAAATGCGTACGGTAATAATAATTGTCGGGAATTTTGCCATGGTTTACCGTTAAACCCATAATCGTTCCATCCCTACTTGGCCAATATATTGGTTAACAGTCACATAATCATAATAAAAAAAGAAAATATATTTTGCTGTAAAATGTTTATACAAAACCACCTTAATGATGTCCATTATAAAAACAAATTGGACACAGACAAGCAATTACTTTGGATAGCCAAAAGAAGAATCATGTATGATAAAAGGAGCTTTCATATCTTATATCTGCAATATCTGAATTTGCCAATTCTACAATGGCAAAGGCATGATCCGCCCTACTCTGCCTCTGATCGGCTTAACATGATGTTTTTTGCTGGTAAAATTAGCTCGAAATTGTTAAGCTGTAATAATTTCTACATAATGAAGTTAATTATTCACAGTATAGGTAGCAACCTAGTTGCGGAGGGTAAGAAGAAACACTAATAAATTAAACATTATGTTTTTTATTAGCTTGAGATTGTTCACCGTAACGAGATCCAGTGAAAATGTTTGTCCGATGGCCATTGAGATGTATCAGCCACTTTGGTGGATGAAAGACATCCGAAGGCAGCTAGCAACCCAATTACAGTGTAACCTTTGCTGTAATTTAATGCTACACCTTGAATAGAATAAAAACATTGTTTTAAATAGTAGTAAACCACGACTCAGCATAATAATAAAACCAAATCTTACATTACATTTATTCATTTAGCTGACACTTTTATCCAAAGCGACTTACAATTGCTATATAAGTCAGAGGTCGCACAACTCTGGAGCAACTAGGGCTTAAGTGTCTTGCTCAGGGACACAATGGTGTATATGTCACAATGAGGGATTGAACCTGGGCATGTGTCTTATCCATTACGCCACCACCACCCAAATCTCCCCTTTCAAGGATCAATGGGTACCACCATGGATTCATCAGACCTTGCTAATGTTTAGTCAAATAAACCAGATGGACGCTGAGGGTTTTAAACATACAAATATTTTTTCATGTATAAATGAGTTGCTACTGTGAACAAATTGACTGCATTTAGAATAAATTATTACAGCTTAAAAATCTATTTTGCCAAAGACCAGTAGAACAGCAAAAAGGTCCTGTTCTTTCAGCGCAAGGAAAACATGACCATGACGTCATTAATAGGCCAAGCCAATCAGAGGCAGAGTAGGGCGGGTCATGGCTTCGCCATAAAAGGATTCACAAATTGGCATGCTGGACATTTTAATGGACAATTCATTAGTTGTAAAAGTAAGGCATCAACGCTAAGCGATTACCACAACTTGACATGGAAAAATATCCCACTGCTAGAGGGAAAAACAATTAAAAACTGCTCTTCCCTACTAACTCTACTAACTTCGCCACCGTCAAGCTACAATAATATCTTTGATTATCCGTCAATAGACCAGAATGGGGCTACACTGCAAGGCTTCTGTCTAGCCTCCCGCTCCCTCACTGCCCTCTGCATGGCTGCCCCTCATTACTGTAATTGACACGTCTATCCCTCCTCTTCCCCCTTAAAGGCGCTGATGGCTCAATTAGGAGCTGGCCGGAGGACTGATTGGACGCCAAGATAATGAGGTCACCGCTTGGCCAAAACTGAGCCCTGCGTCCAGCCGAACTAAGCTCGCTCTGTGACATACTGGAAGCCAAAAGACAGTTTATAAGTCACTCTAAAGACACATAAGTAAACAAATAAAAATGTATAATGGTGGAAAATGACTGACTTTTGGCTGAACTAGCTTTGCCTCATCATCTTAAGAGGGCAGGCATTGGGTTGTTCTGGTGAAAAGTGAGCGTCGCACATGTTATTCAAATCATCCAAGTGATGGTTATGCAACTCTTGCATATTCTTCCGATAAAGGAGAGCACAATCAAGCTCCGGGGAGGCATCTGTCTGTTTTGGAATAGTGTAATTAGTGGCTGTGACCTTTAGCAGATTATGTGCTAGCCAATGAAATGTGCCAAAGCCCTGAGATAAATGGTTGGGGCCTCAAACATGACTTGCGGTGGGGTTTGCCCATCGACAGCTCTCAGACGGGTTTTAGGACGGCCTTAATGGCTCAGTCTCCCCTCCACAAAGATGGACGCCATTGATTTGCACTCAGGTAGTCTTGAAACTTTTCATCAACCTGACAAAAAAAACATGAAAGATGAGAAAGATGAGAGAAAGATGTTACTAATCGTTCCTTGAACCATTACATGACCAGAGAACAATTTTAGAACTGTACAGTATTTTCTGTACTATATAATAGTTATTTTTGATGTTGGAGTAATATGTCTGAACTTGATAATAAACTGCATATTCATAAACGAATATGCAAAATATTGTTTAGGAGGGGACAAATTACAAGATGACTGCTACCAAAAATCATTACCTCCAAGCGTAATACTGTAGATATTGTGATTGGAGGTAATGTTAAAGAATTTCAAGAACATCTTTTTCATGTCTCATTTAACTCTTGCATTTGGATTATTTTCCAACTGATATCTTGCTATAAATTTTTCATTCGCAAACAAGTCAATGGGATCTGGAGCTGCAACAATTAGTTGATTAATTGATTAGTTGTTCAACTATTGAATTAATCGGCAACTATTTTGAGTCATTTTGTACGAAAAAAAGTCCAGATTCTCTGATTCCAACTTTTTAAATGTGAGTATTTTCTGGTTTCTTTACTTCCCAGCGACAACAACCTGAATGTCTTTGGGTTATGGATAAACGAGATATTTGAGGATGTCTTTTTGGGCTTCGGGAAACACTGATCAACATTATTTTTCCATTTTATAGACCAAACAGCTAATCAATTAATTGTGAAAATGACTGAAAATAACTCCAACTCCTTCAAAACCCTCCAATGAAAGGTCCTTATGTACCAGTTCCACTTGACAAAATAAAGAGGAGATATAAGGAAAGTAAATCTTATCATCCTGGTAAGTATTTGAGAAGTTATGCATTATTAAATGTTTGCCATTTATTTGCCAAGTGAGTTGCTCAGAGTTCGGGTTCTTGCTCAAGGAAACTGAAAACAGTTGAGATTGGACATGTCCCCAATTAACAGTTTTTTGTGTTTCCTTTCAGTTTTTAACATATATCTATTTCTATAATTTAAAAAAATCTCAACTACACTGGTCTCTCATCTGATTTTCCTTGCATTACTTACAATATAATAGACCTATATATTTTTTTGTATTAAATACAATATGCTTATAATATACTTCTGTGCTAAATTAACAAATAAATTATTGTTTGTCTTGATAGGCTGTATTTGACCTGAGAGACAAAAGTTCAAATTCCCATAAGCCAAATGATGCTTCAAGACCTGAATGACATCTTAAGGAATCGTTGCTGTGGACCCTCAGTTCGCTTACTTCTGTCCATCTTGGCAACCACTCCCAAATGTGTCAGCTCAAAGTCCTAAGAACTACAAATTTCAACAACGCTGTTATTTTAAGCATTTTAATAAAGTTATTCTGTTAATAATAGCAAGGTTTCGGGCAGCCACTATGTTGATCCTGCTATTGGATAAATGGGAGTAAGGAATCTCTGTGATCTAAACAATACAATGTGACATTTTGAGACATGGAGAACTTTAGCTTTGACTAAAAAACCATATTAAACACCAAATCCAAAACACATACTACAGATATAAATAAGCGTTGGTGGTAGAGATGGATGGATGAAATGTGTCATCTATGCTCTCAATCAGTGGGGCTGTACTATCTACAGATTTTGATACGAATGCATCTGCAGGGATGCCACACAGTGGTGGTATCACTCGGTCAAACTGGCCTACTTATATTCCAGCAACACTGGTATCTACCCTGGGATGGCACAGACAATCATGGCAGTTGAGTTCCAGTGCACAGGCCAGCCGGTGAACACGCTAAACCATAATCAGTGTCCTAATTTGACTGAGTCTGACTACACTACAGTACATGTTAAAGAAAACAGTTAAGAGATTTAATTAGAGTAAATCCAGAAAATGCCTTAACAGCATCACCGCTTGGCATCTGGCATCCGCATTAATAACATTTGTGTGTCTTTTGTACAAAAGCTACTCCAACATCAAGACACCACACACACACACACACACACACACACACACAGAAACTTAAACTAGTGCAGGGAAATATTATCATTTTCTTGAGGCTCTTGTTAAAATGAGGAAAATGCAGCTTTGAACAGTAGGTCTCTTGTATGTGTAGTTAAGTCTGCTCAATGTCATTAAACTACTGACCATGTTAGATCTGGTATGTGGAGTCCACTTGAGCTTAAAATGACATTTTAAACAAAGTCGGAGCAGGACTCATGGCTGAATCCAACAAACATTATGACAGATGGGAGTCTGGAGACTGAGTAGGCCCACTAACGGCAGACAGGTACCCTAGAGGATCTAATTTGACAGATCTAAGAACTAACGCTGCTATCAAAATACAGTATCTTGATTTTAACAAACCAAATGCCATAATTTAAGACAACATTAAAGCGGTTGATTTACAGTGCAAATGACGAGCTAGCTAAACAGGCCATTTCACAATTTTCAAGTTACGAGTCTCGGGCCGACAGCCATTACCTTCCTTACTCTCTCTATGCGAGCGGGAGCACACACACACACACACACACACACACACACACACACACACTCACACACACACACACACACACACGCACTACTTTAAATCACATTACGGACATTTTGTATTCAAATGAAGACTGTTCTTCTGTGTAGTTTACTGTACACCATGACAGTGCTACTGTTACTTTGCTGTATTTAAATCATAAAAGCAAGCATGTCTGCTCTTGGGTGAGGAAAAAAGACGCAGGAAGGAAATGTATCACTCCACTTACCCTGAAATATTGCTGATAAAAACCGAAAATAGGCCTGTCGCCACCTGCTCCACAAGTAAAACGTCTTAATTAAGAAGCCTTTGATTAATCACGCTAAAGCGACGTCTCTGTTTACATGAATCCGCGGCATTTTATTCCATTTAATGTTGAAGTAACTATACTGTCCACCCAGGCGATACAGTATACCCAGTGTATGATCAACGTCATTGACATTAGCCCGTGATTGACGCGTCGAAAATCCAATGACAAGCTGACGTGCGTGCCTCTCGTCCAATCACAGCGCGGTTTCGCCGAAGTGGGCTGGTTTGCGAGAGAGGACATGACGGAGGTGACGGCCATGTTCTGCACTGGTGTTTGTATCCCTCCGCTTCAGTATTTACCTTTTGCATGATTTTGCATGTGGGGAAAATGTCACTGTGCCCCACTGTGCCCTGCCTGCTTTCCATACGAGAACCCGCTTGGCCGTTTGTTTTTCACGTCTGTAATCACCACAACCGTGTAAGCAGCGAATAACCGACCGTTAAGTCTTATTATGGTTGTCAAAAGAGAGAAATGTTGAGTATTGTGAGGTGTTTATCGTATAAATTGTTTATCTAATGTCTCCCCGACCTTCTTATATCATGCTATGAGACGTTATGGCATCGTGACATACAGTAGGCTAACCTGCTGAAATGTCCAAGGATTGTTTTCAAAATAAAAATGTGCATATGTAGTGTAAATGTGGGGACACACAAACAAATAAATTGCAATACAATCATACACTATACTATAGGTCTATATTATAATGGGACACACATTGGTGTTCCAGCATGGGCATAAGATCCTAACCTTAAGATCATAAGGTCATTTGTCTACTCTGATTAGGCCTACTGTACATACTCTTATTATGTGCACATAAAATCACCTCTGTATCTAGACTAATTTATAATCTATTACAGGGCCAGATTAACATACTTAAAGAGCCCTTATTTTAAACCAACCACCCCACCCTAATCCTCTTCCCGAGTAAGTTTTCAATATTTTGATTTGAATATGCACCATGTAAGTATAACATCAACTGATAAGATTTAAGATAAGATATTCCTTTATTAATCCCTGTAGGGAAAATTCGTATTGACACAGCAGCATAGGTGACTGTAAAGAACAAGGAATATATTAAAAGGTATTCAAACTTAATTTTGACACAGAGGGCCTCTCAACAAGACCGATCTTCAAGGTCATGTAAAAATCAGCAACAACCTTAGGGCCCTTATTATTCAGGCTTTACTGTGCTTTAGTGGTGCATATTCCCAAACAGAATTTAATTGTTAACATTATTGGCCAATAATTCTGATTTTCAGGGTGCAGGTTGCGTGCATGGCATTGATTAATTTATGAATACACCTATGTGGCACGTTCACGTCAAGAGAAAGCTGCATTTACATGTGTTGTTTTGATCATAACAAACAAGCAGTTTATGACATAATACTGAAAATTGTCTGCGTCATCTTTATTAGCCAAAAAACATCATTATCATGCTCAATGTTGTTCAAGTGGTATCTGCATGCAGCAAGCTACTGTAGCTTGTGAGCATCCTGGCAGCTAAATCCATCCATGCAAAGCATTGACAAGAACTTTGAAGGAGCTTTCACGTTACGCTTGGTGAAGAGAAGCGTAGTAGTACTGTACTTACAGAGTTATTGCTGTTTGTTTTCTTGAGCTTTGAAAAAATGTAAAAAGGTTTACTGGATTTGAAATGCTGATACACTGTGACATACAGATATATCATAATTGAACATAAATATTAAAGCCCTGAGAACAGCTAGTGTCATTACATGACAGGAGTACTGGTTGGTTTCTGAGTGCATGATGAAGCTGATATGGTCCGTTTCTGCTACCTGCACTGCACTAAAGGTAAGGCTGTTTTTGTTACATACAACACATTTATCTGTCATTTGATTAATAGTTTGGGTGATTTAAAGACACTGTGTTTTGAAAAAGTTATCTGGAAAATTGAGTTGAAAGAACAAAGACTTCATTTACTTTTATTGAGAAATTGATATGCAACTTTTCTCCCCACTGATGAGAATTCTTTTAACAGTCTTTATTTAGGGTTTTTTTGATATTCTTCTAAAATATTTGTTTTCTAAAATATATTTTTCAAAATGTTTTGGTATGAACTAAAAATAAACAGACTTTGTAAATAGTATGTTGGAAGAGGAAGATGACTGTAAAGTTTTGTATACGGTGTCTATGGCGAAATATATCGATCACATTACAGATCAATGTGTTATAAGGAAACCAGAAACAGCCTCCCCTGCTGAGGGCTATAAAGCTATATAAGCACGTTGTTAGCTTAGCTTAGCATAAAGACTGAAAACAACGGGCAAAAGCTAGCCTGACTCGGTCCAAAAGTTAAAAAAAAATTAATCAGTCTAAAACCATCTCTCAAGTATGGCGGACCAAAACTACCAAAATAATAAATAAATAAATAATTCAAATAGAAAATGAATGCCATTAAATGCACCCCAAAAATTATATAAATGTATGGAATCATTAATGTATAAATGTGACATAAGTTGATATTTCTCTTTTAATTTGCTATTTGTTATTTTATTTTATTAATGTATATATTATTTTCCCTTTGCAGCCTCCCCCCATTTATTTCCCCAAACTTATGTATTTCTGTATTTTATTTTTAAATTTCTTCATGCATTTCTGCTTTATTATGCAAATGTGTCATGGTGTGTCATGTTATCATTAGGCAGTGGTAACTGCTTATAGTGATCACGTCTGTCCAGATCAAATTTATCACTATAAGCAGTTGATTATTATAACCAATTTTTTTCTTTTTCTTTATTTCTCATGAAGATTACCATCTTATTGACATTTTTATACATGAATATAAATTAATGAAATGGACTCCTTTTCTATTTATTTATTTATTGGCCCCATTTTGCTCCTAGCCCTGTCTGAATGGTCCGGGTGAAAGCATTATAGTCCACGAAGATAAGATACCTGCTACTGTGAGAGAGTGGGGAAGATAATTAGGCTACGCACTGCTAAAGATGTTTTTTTTTAAAGTCTCAACAACATTCTGACTTTAACACATTGTTCTTTCTTGAGCTAATGATGGAAGTAGCTTATGAGTGAGCCATCTGGTTTCCCTCTCATCTCTGTTGAGAGTTGAATATGTGCAGTACTGAGTGGGCAACCTTACAACATGGCTAATGGGTCTTCAGCTAAAGCAAACTCAGTATTCTCAGTATACCTCCATCGTTTTTACAACCTACTCCACACTCATCTATGTCCCACTCAATATGACAGCTGCAGTAGCTTGGAAAACAGCGATATGGGCCCGGAATTTGATTAATTTACTGTTTATCAGACCACAAATAAGACAAATTTGGTTGGAAGAATGATAGACGCTGGAGCAGAGTGTTTCTGGGGCTGGGCCTCATTTAACACACCTTAACTGTATACACTGATTTGGAACTTGATCATATTTTATGAAGAACATAACTTGGTGATTCCAGAGTTTCCTGATGGACAGATGGCTTTACTTTTTGCTAAAGTAACCACAAACTGTTGCTAACTGAGGTAAGAGATAAATCTAACTCTGTCCAGCAAGAAAGTCTGTAAATTGCAGAAAGTTCTCCATAAAATATATCAACTTCCAAATCAGTGAATACCCTCAGGGGTCAATAAAGTATTTCTGATTCTGATTCTGAATACAGTTAAGTTGTGTTTTAGTGAGCCTGACTGCTTGACTGCCTGTCTGCCTGTCTCAGTAGCAATGGCCAGTGGCCACAGGTGTGTGCGCGTGGGAGCAAGGCATGTAAAGTTGATCCATCCAGGAAAAAAGAAGACCCCATGACACACCTTCAATGACAGCCCCCTCATCTGCATAATGAAGCAGAAATGCATAAAGAAATGTAAGAAGAAAACACAAATAAATACATTTTGGGGGGAAAATGGGGAGCATAACATATATAAATAAAACACATATAACAATGTATCATTATTATTATTATTATTATTATTATACCTTTATTTAACCAGAAAAAAAATCTGGCCAAGACAGGTTGCTGACACATAGAAAATATAACATAAACATATAACATTTTCTCGTCTTCAAAAGGCTTCAGACTTGACTCGGACTTGAGGTGCGGGACTCCTGAACAATGTTTATTTTTAGGAAACGTCTGATGAGCTTGCTCTTATTCCCCTCCCTCCGTTACCTATAACCTACCTATGTAACACAAAGTATCAGCTGCGCGCGGCCACACGTGAGAGAGGACAACAAACACCAACATATATGGTGGGTGGTGATGGCGCAATGGATAAGATCCATGCCTTTGGTGTGAGAGACTGATATATGTATAGCAATTGTAAGTCGCTTTGGATAACGAATAAACGTAAACACCAGTGTCAGCTGCTGTGCCATTCGTCATAAACTTCGGCTTTAAAACTTCATACAACAAGGCCCAAACAAAAGAAGCGCTGAACGCAAAATAGGTTAGTAAACATTTTTAGCTCAGAATTGGCCATCTAACGTTAGCTTGCTTCTTGCTTTAGCTACGACCTACTCGAGGTTAACTCCGACTGTCGTTCTTTATGAAAGATGAATGAGCGTTTGTTTGCTTGCCAAACTTGTGGTGGTTGTTTAACGTAATCATATATGTCCCGCTGGCTGCAAACAGGTTACAGGTTTATTATTGATCATGTAACGTTACAGTTTTATTTAGTTAACGTAACACTGGATTTCAGAGTCTGCGGGGGGTGTTGACTTACAGTAGGCTAGATAATAAGCTGTTATTAATTGCATTGCACATTACATCGTTGTGCTCTGTAAGTGAAAAACAGGTTGCAGTTACAGAATTCCTTATAGCTATGCAGTTTTATAAGCAGCCTGGTTTGAACGCAGCAGGTGATACAACATTCATTATAACTACGAGTGACTTGAGACTTGACTTGGACTCTAGCTTAAAGACTTGACTTGGACTCTTGTTCAGAGACTTGAGACTTGACTTAGACTCTAGCTCAAGACTTGTGGGCATCTCTGCAAGAAAGTAAACAAGTGTTTTTATTCTCCAAAATATTTAACTATTTCCTCAATAGGGGATTTGGAGGTGACAAGGTATATAAACAATGCACAAAGGTAGGATGTGGTGAAGTCAGCTGGAGCCCATTTGCCCATTAGTTCATCCTGTAACTGAGATCACGTTGATGTCCATTGACTCTCCTGGGAGAGTTGTTGGATTCAAACTCACAAGCTACAAATAGGCATAAAGATGAGCCATAGATAGATATCGCAACACCCATCTCAGGTATGGACATCTCTATTAACCAGGAGAATGGGGAAGTAGAATTGTTAAAGCTGGAGTGCAGCACTTTGACTTATAAATGAACACCCATTACATTCAAGCTCTTGCCAAACGAGTTTACACAATACTGATAAAGCCTACCTATCACTGCCAGGTAAATCTCTCTGAACTCGTTATTATGATTGTAACTATGGAACTATGGAAATTTAGAACTATGGAAATTCCTCTGTATTCTTGTAACTATTTCTGAACATGAGTTTGTGAAAGGGACCTAAATGCCCACAAGAAAAGCAGTTAAGTATTGCAGGAATCCTATGATGACCTGGAAGTTTTAGGAAGTTCATAGAAGTCATTTCAATGAAGTCCAGTGGTAAGTAGAAACTCAAAGTTTGTAGCATAATAGTGTCCAGAGGCAGAAATAAGAATTTAAATGCAGGGTGCAGAGGACAGAGAGATCAACAAGACTCCAGAAAGAAATGCCCTCTAGGCTCCTCAGACGAACAGAGTGTGCATCTACATCAGCTGAAGAAAGGTTTATAGTGAGTTTATTGCTTGAAATATTAAGGGTGGTGGCTGTAGATCTGTTGGTAGAGCAACTGTTGAAGTGTCCTTGAGCTAGACACCGACCCCCACATTGCGATCAATTTACAGTAGGTGTACTTTGGACAAAAGCGCCTGCTATATAAATTTAATGTTATGAAACTAGTTAAACTGCAGAAACGGTAACTCTGAGTGGTGAAGTGGTTGTACTTGCAAAGGTATAGGACGCTTTCAGCAGGGAAACAGAGGAGGCAGCTTAAACAGAAATATCATCTGATACCATACATTAAACTAAATGATGTGAAAGAGCAAAAAAAATCTGAACCAATAAAAGATATGGACATGTCTTTAGTTTCATTCAAATACGCTGAATCACACACAGCTATAAAATGTCAAGGATGACTCAATAAAGAGAGAGAGAGGCTAAACTGTAAAAGTCTATTGAAGCTTATCTCAAAGAGATTTTTAAAGCAATTTTCTATCTGGGTGAAAAGCTTATTTGTTAAGGTTTTTTAAACCATAATAGTATACTTAGTAAACATGCAAGAAGATGTACACTGAACCACTGCTTCTAGTTATCTAGCAGTATGCCACTGTAGTTAAGATCAGCTCCATGCTGAATCATTGTACTGGATTACATTGGCATACATATTGTTTTCAGTCAACTTTGATCAATGTAGAAGTGATGATATAGATAAAATATTAAAAACGTATGTTTACCAAGTGGTGATGTCTGTTTTGGGGTAATCTAGCTAATCAAGGCGCTTCACTGCATTGATGCAAAAATAATACAACTTTGCTGTATATCAGTCAACAATGGAGATATTAAGGGAGAGCTACACCACGGCAAAATATCTGATGGTTGATTCTCACAGGATATATTTATGTCGTCATACTGCCCAACCCCAAAATCAAATCTCTTGTTCTAATTCCACCAGTTTACATCAAGTTTACGTCACTATCCGTGATTAAACTCACCTCAAAGTCATCCAGTTCACATGTGCAACCTGAACAAAGGGCAGCCGTAAAATGCAAGCTTATTGTTAGACAAAGGTGTTTTCATCCTCAGGACCAACCAAACCTGAGGGGTCATCATATCCCATCTGAACGCTTGGAAATGTGCTTTTACAGTCACTGTGGTAATGACAACAACAAGCCAAAGTGCTCTCCATGTATGTCTACCCCACTCTACTGCCCACACACACTCCACAAGGCCTCCCACACACACTCCACTCTGCCAACATGTTACTCTTTTATGATCTCATTTTAATGTGGATACTCAAGCTACTTGTCACTCTAGTTACTCATCAGGGTGTTTTCTGATAAACAAAAAATAGGTTAGTATTTGTATGTCTGTATTTCTGTTTTGTTTCACTGCATGACATTTTTATTTGCAGAACTAATGATATTCACATCATCCTCAGCTGTACTTTATGCTTGCTGCTAATGAGCACCTGTTAGCATGCTAACACGCTAAACTACGACGGTGGCCATTATTAAACATGTTAGCATTGTCAGTATGTTAAAATGTTGATGTTAGCTATTAGCTCAAAGCTAAAAGAGCTGCTAGCATGGCTGTAGACTTTTAATCTTGCCCAACATGCATTTATTAGTGATTATTCATGCCCCCCTACTAAGGCCAGTGTAATGAAATGCTGTATGTTTATTGTTCCCTCTAAATAAACTGGTTTAAGAAACAATAAAAAGTAATTTGACCAAAATAAACTCTGACATCAAGTAACATAAGCATCATGATCAAAGCTCTCCTGTGTGAGCAGTGAGCCCCCAACACAACACTATGTGGGAGTTTTCATTCATGTACTTTCACTGATAAATGTGACCATATGCAGACCTACAAAGAGAGAAACCTTCATAATTCAGTTGCAAGTGATTTCACAGATAGCTCAGTTCTCTGAAGATTCTTTGAATATGTACCTAATAACATTATTATCACCAGAGGTGACAGCATGGCTGGTATTGGTTTCACCTTGTGAGTCTGTGTGTGTGTGTCATCATGGCAAAATGTGGCCCTGGAGACACTTACTGTAGTGCCACAGAGGCAGTACTTTGTTTATGCGTCAACATAATAGCATCACAACTGTTACAGGTGTAATCAAAATGAAGGCAGCATTCAAAGAAGGGTTTGTTCTGAGCAAGGGTGTCAGATGTAGGAAAGTGGGCACCATTGCCCTCCCCACTTAACACCCCGGGCCATTTTAACTTAGGCATGATTAATCAGAAAATGACTTTTTCTGTAGGCAAAACTCAGCACCATGATTTCTGGATGCTTGATCAAAAACTAGTTTTGGTCACAAACTAACTTTTCATTAATGATCAGGTCATTCCTCACTCATAACTTGCCGTATTGTAAAGTGATACCAATGAAAAAGTTACCAAATATTTGCTTTATGTATAAGGACAATAGTTTGGGAAAAATATCTAAAGAAGTTGTACATACTCTAAGATATCTTCACAAAATAACTAAATCTCTCTTTCAGTCAGATGTATATAAAATATAATTTGAATATTCAAGATGCTTTGAGGTACTGTATATGCAGCTTAAAGCTATGTAACTACAGACTGGTTAAAGCGTATTTTTTTCTTCAAGTGTTCAACCTCTGCCTGTTGCAGACTTTAACAATAAAGATTTGCAAGGCAAAACTAGTTGCATTGATAATGAATGTTGTGAATAAGAAATGCACTGCAAACTGACAATGTGTGCTGTTAATGCAACAGCTGTGTGTTTGTGACAGAAATACGAAGATAAAACGAACTGGTGATTATTTGCATTGGCCAATGTAAAAGCTTCAAGACTCCTCTGTAAATGAGTAAAGTGCTGCTGGATGAAGACTCTACTAAAGTATCCACTTGTAAAATTGCTGCCAGGTGTTGCTGGCAGACTGACTGTGACATCTAACCTGAGGGCGTCAGAGCAACAATATGTGAAAACACACATACGCTTTAATTACTTTACGCTTTAATTACTTGTTTAATGAAATGTATGGGGTTAGTTGTTCTTATGTAGTTTGTATGATGCTTTGGGAATATTGTTGTTACACATTCATGCCAATAAAGCTAATTTGAATTGAATTGAATTGAATGTGAACATGAAATAAGTAGTTCAGTGAAGAAAAAATGTCTTTTTAAACCTACAGTGCATAACTTCTGTCTCCCTCTTCTGACAGTGAGCGTAATCACAGACTTTGAAACAGCATTTAGACAAAATCATCATGTGGCAGAGATAAAATATACGGTATAATATTAAACACAACATAAAGTGAATGAGTTAATGTGAAAGAAACTTCCTGTTTTACATTTACCACATTTAAACTGACTGTTTTTAGCTGTTACCAAACAAATAATGTGGTTTGTTGTTTTAATGACAGAACATTTTTCATTATGGTCTGTAGGAAGCATTTGTTCTTAAGGTTCAAAAGCACCCTCTCACTAATGCTATCACGCAGCTTGGATATGAGTGCAGACTGCTTTTTTTATGTTATGGGCTACATCCATAAACTGGTGGGTTTACAAATGACAGGGATCCTGAAGGAAAGAGCTGATGGTCTAGCACAGTGCCTTCAAAAAGGTATGTTGTGTTTTCTGATTATTCTAACCATTTTATTAATGTATTTAAATGTTCATTTATGTTTCTTGGTGATAGTGAAAAGATATTTCAAAGCCTAAATCAATATTTCATATTTCTGTTTAGCCTAAACACAGTAAAAACAATACATTTGTGTTATTATTTGTGTTTGCCAGTGAAGGAAGAGAAACTCAGATCTGAAAAAGATAAAGTCATATATTAAAATCTTACTGAAGTACAAAAGTATTTTAATCAAATTATACATAAAGTATTAAAAGTAAAACTTGTTATGCGAATGACTATTACTATATTTTGCATAACAGTAGATTAGTCCAGTGGTTCCCAACCTAGCAGGGGTCAGGCCCCTGCAAAGGGCTACAAAATAAATTGAAGTGGTTGTGAGATGATTAATGGGAAACAACAACGTTCTGATATATTTAGGACGATAGATAGATAGATAGATAGATAGATAGATAGATAGATAGATAGATAGATAGATAGATAGATAGATACCAACCAAACCAAACCAACAACTGGTTTAATCTTTTAAAAAGTAACTAACTGCAACTTTCAAATAAATGTACGCCTAGTGCAGTAAGAAGTACAATATTTCCTGAAATGTAGAAGAGAAGGTGAATAAAACAGCTCAAGTAAAGTACAAATACATTGTTTTGTGCTTTGCAGTACTTTTCCACCACTGGGGTTTGCATAATAGCGCTTGACGTTGAGTGGCCACCTGAGGCAGCATATAGTAAGGATTCAATAATCCTCTCTGGTGTGGATGTAACACACAAAGTGTCCACATGATGGCAGCAGGAGAACAGAGAAACAGGCATCCTTCTGTTTAGGCTGTTTTCTGTATTTTCTGTATTGCCACATCGATAATATAACCACGAGGCCAAATATGTCAACTATATATATATTTTTTTTATTCAGTAAAAACGCATTAAACCATCTGATATTATTGGCAGCTTTCCTGCAAACAGATCACATACTCTGGCAGAGGACTGAGGAATTATAACACCTTTACAGTAGCTATGAAATAACCGATTCTGATGATAAATCCTACAGTAGGCTACACAGTAAACCATACTGTTGCCTGCTGTAGGTTATATTCAGTGAAGGACAGTCCCCAAGAGATAATATGCATGCAAGTCTGAAACGTCGCAAGAAATATTTGTGCAGCTGCAGGTACCAGAACACACGCGCTGAATTTGAACCCTAATATGGAAACATAAGGAAGAAAGAAACAAAAAAATACTAAGATGGATTCCAATATGTTTGAGTTTTAATTTACGATGCTTTTAATATTTTTTGAAGAAACACAATTTCACCTGCTTATCTTTTGTGCACAAGTTAAAAACAAATTTCAAAAACTGCAACTGCTCATATATATTTTCTACAGTCTCTAATATTTCTTAAACCTATATTCTCGATAAAATAAGCAGTTAATAATTTAGCAAATTTCCAGTCACGAATAATGGATAATCAAAACATTACAGGATTATACATGTGTAAAAATATGAACTATTATCGCTCATTTCAGCCAAAGAAAAATGAGAGAGAGTAGAGGGAATGTAGCTTTTTTGATTGTGGTGTAATTCACCTGACTTAGGTTTTGCCTTTTTCTGTCGTAACTTCATGAACGACGAGTGGAGAAATCAAAGCGATTCAAAATGAAATGTGGGCTAATAGTGGGACAATCTTTCGAATTTCGATATTTTAGAAAAACGTAAACTTTAAATAAAATAGCTTGAAAATGAGCAAAATAATTTTTGTATTTTTCACTGGACCTGAAGCTTCAATTTCAAAGGGTGATTGTTGAAAATGTGGTTGTGCAAACCTCATTGGTTGAAAATAAAAAAGGTGAGTGCGGTCTGTTTGTTTGCTGAAGGCTATAAAATGATCTTAATAATCAAATCCTGAAATAAAACCTCTGCTAAAGAGCACAAAATCAATGTGTAACTAATCATCTAACCTCTAAGTCATAAAACATATACCTATTCGTTTTTTATGCACAGCCCTGCAACACAGCCAATTAAAATGTTTCTGGATTTATCTAAATTAGTCACCAGTTGTCCACTTAAATCTTGGGTGAAGTTCATCTGTTGGTCTCAGAGTCTAGTCAGAAACACAGACACATGTCCCCTTGACTTTTATTCTGTTCATTAACCCCTGCAACAAAAAGCCTGTTGAATCTAATAGAATTGGATTTCATTCACTTTCTGTCCACTTTGCTTTTGTGTAACATAAATATAATAGCCTATAATAAAATATATTCCAAATTGTTTTTGTTCACTTGTTTTCGATAGATTGAAAGTTTGTTTTTCAAAAAAAAAAACAGCTTTGTGGCAAATTCCCAGAGCAAGAGTAGAGAGTTAAACAAAATACAACCAAATCAAACTGTATTAAAAAAAGATATTTCTTTCATTATTTTTGAAGGGAGTTAATGGTGAATATAAAGTCCTGTAGGCCTACACTTTACAGTGTCTACAGTGTGTTTTATAATTATAAATTGATTAAAATGCACATGTTGGCTAAACAGACCCACATAGTTTAGTGTCAAAGCATGTGGGACTGAAAACTCATTCAGGGTTTTAAACAAAAATAAATCCATCTATCTATTCATTCTTGTTCCTCATTGGATCCAAGTCAACTTTTATATCAGCTATATAGGAAAGGCATGATAAGATGTGAGTAAGTTTATTTTGTTTTCTACTTTCACTTTTTAACATCATGCATCTAAGCCAGTAATATCTATTCAGTCAACCAAAACCTTAAAGCAATGTTCACTTCTTAAAAACAAGAAATGCCTCGTCCTCACATCAGCTAATCAGGAGATTGCACATAAGGAGCATTGGGCCAGTAAATAATTGGTGTATTCTTTCAAAATGCATTTGAAAACACTTACAGCTTTTAGTTACTATGAGGTGTTTGTAATTTTTTTCAATTATTTTATATATTCAATGTTGTTTTGGTTCTGTTTGTTATATGTGGACCCCAGGAAGACTAGCTGATTACTGCATTTCCTTTTTCTGGCTTTTGGTAACTAGCAAACCCTTTTATAAAAACTAAATAAACAATAAACAAGAACAGCTTCATATGGCCTCATGTGAGCAGTAACAATGAGGACTTCAGCATGTTCAAGGTTCAAGATGTTTACTGAAGCTATATTGGTGGGAATGCATAGACACATGTCCACAAGCAGAAAAGACTAACCTCACTTTGCTTTTCCTTCAGGGTATATGTCAACTAGCCTCTAGGGGAAGACACAACAGGGTCCAACAGCGGCACCACAATCTGAACAGTTACATCCTCTTGCCGCTCATGTCCTGTAGAAGCACTGTGATCTGCATTCACTGTGACTGTTTACATTATGTAAATTCTCTCCATCATGTTTGACACAAGGAGTCCTCTCACCCCAGAGGGTGACGAAGTGCATGTTTGTGGTTGTGTGTTCATATACCACCAGTTGACTTCATGCTATCCTCCGAAGAGCTTCCCACTGGAAAGAAGGAAGAGCTTCAGCTGTCAGATATTAAGTAAGGTCTTCGCACTAATCCATCAGTAAAATATAATGTATTTTAACAACAAATATCTTCTCCTCTACATCCTCTACATAGCCTATTTTATTCCTTACATTTAGTTGGGGGTCAAATGAAGTACAACTTTTGGCTTGCAACATTTCTCGAATATCTCTGCCTTCAGTCTCATGAAGTGCCCCCTCCTCTGTCATTTATTATACACCACCAAGTCTCATTAAGCTCCTATTCAAATCAGAGGACCCCAATTTGAATATTGGTGCGACGTGGGAGTGAAAGGGTGCCAGGTCCCTGCATCCACGAGTAAAAATACACACACTGAATCCTTGTGGTCAGGCAAAAGTATTACAACTCATATTTACAGTAATAACAGGAGAGGTTTTGTACCGATCAGCTGTACTTGCATGATGCTCGTGGATGTGCCTAAAAGCTGGTTTTGTCGCAATGTTGGCTGCCTCTCTGTTCAGTGAAGCCTGCATGGTGTCTGGGCTAGCAGCAATAAAACAATGGAGGGATGGTGAGGGTGCTTTACTGCTGTCGGAGGGTCTGAGACAGACTGTGACCCACCAGCCAGAAGACTGTCTGCTTCTCACGACCCGAGTAACGCGTTACAATAAGTATAGCAGGGCAACAAACCATTATTTTTGCCACTTTTTTAATGACTTTGTAGGAACCAAATTCAGTGGAAAACGTGGCACTTTTTCTCAGAAACATCTCACGGCATGAATAAATAAAGCTAAATAAAACTCTTTCATAATGGGATAGGATTTAATAAAGGTTCTATACTGAAGTACACTTTGAGTTAGGCTTCTTATACTTTTAAGTATTTCTGTTATATACATACTACGTTATAGGCCTACTTCTACATCTCAGAGGTCAATATCATACATAAAATCATATGACCGACAAATAAAATATGTGTTATAGATTAATCTACCCATATAAAGTAGTTGAAATGAGCTCCATCCCAACCAACTAAAATGCTGCTAACACATTAATAGATCAGAAATAATTCTTAAAGGCATCTTTTTCTGTATAAAAAGTACTTATACTTTTACTATTTAACTACTATTTTTCAGATAATACCTCAGTATTTTTAATTAAGTATGATTTTAAAGGAAGGACTTTTACACTTTGAAACTTTTGAAACTATTTTATTTCAGTAGGACTATCGCATCTATAGTCCTACAGAGTCTATAACTAGAAGTTCTTTCAGTCTTACATTAACTGTGCTATTATGTGCTAGTTATTTGTTTCTCTGTATTGTAATTCTACCACTTATATTTCTGTCTCTTCTGTAGTGTTCAGAGATCCCGCCATTGTTGCTCTTCTTAAGGGTTCTCCCATTTGTTCCAGATGATATTTTGTGAGGGGTGTATTTCCTTTCCCTAATCGAGGGGTTTAGGATTAACCATAAAGCCAAAGTTGTAATTTGGGCAGTGGTGGAAAAAGTATTTGGATCATTTACTTAAGTAAAAGTAGCTATACACACTATGAAAACACTAGTAAAAGTCCACCATTCAAAACCTTATCTAAGTCGTCATAATATATACTCACTTGGCAGAATATGAGCCCCTGTCAATGTTTTCCTATATATGATGTTTTTGGAATAATATTACTGCTGCATTATTGTTTATGTTAATTTTTTACTGCTGTAGTTTAAACTACTTTATATACTGTTGGGTAGTTTAATCTACAGCAATGCATCATATACTATTTATATTTAGATATCATCATATGTTTGTAGCATCGCTGTCCAGTGAGAACCATGTATCTCGAAAAACAGCCTTGTTTTAAGTTTTGTAACAATTCACTTTCCAGCTGATCCAAGGGGGGTTGAATAGTTTATTTGGAAAAGGAAAGCCTTAGTAGATAAGCTTAAGTTAAAAATATAAGCTTAAATTTGAAGGAAAACTTAATCTTTCATTTTATCAGAGCAAAATCGCATCTAAAATCTCCAAATTTGGAGATGCATGGTTTTCACTGCATAGGAAGGGCACAGAAATTTGAAAATAAATTGTAATCTTAACAGCAGGTAGTAGCTAAAGCTGCCAGACAAATACAGTGGATAAAAAAGTGCAATATTTTCCTCTGAGATGTAGTGGAATAGAAGTATAAGTAGTAAGAAGTAGCAAATAAATAAAGTAGAAAATTTGAACTTAAGTAAAGGTTTCATTGTGTTATTTAAACAAACCCAGCTTGATTTAGCCTAGATTTAAGTTAAAGTAAATCTAATTTTGAAGTTGCCGTTTCCTCATACCAGGCAGCCATATTTATGTTGTACTAGGCCTATATACCCTATGTCAAACTCAGTTGTGACGACAAGTAGCTACAAATACTACTATTGTTAATAGTGACTTTTTTTGTGATTTCCTAGCAACAAGGCGTGTGCAGGTGTTGGTGTAAGCGCGCCTCTGTGAGCTTCTTGGTAGAGGGGTTAAAAATGAACTTAAGTTATCTCATCACAGCTCAGTAAACGTGTGTGTGGATCTGGTCCCACATACGTAGAGCAGAGAGAAAACGGCTACAGTTCACGTCAACATCCGTCAGTCCATTATCAGAGGCTCTCCCGGGTCTTTCAGCTCCGCATGTCCATCATTCATATAGAGAATGACTCTGCCAAACAGGTCTGAGGTTTCCATCTGTTTAGGGAATTGTTTTTGAAAGATAAAGATAAAAGCAAAATAAAGTTTCACTGTACCACTAATAAACAAGACATATAGAGGGGTAGGGGCTTTATTAATGGTTGATAAATCATTTACTAATTCCTTATCAGTTTTACACCTTTAATAACAACATTTAGGATTGTCAGATTGTGATAAAATCCCTATGTAACATTGCTGTTATAAAAGTTGTTGATAAATGCTTAATAAGTTGTTAATAAATGGACTTTGGTCCAGAACCTCGGCAACATTTTTTACTTGCAAGTAAGTGGCCACATGGTAACAGTTACATAACCTGACTAACATAACCTGGCTATGTAAAATGTGTTGTTATTAATGGATTACAACTGACCATAAAGCTTTTATTAATGTTTTATTAACCAGTTATAAAGCCATTTACTACAATGAATAAATCCTTTATAAAGCAAGTCTGCCTGTAGGCTACTTATGTAGTACCAAATAGGTATGTTTTCTAACTGAAGCGTAGCTGTAGGACATTTGTACAATTTGTAGTGAGCGGCCTGTGTATGAAGGCACTTCCACACACCGATGTGGTCTAGACAGATCAACATGACTGAGTAAACTTTCTTTAATGCAAATGATGAACACATCTATGGCTATACAGACAAGACTGAGACCATATAAAATAACGTTTGAGAGGATTCTTGTTTCACTGATTCAAAAGATTTCTGGTGTGATTATCATGATAATTAGCCAAGCGGGAGCGCCTCTCCAGTGTGCCTCCACAAGTTTTAGTACCACAGACAACCACCATCTTAGAGATATGTCAATTCTGGGTGGGAAGCCAAATACAAAGACATGACTTTTCGCATTTAACCATCTAAAAATCACAGAGCCTTGTCTGCATTTCTGCAGTACGATCATGAATAATTCCCTGTACTGGCCGACAAACAATTGTAGGTAGGCTACTATAAGGATAGGATATGTAGGCAAAACTTACAAGCTTGAATATCAATTGGAAATAGCCAAAAGCGAGAGCATGATGTTCATGATGCTGAGTCAGGCCTACTTTAATGAGCACATTAGATTAATAGGTAGCGTTTGAGTAGAAATATAATATAATACTTTTACTGGAATTCAAACAACTCTCTAAACATATCATGTGGATATATATAGGAATATTACAGGGATAACACAATACAGGCATGCAGATTAATGACACTGACTCACACACTGAAAGCTCCTGTAAGACTTAGACGTTAGTTTGGATGAATGAATGATGGTGCCACATGCACTTCTACATGCGTCTGTTGGGGGGCGTGAGAGGCGCTGCCATAGGTCCTTATTATAATTACATTGGCCGTCTTGCATAATATCAAAAATCTCAGAGGGTGGGAACAGTGTTACCTCACTGACTCACGAGGGGGTGGCGCTTGGACGACGTATATGATTTTGGACAAATGAGATGTTAAACCATTTGGAGACAACGGTGGTGGAGATGTAGTCATCCAGGCGGGAAGCCCCAACTCTCCTGTTTGGTGAGGGGAGGACGGGGGCCGCGGATGTGGAGGACAGCCGTGTGACGATATGCCCGGAAAAAAAACAAGAGGACCCGTTAGAATAAAACAATGGACGGGGCCGGCGGGACGTCACGATGCGCCGTCGCCACAAAGCTCCATACGCCGCTCATGAACGCGCTCACTTGGCTCCCAGCATGCCGCACGTCCGGAGGGACCGCTGCTTACCAGGAGCTCATCCAAGCCCAGTGCAACCCACCCTGCTGCATCTGAGGAGGGACAGTAAGAACCGTGTTTTGTATTATGAGTGATTTTGTGGCAAATGAGTCTTAGTTTCAACAAAAACCTACAGGAGAGGTGAAGAAGAGGGTTTATATGGCGAGCTTATGCGTGTTTAGGCGATACACTGTATTATGTGTTTTACCTATTGTGGAATAAGTGAGGATCTACAGACCGACTAAATACTAAATCTCTGCATTTTCTCCCAATGTGGCTTTTTCTGTTCTCAGACCAGTTTAAGGTCTGTATGAATGGTGCTGCTGCTGCGCATCTGAGATAAAGGCTGAACACAGTCTGATGGCAGCAGCACAGACGTGTAGTTTCACTTGTGGCTGCAGCCCAGAGATCCTATATGTCCGAGGGAGTTTGACTTCATACTTCTATGGTCAGATGTCAGCAGTCAGCAATTTTAGCGCTGAGTTTAGTGGCCTTTCTTCTGGCAGGTGATCTCTTGTCTTCCGCAAGGAATTTTGATCAGTTTTCAGTCTTTATTGGCGACTTTATTAGTATTAATGTTACTATTGTACCAAAGAACGAGGATCAACATTGTTCTTTCTCTCCTCTCTATCCTTCTGCTCATTTAACCTACATTTTTAACAAGAACAGACTCTTAGAGTTTTCCCCCCACTTTTCTGGTTTGGCAACAAAGGTTTGGTGTATTTGATGCCAATAAAGCAATGCTGAATTTAAATCTGAATCTTTTCAGTGACACTGACCCCGGATCAGCCTTATGTTCTGTTGTTATCATCCTTGCTATTACATAAGTTCATGTTGCACCATTTTCACAGGGTTAATTCCCAAACTGTAGAGATAGTAAACCCTGCCGCTCACTTTAGCTATAAGGCATCTCCTTGTAGATTTTAGTAAAGTGTAATTGTATTGTTGCATGGAGTACACCGGCCTGTGGTGGTGTCAAGGGCCGGGTGGTGCAACCTTTCGCAGCAGTGTTGCGTTGTGTGTGGCCAGTTTGCTGTCAACAGATTACGCGCAGAAAAGCCTAAAATGGGGGGAGTGGGGGTATGTAAAAAGCAAAAGGTGATTATTGTACATGAACAGTGTGCGGCTTCCTGCAGCCTGGGATTATAGTGCCAGCACAGAGCTCTTACATAAGGCCTGTTTAATCTGTGTGAGTGGGAAGCCAGACCTCCCTCTCAAGCATGTATATATTTATTTTCTGCTATAATTATTACATACATAACTTTTAGTATTAAGTATGTATTTATAGTTAATTCATGGTTACTGCGCCAAACCCTAGAGATATTTCTTGTTAACCTACTAGCTATATTGCTGGACTTTGTATTGCAAACAAATTCTCTGTGCATCAGGTTTATTATAGAGAAACACTGATTTTACGCATGCAAGGGACTACTTAATGTATTTTGCTTTATCACTAAGGCCCTGAACTGCATAACTCACTCGTACAGGGTCCAGGCCGCATGAAGTAAATTATTCCCCCAAATTTCAGATGCTATATCATGTGCAGTAAACATGACTCTGCACTTCGACTGAACAGGTGAATCCAGGCAAAAATACACGGCCGGTTGACCTCGCCAATGAAAATCCCCCCTTAAAGACATGAATGAGACACGGAAATATTTAGTCTGGAAGGCATGTTGAGACAGCTGACTGCCCCGTGAGACACAAGGCTCTAATTTGAAAAGGGACCGCGGTGAGTCTGCAGCAACATCTCTGGAGCCTCACTCTGGCGCAGAGTCAGACCTCCCTCTCAAGCTGCAGGTGCAAAGCTGAACGACCCTGCTGAGCAACGCAAACTGGACTCGTTTGTGACCTAGTAGGCAGATTTCCCACCTAGTGGTGTTTTCCAGGGATTTTCCAGAGAGAAAGAGAGAGAGAGGGGATCGTGTGTTTTATTCAGCCTAAAGATGTATTTCTGGGACATTTTTGTCAACTTTTCATCCTATCCCCAAGTCATTTTTTAATTTTTTTCTTATTCCAGAAACATAAACACAAAAGCACCAGAAATGAAGATGAAGGCTTCCTCCAACTCCCAGGTGAATATGAATGATTTCACTTTAACTTTAACACTGATGACTGTGTAGGACTTAAACTGGCTTAGAATAATAATACACAGAAAATTAGAAACACCTACACTCCCCCTCTCTCCCTCTCTCTCGCTGTGTGGAACTAATCGATCACTTCTGGAAATCATTTTAAAATCCTTTCTGGATCTTTTCTGTGGACGCGACTGTTCCGCTCACATTTCGCAGCAGTTACAGTCTTTTATGGTCCTGACAATCTATTAAAGTAGAACATTTTCACTGTATTGCCGTCAAGTTACCTTGAGAGAACACTTCAGTGTAATTTCCCCACAGGGACCTGGGGGTCAGACGAACCTAATGTCTTTTTTGTTTCTTTATCATTTTCCATGCATTACATTATCTTATAGGTTTTTTAAAGCTATATAGTATGTCACAAGCTGTTCATGCCATACTGGTCTCTGCACGGCCTGATTCCAGGAAATGCATCAGATATCAGCTTAAAGAAAAGGTCTCAAGTGTCTCATTTGAGTCAATTTACAGTCAGCGGTGCTAAATGCTTTAAATCACAAATGCTTTGTGAAAGCCTCTGGTTAGCACCTGACAAACATGAATAACACAAACAGAAAAAAACAAAAAGCAATATATATATAAAGAATCCGCTGCAATAATAATAATTATTAGCATTTTATTAAATTTAGTATAGCGAAATACACACGAGGCATAGGCTATTATAAAACGACGATTAGGCTACTTGACAATTATTGTGTCCATTGTAGCAGCTATAGACATCCCACTTAAATTTCATGCAATTCAAATTTTGGAATTTAAAAAACTTAAAACACGCGCGCGCACACACACACACACACACACACACACACACACACACACAGTAAATGGGAAAGAAAAGCACAGTTCAGAATCAGAGACAGCTTTATTTGCCAGGTATGTGTACACATACGAGGAATTTGACTCTGGATTGTACAATGCTCACGCTGTGCTACTTATAGGCTACAATAACACAATAATACATTAATAAAATCAAACACACATTATAAACAAAAACGAAATAGACAGATTGAGACAATAGTGTAATAGTGCAATGAAAAACAATAAATACATTGCAAACGAGAAAGTTGTCAGCAAGTGTGAACCCTGAAGTCGTGAACTCGTGTTAAAACGTGCGTGTCGCGGCCTGCAAACAGCAAAGTGATCTCCACTAATGGATTGAGGGTTTTTTTTGGGCAAAAATCCAAAGCCTTCAGCATAATTCATCCTCTCTGGGAGACCTTCGAGTAAGCAAATGCAAAATAAAATGTTACGCATTCAATTATGTGCAGCCTGTAATATCTTTATCCGCATTTTTCTGCTTTCCTGCAGCTTTAACTGTTGTTAACAGTTCATTTAGCGGTGTGTGTTTGTGGATGGAAGCAGTGGCCTATTTTCACGATGCTGTAAGAAAGAACATCTTCTCCATAATGGCGTGTGTGTGTGTGTTAATTAGGCATCACACATCACACCTCGCTGCTAACACACTAATTGAAAGCCAGCGATGCCTGTGACGTCACTCCCCTCTCTCGCCAAAAGCATTAAAAAAGCACTTTATGGGGGGGGGATAAACGCTTTTAAAAAAAATTTTTTTAGACATATACACACACTCACACTGATGTATTTGGCTTGGGGTCTAAATATTTTTGTATTTTCACATTGTCACAATTTAAATAAATATGATTGCACTTGCCTAAAGTAAAAAGGATCTAATTCAAATATCTTGTAATATTTAAAATAAACATGTCTAAAAGGTCTAAAAAATACTGCATAATGATATAAATTAATAATAACCACAATAATTGCCCCACATTTCTTTACTTGCATACATTTTGTAACCTTTTTTTTGCACATTTAAGTGAAGCTATCAGTCACTTACACACATGAGAAATATATCAAACTAACTCCTTTACAGTTGGTGTTACATCTGAACTGCCATGCTGGACTGAAGATATATTTTTAAACGATACATAACCTGCATGGAATATTTTGAGGATGTTAATATTTTAATAATGCTCATGATATATATATATATATATATATATATAAAGAACTACAGGAAGACAAACAAGTACTTCTTCAAGAATTATGAATGTGACATCTCGCCCGTTTGTACAGTTTAAATAATTTCAGCTGGGAATATAGATGATATATAGACAGTAATTGAGTATTTACCCCACTGTAAAATGAGGGCATGTGTTACATTTTCAAAGAATTTCCTTTTAGCATTCTGCTATAACATTTTCTATTTGCACTATTTGTGTAAATTCTTCTCCATTTCATCCCCTAGCGTCCGATGCCCCTCATAAAGATTTTTATTGTTGTTGTCTTTAGTTCACTGGATAGTCAGCTATAATGCTTTGTTTTGAATTCCTATAAGAACCTATTCACATTTCAGACATATAAAAAACACTTAATAGCTTGGAAAATGTGTTTTCCCAGCAGTATCCCTTGTGAATCTTTAGTCGTGCTTGTTTTTCATCTCATTTCTCTGAGGCGTTTTTTTAACACCATGTGATAAATCATTTGCATTACCGCTCCAGATTTATGACTATTATTGTCATTATTTCCGCCTCTGGAATACATGCAAAACACATCAAATGAGCGATGTTTTGGTGAATTAGCCCTTTAAAGCAGTTTTCCCTGTCATTGTTTGTCCTCACAGGTGTGTCGGAGGTGTGTGTGTGTGTGTGTGTGTGTGTGTGTGTGTGTGTGTGTTGCCAGCAGAGAGCTGTGTTTGCAGGCCTGAGGGGTTGTCTGTTATCTTTGGTTATCTAGCTGTATGAGTGACGTACATTCTTCATAAAGCTAGATAACCGAAAGTAACAAGAATCCCATTACACGCCTGCACAGGAGACGAGCACTAAATAAAAAAGAGAGGAATGGGCTTGGACGATGGACTGTGCCAACCGATGACGTGAAGGTATGATGCTGTGATGCTGTGTTACATAAGGCATCATTTTATAAGGGAGGGGAGGGGGTCTCTTGGAGAGGATCCAATGTGCACAAGGAGACACAAATAATCAATATTTGAACTGAAATTACAGAAAGTATTTTGATTTTCACAAAATACATCAAATTTGCTTGTTGTATACAAACCACATGTAGTGCAGTGGTGGGGTGTAGCTTGTGCTGCTGTGTGGATTCGTACAATATGCTGGTTGACAGGATGATAGTGTGCGAGTTAACGTGTGAATATTTCGTCATACTATCTCATTTCAAACCACTGGTATAGGGCAAACTGTCAATCAAGGCGGTCGATGAGGACGGAAAAAACAAATTCAACATTGAAGTCCTTCTAAATATGCACTTTAAAGTCACACAGTAATGCAAAATAACCAATTCATACATTATCCACAGTATCTGCTCCTCCTATTGAAAACAATCTGTTATTTTTACATTCAAGATGTACTTTTGTCTCCTGGTAAAACAGAGAATCATTAATCATTATTATACACAAAAATATTCCAACCAATAGTATGGTCACATATTTAGCAGACATTCAGTTGCCTCTACCCCTTCAAATAAAGTAAAATGGCCCTTCTCTCTATAAATGATATCCCAGTGTCTTACTAGCTTGGAGTTAATCCTTTCCTATTCTGTCCAAAAATCGCGCTTCAGGAGGACATGCATCAAATTAACAAAGTACAATGCAATGAAAATCAATTTCACTGTCACTTTAAACCTCCTCTGGTGCTCTGTAGGAAGTGAGGGCTGAAGCGTTTTGCTAAAGAATAAACTGTAGGATTCAGTAAAGGGCCAAATTCAAGCATTGCTGACTTTTTCTCAAAAAGCTGATGTGCGCACCTGAGGGCCTTATTTTCCAGTTATTTCCCAGGGTTTTAGTCTGCTCGGTGTGCCAGATTAAACCAAACTGTGCAGCCAAATCAGACATTGTCGAGTATGAAAAGCATACAAAACTGACATTTCTACCACTCTTTTATGAGGCGAAGTCCACCCATCTATAACTAGAAAGGTAAACTGTGAAAGAGGTTTATTCTCGGTGCACTGTGGCTCAGAGATTTACGACCTATCCAGTCTTTGTTTTTTTAGATTAGAGGCCTCTCTAACTGATCACAAATGTGCCTGTGAAGACACTAACAACACCTCATCGGTTTTGTTTCTGAAAAACGTATTATCGCTGCAAATACATCATTGAAGAATGAAGCATATTGCTTCCATGAGCTGCAGTTACTTCAGGAAGGAGAAGAATAAGGGAGTTTACGGTTTCAAAGCACTTGGATAGGATGTTGAGATAAATGTTAAACTAAAAAAACAATTATCATTGATAAAATCCCTTCCTTTTTGTTATAGGCCACTCTCTCTCTTTCTCACACACACACAAAAACAAATGCACAACCATACACACACACACACACACACACACACACACACACACACAAATTTCTTTGTATAATTGCACTTCTTTTTTGGTAAGAATTTTGCCCCAATCTGTTTCTAATTAGCCTCTTTTTCTTTTTGCCTTTTCATCGATGCCAGATAATTGGCTAAAGCTTTCTAGCACAGTTTTCTTGCTGGAATCTTTTTTAGGAGGGAAATCTGTTTGTTGTCGTTGGTTGTGGTGTGAAGTATGCATGCTTGAGACATGAAGCTGTAGCTCTTTACATTCAGACACCTGGTAAATGGAGGTATCTGTAACTGGCAAGCAGATTTCTACATGTCTACATTTCCATGTAAATATAGAAATTAATAACCAAGCAAGAGAGCCTCCAGCCTCATCAGCTTCTATTTTAAACAGAGCACAAACACACAACCGTCTCCTCAATTTTTGGTCGAGTTTCGGGGTTTGGATGATTTATTAAATGGATGATAACGTGCATGCACATCCTCTGGGGTTTTAGAGAGCATGTCCTACAGAAGCAGTGGTGCTGAGAGAGGTGAAACAACACAAAGAACACCTCGAGAGGCAAACACTTTGCCATCATTTGGAGCATCTCCATTCCAGTTGATGCTCTTCTGCAGTTGATTTTCTGTTTTTCCTGCTAAAGAACTGAAAGACAGAATCTTTGAGGCACAAGAAGACAGTGAGGAAAGATGGTGCATGTGTCATCCCTCTCCCATCTTTAGCGTAGCAATGTTGAGAATAAAAACTATCTAGGAACATAAAATCTTTAAAAGTTGCTAACAACAACGACTCAACTGTCTGTAGTGTGAGGTAGTGTGAGGTTTCAATCTGGAGAAGTCCCCATACATTAGTGAAAACAAGGCTTTGAGAATTATTTAATTTACTGAATTAATTTTTAAAGCAAAGAAAAAATTCTGCTTTACATTAATGCAATGTTTATACATTGCAACTAAATTTGTTATATTTGCAATTTATGCAGCTTTTAATATTTTGAAATCTTATGTTTTGGTAGATAGAAAAATAGGTTATAAGCTATTTTTCTGTTTACATGTGCTTTTGCACCTTAAAGTGACACTGTACTTTCCCCACGCACACTTCCCAACATGTTTCTTCTTTCTTTTTCTTTTCCCCTCATTCATTTAATTTTATTCTTTTGGTTTTTCCCCAGCTTGGATTCTCAGATGGTTGGTTCTGATTTGTATGCATTTGCATAATGAATGTAATTTGCATGCTCAGGGGCAGACCATACCATGAGAACGGCTGTGTTGGTTGTTTGTGTGTGTGTGTGTGTGTGTGTTCATGCATGGGCACATGTGTGTGTTTGTATGTGTGCGCTGTATATTAAGCACATGTAAATTACATGTTTTTTTTCATACAAACAGACCATCACAGTGTTGTTGAGTTTCACACCCAAACTGTATAAACACTTTGTTCTTCCTCTCTGATATGTGAGTGTGTGTGTGTCTTTGCGTGTCCATGTGTGGGAGAATTCCTCCTCTACGTGTATGTGTGTGTGTGTGTGTGTGCATATAGGGCAGCAATCTGACGATCATGCCTTTTTCTGTCTCTCCGCCTCTCTTTTTCCCCTGTCTTGGTAACCGTTCAGCAATGTACCGACTAGAAGAATGAAAATAAGAGACTCCCCTTCTCAATCCCATAATCCTCCTCTTCTCAGACCCCTCCCTTGCCAGTTTGTCCTCCTCTCCCACACAGCAAGTCACAGTCCTGCCACCATCTTAGGTGTTAAGACTGGCACAAAATGGCAGCTGAAAAAAGGGAACATGGACAGCCAGCGCTGCACCTTCCCCCACCTCATGTTGGCCCCCCCGATCCTTTTCGCGCCATTGGTTGCCTCAAGACAGTGTTAATTACTGCCAGTTTGTTAATTGTAGAGATCGCCCCAAGAGACACGCGGGAAGGGATGAGATTGGAGGAAACCGTAGAGCCAGTAGCTTTTGAGTGTCGGCAAGCTGGCATTTTTAAGGGCAGCTGCGGTTCTTGAGTCGCTTTCGCTGTGCCCGTCGTCACGCTGCAGACACTGGTGATCGACCAGTGATCTGGATTCCCCCTCTGAAAACTCTTTTTCGACCGCTTGATTTCTGGGACGTTAATTAGATTATTCCAAGGGTTTTGATTACAAAGTGTTACAATTTTGCTCTACTGGCATTATTTCTGCGTGTGGAGCATTCATTTACGCTGAAGGCGTGTGCAGACAGCTTCATTTGATGATGCGGAAAAAACCCACCTACATGCTCCCTAACACCCACAAGGAGCCGTAATTAGCAACATAGTTGTCTTAATAATAAATAATAAATCCCTGCTTGTTGTCACACTTGGTTGAGTCACATGTGCAATTTTAAAATTGGCTTGTAGAAGAATATTTGTTGCCGTATGGACTATTTGACACAGCGCCATTAACTTCCACTGATTTCTGAATTAGAGGAGATTTTACTGGTAATAATATTTAATAATTAAACATCAATTCTCTCTATTTTGTTGCTGTTGAATGCGTCAAACGTGAAATGTTATGATCATGCATTTTAACCATTTGGTTTCGAAAGGGTTTCACAGTCCAAGAGATTAAATAAATGTCTTTTGTGATTTAACTGTAAATAACTCTACATTAATATACAGTAACTTTGTGCTGTTGAATAAAAACCATCATGCCAACTTTTCTGGCTTTACTTTGAGCATGCTCAGCTGGTTTGAAAAGATTAACATTTCACTGATTTTGAGTTCGGAGGTTTTATGTGACATCGGCAATTAAGCCAACCTTCACACAGTGTTAAAGAAGTGAGTAGGATCACCTCCTTCGATGTGGTTTTTCAACCTGACCACCGAACCTGCAACTCTCACCACCACTGCCAGAAACGAGCGACCCACCTATGAGTCCTGGGAGGGTAAAGTGTAGTAAGTGACTGAGAAAGACTGGACAGAGGGTAGGATGAGGAGGGGGGGGGCTGACAGACAAGGAGAGGGAGCCTGCGACAGTGAGATCTCAATAGTGAGAGGCCTTCTTTGTGTTTCTGTGTGAGGTTTATTTTGGGGGGTGCAGGAGGCGCTAAGCAAGGAGGGGAAGAGGAGAGGGTGGGGATCCTATCCTGGGCCCTCAGACAAGCGGTACATTGTCCTCCCCAATGTGTGGCGGCACTTGTGGCGTAACGCCATTATTTAGGCCAGTGGAGGGAAGGGGGGTCTGGAGACCAGCTTAACCAAAACTCCAATTAGACCCGGATCGTCCTGATTAATGGACAAGGGAGATTGGTAAACAATACTGGCCATTGTTAATGTAACCTCCCCTCCTCACACACACACACACACACACACACACACACACACACACACACACACACACACACACACACACACACCGGTTTCTTTCACTCAGCAGACCTTCCATCCCTACTGCCTCTGACACACACACACACACACACACAATTTGCCTATCATGCCAGTGCTCAGAGGCCTGCCATTAGCATGCTGCTCATGGTTTTTCTTTCAGTTTTTTGCAGCCTCAGTGTAAAGTTTGTTGGTCCTCGCATGCAAACTGCCTAAATGTAACTTATTAATCTTTTCATAGATAAAAAGAATTAGTTTAAATACATTTTTTTACATTTAAATGTAAAGTTCAAGACAAAAAGTTCACATTTCATAAACTAAAACTGTAAATTTATGAAAACAAAAGGATAACAGTTCTAAAGCTATGTCCAAATGTATTTAACATGCAGACAAAATGTGATTTAAGTTCAACGTGGAGCGACAAAACTGAGGCGTCTTTCTTCAAAAGCAGCACTGGGCTCATATGTTAATCACACACCATGCAATGCGAGGCTCTGCATTTGAATACGTCCTACTTTATTGTTTTTTTTAAGCATATGCGCTGAATAATTAGCCACCACATAGTCCAATCAGTGGCATGCCAATGTGGGGTTGCCATGGTGACCCCATCAGTTCTTAGCCCTCCTTCCCCTCCACCCCTCACCTCCTCCTCCTGCCTGCCTACAAACAGGACGGGGAAAAATAAAGCGTGGGAAAAAAAACACTTTGGTGGCTCAGACAATGATAGTTGAGGAGGGGGGGGGGGGGGGGGGGGAGGAGAAAGAGTAGGAGAAGGAGAGGGAGAGGAGAAGGAGGTGTGATGTTGGTGATTGGGAGAGCAGCTTGTGTCTAGACCATACTGGCAAATACAGACATGGCTGTTTTGGAGTTTTGTGTTTCACCTCCTTTATCTGGGTTGATTGTTTTTATGTGTGAGTTTTTTCCCTCTGTTATTAGCGTGTCATCTATGGGCGGTGAATGTGAGCTTACAGTAAAAAATTTAAAAAGCAGTAAAGGCAATACAGTAAACACCAACAGTGAGCTTTGTGATAAATTATGCCTGGCTTAGCTCAGAGTCCCACTAATGTTTGAGTCTGTGCACATGATCAGGCTGCAATCCGTCCACATATTTACCATGTATTTATTTTAACTGGGCTTTGTCAAAAAAGGCTGATTGTTCCCCAGAAATATCGGATATGTGTGTCACGCAGAATATATGAGTTTGGATTATTAATTGTATGTGTAGATGTGATTTAACCAGGCTGGTCTCCTGGGATCTATATCTTTAAGTCGTCTGCAGTCCTATTCTGTAAATGCAGTGAAGTTGAACACAGTAGAATCAGAGCATCTGAGGAATTGGAGCGATTTGAGCCAACTGGTTCGCCAACATAATTTGAGTATAATACAACATTAAAAATACAACCACATAGATATTCTGTTGCTCCACATACTGCATTTGTACATGTATGAATAGTTTGGAAGAAATCATGAAACTGTACATCTGTACGGTACATGTTTTATTCTTTCTAGAAGCAAAGTTTGGAAGGCTATAGGTGAATGTGGTTGTGCTTTATTTTGTAGTTTTTTTAATGGATTTGTTTTTAATGTCTCCTCTTCTTCTTTTAAGGTTTCTGATCAGTCAGGAGTTGGGAATCACCAGATCTTTGCCGACCATCTCTTTGGATTGTGACTTTGAGTCCAATGATGTCCCATTCACACAGGACTACATCGTTGACCACTAATATACTGGAGGAAATGCATGGATTCTGTGAAAGCAGTCGTCTACAACAACAACAACAAGGCCTGACAGTGTTAACTCTGCTGTCCACCGTCAGGTCTTAAAAGTGGTAACAGATACAAGTGACAGAACATTGACAGAACATCTTTATCTGAAAGACAACAGACTTTGATGCAAGTGGACAAACTGTTGTGGATTGAATCTGTGAGAGTAAAGGACGGAAAAGTGGACGGTGTTGTGTTCTTGGGAATTGCTCTGCATAGCTGTTCTGAAAAAATCTGCACTAGAATTTCATTTAGGTCAGAGCTTAGATCACACTATCTCGATCTCTCTCAAAAAGCACAAAATTTCAGTCATTTGAGATTCAGAGTGGGTTTGTTTTTAAGGAAGTATAAAGAAAAGGTTAGATTTTAGATTTATAGGGTAGATGACAAAAATATTTGCTGTGATGTTTTGAATGTTTTGTACTATTATTATTAGTTTAACTATGAATTCTCCTTTAGATGAGAATTGTATCCCAGATCTTAAATGCTAGATTAAAACATTTTTAATCTTTTGAATCCTATTTGTTTTTATTTTTTTTCAGTTAGCAATTGAATTTGTATATTTGTCTGATGTAAAACTAGATGTTTCTATCAACTGTTCATTTTATCAATCCCTCAGATGACACATACAGTACAGTACATTTTTCACATTTCATCATCTCATTACTGTTTATTAGAGTGTACATTTCTATTTAACGACTTTTGTTCTTACAGATGATTTAAATCAGGTTAAATCAGTGATCACATACATCACATTTTCTTATTTTTTATTTTGTGTACAACAAGATTGGAGCCTAATTTCATTGCAACTTTCTACAATCTTTATTAAATTGTATTTTGTTATTTTTAGTGTACATATTCACTGCAGGGAAGCATTTTGTGCAATCATAATTATCATATGTTTACTTTTATCTATGCAAAAGAAATGAGTAGGAGGTTGCATTTGTTAAGTTTGCACTATTTGCATTAGTGTTTGCACATGAATTGTGTTTTGAAGTTAAGCACATTAGCAGCTAAATGTTCTGTTTCAGTTTGTGTCCACAGAGAAATGTTGTGAATTGTGATGTTTTACTAATATGCAGTATATGAGCATAGGTGCAATGTGTGCGTTATTCTGTATGCTGTAGAAACAATGAATACAGACCTCGCTAGTAGAAGTGTAGCCTTATATCCTTTAATTCAGTAATTACACAGTCTCAGAGACTAAAATCTGGATGTATTCCACATTTATCAGTCAAATCAGCTCCTCTTACGATGTACTACTGAATGCAGAGGATTTTGCTATGATCTAATGTGAATATGTGCAATAGAGTTTATGCAGGTTGAACACTATTTAGAGAGAATAATGCAATTGATATTATAATGCACTATAAAGTACTGTTTCAGGTTTTATGAGCATGATTTGCACATGTCTTTCTGTTAATGTGCTTGATGTCTGTACTATGCAACTGTTTCTACTGCAGTTAATGTAATCAATAAAAGTATCAATGTTTACAATGACAATAACTGTATGTGTGGATTTTTACTATGTCTACATTTGTGTGTGAAACAAGTTATATTATCTGTGATGAGAATGATAAAGGCGTAGAATCAACAATGACACAACGGTTATTTCACCAATTTGTTGAACCATCAAATTACATCCATATTACAATATCTGCTACAGTACATCGTCCACATACTAACGTTAAATAAACAACAACAACAGGGCATGTTTTGCAAACCTGACCTGAACTATCCATGTAGCCATGATTAGCTAAAGCATTTAATTATTATTTTTAATTAATTCATATGTAAAGCCATTTTTATGTATCAAGCAGATAACAAAACAAAACAGGATATCTGAGCCTGTTCTGTTCCTGTTTAATGCCCAAAATCATGTAAATAGTCACACTGAAGACAAAGAACTTAGAAGTAAACTCCAGCTCCCACTTTGCAACAGAGAGCCTAAGAAAATAAGTCATACACATCAAAAAAGGAATTCCATACCAATTTTGGATGATACATGGATTTATTTCCAGCATGCTCTGCATCATGGGGCTTTATCTGGGCACATGACCATCGAGCTGTGTGCTTTCAAAATGATTTCTATTCATTTTTTACTATTAGTTTTTTATAAATATGAACGATAAGGTTAGTTATATACTTTCTGTCATGGCTGTCATCTGATGGCTTTTACGTTTACCATCAGCCACATAGAAGCTTAACTGCTTGTGGTGCACTGCCTTGCTCAATGGCATGCCAGTGATTGTCATAAAGACAACCTGCTCTCTACCCAGCTATAACCCAGAAGGTCCAACAGTGGAGACTAGATTAACAACTCTTATTCACTCACACATTTGATTTACACTTGTTTTTAACAGTAACTGAAGTGTAGCTGGGAAAAACCATTCTAATATGGAAATACAGCAATTTCCCTAAATTCTGTTAAAAACAACCAACGTTGTCTGTGATAGAGGATTTGTGAGATGATTTCCCTTAACATTACACATAAGTTTAACACCACATTACATAACCTTGGTATATTTAATGATTAATACATGAGCTCACCTTGAGATACCGCCTTACTGTGAATTTAAAGAATATAACGTTTCAGAAACGATTCAGGTTGAGTAGATCCATCTGGATGAAACTATTCTGTTACATGGAGGTGGCTTCATTGGCTTCTATTGTCTATTTATAAATTCAGGATCAAGACGTGGTTGTACAGTGAAAGTAATATAACTGTAACTGACCAACTTATTTCACAAAAACCTCATTAGAAATGTCTGGAGGTGGAAATGCTCCAGTAGTCAACAGAGAACACGCTCATATAAACACTAAACACAATCATTGATCAATGTTTACACGCGCTGTACACTTGCAGAGGAAGATCCGAGTCACATCTGGATGATGTGTTGCGTCTGGGACATCGTGGCACAGCTGCTCTTAAGGAGGCGCAGGCCAGAAGATCCAGCTGCTTCTGTGCTCCATGTAGAGTCTGGAAACATCTGGATGGACGAGCTCCTCATTCAGCTCACAAACACTCTGGGACTAAAGATCTCATCTAGGAAAAGGTTTCCAAGCTTCTGTTTGACGCACAATATGACAGATATAAATCGTTCATTATAAGTGGTCGTCATTCTCCTTCAGCTCACTATATATGGGACAGAAATCACAACTACAGGAGTGATGTTGATGTTTCAGAAAGGCTCATCATGTAATAAGTTGGAATTTTATAGGTAATTTCTTCATTCATGCACTCTGTACAGGGGGTGAATTTTTATACAACTAACCTGTTTCAGTTATATTAAGGCTTAAAGTTATGCATAATTAAGGGCGTGGTCACTTTTAGTGACAGGAGGCTAGCTGATAGCTGTCTGCTAGCACCATCCATGCTCCAACCATGTGCCTATTTTTGCATTAGCTGGAAGTTATGCAGAGTCAGACACTGCCAAGATGGCGACAGGCAGAGCGGCACACAATAATTGCTTCACAATAATTTTTTTTTGAAAACTATGGGTGAAATCACAGACACTACGTCCATGTTTCTGGGTAAATTGTTGTTTACAATATACATTTATTTATTTGAAATCTCCTGCATGTATCACTGGAGAAAGCAGACTTTGTCTATATGTTTTAACAAATATGGGTTTAATTGGCCAGCCTCTCCCGTGTTCCTGCCTTTAGTAAGCTAGAATTTAAATTTCACAATTAGTGGGTACTCTTAGGAAGAAAAGATGTTCTTAATGAGAACTTGCCAGAAAGAAACTGTACATGATTATATGACTGATCTAGGAGAGACTGCCTTTCCTGTTAGTACAGCAGTCTCATGAAATAATCTAAAATGTCACCTGAAATCAAAAGATGTAGCCTACCCTTCTGTAAAGCTGGGCAATCATTGTACAATTTTAGAAATTATGTTTAATTCCAACTCCTACTGTACGAGTAAATTGCACAGACTGTATAAATTGTCTGCGATGTAAAGCCAAAGCTAACTATTAATGTTCTTACACTGTGCTGCCTGTTTCCTCTTAGGCAGGTAGAAGATTGTTTGCTAGCGATAATGCTAACAAGGCAGAAACATGCTGCCATTCTGTATGCCCGGCGTATATGGACTCGCAGGTGGCTAGGAAGGCGTGGACAGTATAGTTTCTCCATTTTGCAGAGAAAATTAGAGGTAATCTAGCTATGTTTTACTGTACAGCTCATTAACATGATAGCTAGCTTTGTGTCACCGTGGCACTTTCAGATGCTCTGATTGCCACTTCGTGGCTCTGCTTCAACTGCGCAACAGCCTGATGATGACCGACCAAAATGTCTGACATGTCTGACATTTCTGTTTTATTAATTGACTCTGCTTTTGTTGTTATTTTGTATTTGCTGTTCTAATAAACTGTTAACATGATGTTGTTGTACCTCCTGTACACTGTATAAATAAAGGATAAATTACTAAACATGAAAAATGTTGCATCAAACTGCGTGTGGTTACTGGAAAAAAATCTGGTTAAAAAAAATCTGGCAGCTCGCCTAGTGTGAAAAACACACAGTATTAGAATCCACTCTACAAATCATACAGTAGGTTGTCTACAACAGAACCCTAATTACAGAGTGATCAGGACCATTTGCTTATTTCCTACAGGATAAAAACATATGAACATTTAAAATCATATTTAAACAAAAATGCTAAACGTTTAGGGTGTCTAAACCTTTTTGACTGGCAGTGTATTTAAAGAGGGCAAAACCCCACTAATATTGTGAGTGTAAGAACCACTGCAGATTTTGTAAACAAGAGAATTTGTATTGTTTAACTAAGACAAAACATAAATCCTGAATGAGAGAAGGGCCATATGACAGGTAGGCCCTCTGCTGCAGTCAGCGCTGCAGACCGGCCTCCAGACAGCAGGAAAGTTACGGGAACCGTCTGATTATAATGGAATCAATAACGAAACAAAAGCTCATGTCTGGGAGGAAAATCGTGGGAAGTGCCGTCGAGGGCCTGATTAGCATTCTGTATTGCGAGTCCCCGCAGGCCGTCTCCTGGAGCCCCCCAACCAAGAAGTGAAGAATGGCTGCACGGGAGGGGAGGGGGCTGAGATGGAAGAGAGGTTGCAGAGGGCCAGACGGGGGATGCGGAAAGTCAAGGGAGACAGCTTCACAAAGACAGGCACAGCGCTGGGGGGGCGGGGGTGCTGGAGGGCTTTAGGCTGCCTCCATGAAAACAGGCGGTGGGAGGGAGCTGGGTTCAAGTTCAACGGCAAATCCTCGTCTGCATGATGAGATGATGAAGACAAAATTAATCTGTCCTGTCTAACTCCCACCACCTCTCTCTGTCTACATCTACCTGTTACTGTTGTGTCTCTGAATCTTAAGTGTGAAGGTCAAATTTGATTTAAGCCTTATTTGAATGCAGCGGATGGTGCAGTGAGATTAAGATTCATTCTTATTGTAACAATAAGTTATTGAATGTGTGGGAAATAAGGCTAATTTGAACCTCAATACCTTTTTGGTTCCATCCGAACACAGGTATAACTGTAGAATATACATGTCTGTCAAGTACTACAAGTTGTCATCAAATGTTCAGATTTGCGCTCTTCTTTACTTATTATCTAAAACAGACATTATCTGAATAAAGTTTGCAAGGTTATTACTTTTAGACTATTTTGTCAAGGCACAAATGGCAAGAGAAGCACTTAGCAGAAATGACAATGTTTCTGCTTCATCTCTCAATCTCTACAAATTGTGTTTGATATGAAAGCAATTCGGTGAAAGCAAAGCCTAAAGGCACGTACATTTTGCACTCTTATTCTTTTAATTAAATAGTGTTTGATTTAAATTACAACTTGCCAATTTTAGACTTATCTTATTTTGGTATGCAAGTTATAGTAAAGATGTTTGTTTTTAAACTGGATTTACCATGTAAAGGGGTTTAGAAAAACATAGTTAATAAGTCTCTAAGTAAACCTGTTTAAATTGTTTTAGTCTTGGTACCAAAACTTGGGTATTATATCCACATTAGAGTTACCTACGAATGATACCCTGCCCTTATGTGAATGTACAGCATTTCTTACAGTAAAAAGCAAACACAAACATCGAGCATGAAAAACTGGAAATTCTCAAAACCTATGTAACCATGACTGGGTTTAAAAGATGCTGACTGGCAGGAAATATCCAATTTTTTTGTTAAAAGTAAAGCGATGTTACTGTAAAAAAACATATGCTATCTATGATTTTATTTTTTTCATTTTATTGGTAATTGCCTAAATCTTAATCACTATTTACTATTTCTCTATACAATGTAAAGTATCCGCCATCTATATCAAAGTAACATATTGTGGAAAATAAACATGTTAAAACACTGAATAAATTATGATTCTTGACCTATGAAAAGGTCAGAAATGAAGTGTGACATGAAGAGATCTGACCTTAGGGCAGACGGACAATGGTCACTTCCTCCCTAATTCACCACCTCTCTACACACAATTGATGATTTGAATTTGCGTGTGTGTGTGGAGGAGGTTGCTCTGTGTGACCCTGTTCGATGGCCTTTTAAATCCACAAGTTGCTTGACCTTTGATCCCTTTGGCTGTTGTTCTGTACCCTCTGGGATTTCTCATAAAGACACCTATAACATCCTGCTGGTTAGTGTTTATAGAGTCACACCCTCCTGATCTTATACCGTTAATTGTTGCAAACAATTACAATCAGCGGTAGAAGAAGTATTTAAGGATCGTTTGCTTAAGTTAAGGTACCAAAAACACAGTATAGACAGACCCCATTGTAAGTTAAAGCCCTGTGCTTAAAATCCAACTTAAGTAAATGTGCAGAAGTATTAGCAGCAAAGTGTACTTGTGTATCAAAAGTAAGAATACCTGTTCTGCAGAAAAAAAACTCCCCTGTGACTTAATTAATATCATATGTGACATTACTATAGTGCATGAATGTGTAAGTACCATTTTATAGATGTAGCTGGTTGAGGTGGAGCTAACTCTTCTTCTTTATATACAGTTTGGTCCAGTGTTTTCAACCTAGGAATCGGGCACCTCCAAAGGGTCACAAGATAAATCTAAGGGGTCGTGAGATGATTAATGGGGTAGAGAAGAAGAAATAACTAAGTTTTTTTTAGACTTTTCTCTTATCGTTTCCTTTTTACTGAATATTTAGAATAATCAAATAGATAATGTTGTTGGGCCTTAAACAGAGGGTAAGTCACACTTTGGTGGAACTGCTACCATCTGAAATGGGACAAGGAGCTCCAACTAAACGCTGCTTTTAATGAGGAGTCACAAGCTGAAAAGGCTGGAAACCACTTAGAATCACTAACAATGCATTACAATATATAAGTGTATTACATGTTTTTTAATTGTAAGGTGTTAATCTGAAAAGTAACCAGTAATAAATGTAGTGAAGTAAAAAGTCCAATGTTTCCTCTGAATTGTAGTGGAGTATAAGTATAAAGTAGCACAAAATGGACAAACTTATGTAAAGTGCAAGTAAAGTGCTTGAGTAAAAGTACTTAGTTACTTTCCACCACTGTGGAAGGTGATCACTGAGTTTTTGGAAATGTTAAATGTCAGGGACAGGCTCCTCAGTTCAATCCAAAACCGCGGAGCAGCGCGGGGGGTCAAGGTCAGATAAAGAGGTTGTTGACCTGCTAGTTTGCTGAGTTTAACCTCTTGGCCTCCTTTTTGATGAGAGCTCAGAGGTCGTGACTCAGTCGGGAGGGGTTAAGGGGACGTCTTCCATGGACAGACAGGACGATGAATAGTGTTGTCCATCCCCAGCAAGCCGTGGAAATGTATTTCTACACACGTGCGTACAGACGGACACATTCAAACCTATTGGCTAAATTTAAAAAAACACACGCATAGACTTCTGCAAAAACAATACAGACTGATCGCACGGTTTTAAAGAGAATCTCCACTTTCCTTTTTGTCACATTAACACATATTGTGTAGCTCATAAATGCGTGACAAAGATCAGCATGGGAATGCTCAGCTGAACCCTCTACTAAAATGAACACAGTGTCTGTCTCTGTCTAAAAGTCATCCACTCACTGGTTTCCCACAAAAACAGTGTAGTGGGTGCTATTGAACATTTTGTGAATTATCCCTCATCTCTCCCAGACCACTGACAGTGGGGCGGCGAGCTCGATGGGAAAACAATATCTTATAGATTACGATATAAAACCAATCCATCCAGACGAAGACACAGGCACAAAACATGGCTAGAAATCAGCCATGAGTATGTCATGGCACACTGGAGGGTCTGACTTCTTAATTAGACATATAAAAGGGCTGGGTCACGCGGAGCAGACAGGCAAAGAAAGGCCGGCGAGATGAGGCCCTTCCAACTGTCTGCGTCACACTGTGGGTGTGTGTGTGTCTGGATAGAGCTGTGAGAAAGTGTGGACAGTGTCGTTTGCATGTCTGAGTCTCAGTTGTGCAGGTCTGCATCTTACTGTGTGTAGGAATGTGTCTGTCTGGCACGTGTGTGTGTGTGTGTGTGTGTGTGAACATGTTTGAAATGTTTTGTGTTTCTCTAGCAGGCAGGCATTGTATCTCTCCATAAAAAACAACAAACAAACAAAAAAAACAGACAAAAATCTGTGAGAGTGATAAAGGCTTGGGTCGTGTCCAGTGTTAGTTTTTTTCACTTTTGTCATATTTTTTTGAATTGGAACAAAAAAATCCGCCTTTGCTCTAAACCAGAAGCCTTCGTGACGTGCATATACAGAAAAGGGGCGTAAATCATGCATACAAATTATACATTTAAAAGGTAAAAATTGCTACATTGAAACTCAAGTGCACAAATGATCAAGAAATAAACCCCAAAACTCCCAACCAACTTGGAGGTCAAGACTCCCACATGGTGGAGTAGATGGAGGGAAAGCAGGAACTTGAAAATATTTTTTGCTTATTTTCTTTTGTTAAACTGGTCACAACTAATAGATCCGCTGTGTGAAACCAGTGACGACAGGTGGCAAGTACACATAACTTCATCTTGAGGGGTCACCAGCCAAAAAGTTCGTGAACCACGACTAACAACATTCATTAGAAAGTCCCTCCACTGTATCATTAAACAGCTAAATAAGACTAGATTTTGTTGAACTAATGCAAGTAAAACCTATATTTCTACCTCAGCTACACTGTAGGTCTCTTCTTAAAGGTAATACATGATATTATTAACATACAATATTCCTAGAGGTAAATTAACAAATTACAGTATACAGTAATTTTGTATTGTCATTTAAACTAGTGTTGATCACCTGTGATCTGGTGTGGATTATTTGGATGCACGTGATTTTAACATTTCAAAATATACAATAGCACTGTTATATTACAGTTACATTAAAGGATCATTTCTGTATTTTTAAAGCCTTGTTTTTACACGTTTTGGTGTTTAAATGAATAGGCGCAAAAGGTTTTGAAATCCGTGCAGCAGATAACCATCTGCAATAACCGTCTGCAGTCGCTGCAATGCATTTTTTCGGGGGCCATTGCACCCGTTAAAATGAATTTTTTTCCCCATCATGGAAAGGATCTATACTAGTGACTCCCGGTGACACCCTTTGTTTCTAATAAGAAACAGAAGTCTCGCTCTGAAATCTCTTAAGGCGAGTTTTTGCAGGAAGATGACGTTGGAAACGAGGTAGAGGAGTCTATTGTGTACATAGAGAAACTGCTATCAGGACTTTATTTCCTAATGTTACTCCAACACAACAAACTCCTCTCTCCAACTCAGACTCACGTTTCCACCATCGTTTCCTGCAACAACTCACCTCAGAGCAAGAACTGTCCTTGAGCGAGACTTCAGTTTCAAAACAAAGGGGTCACTGGGAGTCACTTCTTCCATGATGTTGTCAGACACCTGGTATAACAATCGGTGGCAAAAGAAGCACTTCTTGTGAATGTATTTTGATTTTGGAGGCTGCATTCCAAAACCTTTTATACCTACTGGTGATTTTAATAGGGCCCAGGTTTAAAAAAATACCAAAATAGCTCTTTAATATTGACAATCTCATCATTTATCACTTTAAGATGGTGAATAATTTGAATGTGGGACAATAACCAACTCTATACATCCATCAGCAATGGCAATATAGCTAACATGACGTTCAAATGGATTTTTCACGCTCTTCAGTTTGTTGTTAAATCTTTTCTCTCATTTCACAGCACCCTCTACCGGTTATTAAATATAATTCGACTGCTTCCCGGTACGAAATATCTGCAGCCTTACAAAGGTTTCGATCTGCTCTTTGAACGTTAATCTGTACTGTGTATGTATGCATGTGTCTGTTCACACCGGTCTAGCCTCCAGCAGGTTTAAACTATGTTGAGTATATAAGAGAGGGTGAAGAATCTGTCTCAATAAGTCATTAATGGCCTAAACAAGTCAAAGCCACTTTTAATAATCACTTCTTCGTACTCACTCATTGTTGCCTCTGAGCAGACATGGCCCAGTCAATCTGAACTGGAGACTGTGGGTGAGAACCAACTGGGAGCCCTCCATCGCAGCTGCAGCTATTTGTTGTCTGCGAGACACAGAGGAGAGGTCAGAGGTCAAATAAGTTCACAGGAACTCAGGGCTTTCACATGTTAATGCTTCAGAGCTGCACAGGAAAAACACAGAGGTGTTTATAATGTTGTCAGGACACTGTTTAAAAGTGTCACAATCGAATGTGTCTACTTAACTGGTGGATGTGACACTTTGGGTTGCCAAAGGTTAAAAATTTGGGATGTCCTTCAAAATGACATGAAAATAGGGATTATGAATGAGCTGGAAGAGAAAATTATAATGAACCAACGGTGTCCAGAATGTTACCAGAAGAAACTTTAAGTCATATCTGGCTTTGCAAAAAAAATTCTATTTTTATATAATTGAGGTATCTGGGAGCTGATTGCACTGTTTTATATAGTGATGGAAAGTAACTAAATATATCATTGGTAGTGATTAAACCACCCAACACTGTGTAAAATAATTAAATGTAGCTCCACCTCAACCTGCTACAAGATGCTGCTTACAAATGAATGACTCAGCATTATATATTTACTTTTATTTACTTCTTATTATCTTTACTAAAGAAGAATTTTTGTTGAGTGTTTTTACATAATATTATTGCATTTGCAACGTCCTGTCGTCTCATTTCTTTTATTGCACTAGTGTTGCCTCTCATATACAGTATACACATTTATTGTATCCTCTTTCCACTTGTTGAAAAAAACCCCACAAAAACAATAGAGACAAGTGAGCAGCTTGCTTACGTTGGATTTTAAGTGTATTTACGACTCTGAACCTGTAATCACAGCGTCCCGGGTTCAAGTCTGACTAAGGCCCCATCCACACTACTCCGTTTTAGTTTACAAACGGAGAATTAAAACGAATACGATCTCCGTCCACACCAGCGTTTTAGCTGCGTTTTGGAGTTGATCTCCGTCCACACCAGCGTTTTAGCTGCGTTTTGGAGTTGATCTCCGTCCACACCAGCGTTTTAGCTGCGTTTTGGAGTTGATCTCCGTCTAACATTGAAATGACTGAAAACGCACATCTATTGGCCGTTGAGGCACACTGGGCATGCGCGTGCCGGTGTAAACATGAAGTAGATGGTTTCTTCCTGGTTACAGAAGATTTGGCGAAAGAAAAAATAAATACAGAGGAAGAATTTTTTATTTTTTTTTGCATGCACCAATAAGGAGATGGGACTGTGGAGTGTGGCGGCAGAAAAACAGACTGGGAGTCGTCGCAAAGTAAATACGGCGACATACACAGTAAGTGTAGGCAGATAAGTGTTATTTGCACGGTACATAATATTTTAATAACCCGGTTAGTAGCATCGTGTTTCTGCTTTGCATGACTTCTAAGACCCAATCAGAGAGCGCGAGCGGCTGCGTCATCGTTCCTGAAGTCCTCCGTTTTGGCCCGTCTTCACTAAAACCCCTCCGGAGTTTTGAAACGCAAAACGGGGTCGGCAGCGTTTCTAAACCTCTCCGTTTTAGGTCTTCGTTTTCGCCGTTGTAGTCTGGACGGGAGGTACAAAGGTAGCAAAAGGTCTCAGTTTTAATTCGAAAACGCAGTAGTGTGGACGGTGCCTAAGACTCCATCTTCCTCTCCCCGATTTCCATGCTAGGTCTTCACTGTCCACTGGATAATGCAAAAAACATCAACATTTCACCATAAACTATAAAAAATATCACACAAATAGGATTTCTTTCCTATCATCATATAGTAAATCAAGGATAATTAATCACCATCTTTCCCATGAAATGGTAATGTGGTAATCATGTGTGTGTAGTGACATTATAAGCAAAACACACACACAGACACCTTGGATTGGTAGCCTAATCAGTGGTCACTGTAGTGAGAACAGCTGTGAGAACGAGGCAGTCTCATAAAAACATGAATGACAAACACTCAACAATAATCCTCAGGAGTTTTGCCCCAAGCTGAATACTGAAAAGAGGTAACGCAGTTGTCTTATTGGTACAACTTCAGCTCAGAGTGCCCCCAGCTGGAGTTTTGCAGCACTGCAGGAACTGAGGGTATGACAGCAGCATTGTGATGTTCAACCCTTCCTCAGATCACCTGCTGTGACCAAACGACTGTGATTTTCAACCTGAAGCAGATTTTCAGCCAGTTTTGAGATGGAATTGGTTCTAGTCATGATGCTGTGCTTCACAGATTAATTAAATGCTGTGGTCAACAGATATCAAAATTTTTGTAGTTAAAATGTTTTTTGCTTTCTACTTGAACAGAAAACAGGAGACTTGTTTTTTGCTTTAACAGCAAATTAGTATTCAAGTAACCAAGACCTGTTACTAGTATCTAATTGTATTTTTAAGAGTAATATTAAGAAATTCATCTTGTTGCCTATTTTCAATATATATTAAAATGGTGGGTCCCAACCTGAGGCAAAGGGGAATCTGAGGTGTAATGAAATTACTAGCGATAAAGAGGAAGAAAAACAACATATTGCTACACAAAATTCAGTTTTTTTGTGGAATCAGGCATTGTTTTATCTTGTCATGCCTGTAAAATACATATTTATATAAAACAATCTAAAAAGAAAAAAAATGTCACATTGCTTACAGCTCATAAATGTACCTGAGGGGTACGTTTAGATGAGGGGTTGCAAGTTATCACTGCTTTTGTTTTAAGTGGTCGCTACACAAAAAGATGGGGAGTTGAGGAAATTAACAACATGTGATTTGATCAAGTCTTTTTTTATTTTTTACAAAATTTAAATAAAAAAATAAAAAATACCAAGAAACTGTCAGCGTTGTTGGAACACATTTTTCAGTATAGTCCAAGTTGTTTCATTATTTTCAATGTTATGATTGAATGTTCCTGAATGATGGTTTCTGAAGAAATCTCTTCAGTTTCCCATGCAGCCTACGTCCTCCATATTGCCTCTCTGTGGGTTCAAATTATAACCCATTTGTCTCTCTGTTTTCACACGGCTCCCTGTCAATCAGTCCTCCCACCCCCAGCGCAAATTGGTGCAGTGTGAAAACAGCCACTCCCTGTGCCCTGTGGGTCTAATTGGCTCGGATTAAAGAAGACATTATATCAGTGGAGCTGATCGGAAAGCTGAGTCGCTAACTGCAGGCAGCCCACACTTTTACTTTATCCCGCTGAGAAACTGATACAGCTGCTGCAGCTTCCACATGCACTCACTTTTTACACACAGCGCTCCTAATAGTACAAACAGTGTGTGTGTGAAATGGATACAATGATCTGTAGCCTATTGGTAATTACAACGTACTTCTTCAGGATAACATGAGATATCTGGTACTGTGAGATGGTTTAACAGAGTGGCCCAATAAGTGGGGAGAATGAAATGTTACCTGCTCAGTGTAAACTGGTCTGATTGATTAATTGAACACCTTAAATGTAAAACTGTACCCCATTATTGTATTGCTGTATTGGCTGCAGAGCCCAACCAATCGACCGGCCAATATTAGCTTATTACATATAATGTACAAGACGGCTGGTAAATCACAAGAAATCACCATACAGAAATGTTTGAGGTAGTTAGAAACAGTGTTGTCATTGCAGGGTTAGGGCCCATTCAGTTCAGGTTGTCATCACAATTCTTTAGAAACAAATTGAAGGGATCCTTGTCAACAGTCTAAAATAGCAATCTTGTGTTGGTCACAGATACTAGAGTGTGTGACAGACTGATCCTGGTGAATGTTGTAGTTTCAGGAAAAACACACAGTGAACAAAAATATGAAGTAGCAAAAGAAGTTTCAACACAACAGACAGTTAATGACAAGATTCACAATCAGAAAATGAGAGAAATATACAGTATGTATGCACTAGTGCTACACCATATTAGTGTTTGTTATCTATTCTACATGTTTTGTTTGTATTTTTGTGGATAAGTTGGTTATCAAATACCATAGCTTCCGCCTCCATAAATGGTAATCAATACGTTTCTCATAAAAAAAAGATTATAATGAGCAGCTCTTAAATATGAGAGGATTCTGCTACAACTCATGTTTATCCCAAAGCTTCGTACTAAACATATGCTTTCATAAAATAATAAAATTCGATCCCGAAGTCGGGTTTAAGTTATTACAATACGAGAAAAAAAATACAGATTATAGTCCTTTGTTTTAAAATACTGGTTATAGCTTATTAATTTGTAAGAAAATTGTCATGGTAGATTTTTTAAAAATCTAGTTTTTTAAAGTTAAGTAAAGATCTTTGTGAGGGGAATAAAATGTTGTGCATCTCATGATCATTCCACTGATTCACACACAGTTAATCTTAATGCTAGAGCCTTTCACTGATAGGAGATTTACTCTACTCTGTGTTATATTGATAAAGCTGAGCTACGCACACACACACACACACACACACACACACACACATTTTGAATATGTACCGGCATATTGTAGTAATGAGACCAGAGGAGGAAGGGGACGCCGCTCAGACCCCCAAAACACAAAACACTTGCATTTGTCCAAGTTGGAACTCGGGAGAGACAGAGAAGCCACAAAGGTTGTTTGTATCCCAGTGAGCAGCGATGGTGGGGTGAAGGGTTGTGGGTAAAGCTTACTGCCAAGGTTCCCAGCCAACTTAGCACGCCTTTTCAACTTCCCCTCACCCTTCTGTCCTTTCATTGCACAGACTAACAGATCTTGTGTTGTGAAGTTTTGCACTATTGTCCAATTATTACTGATATGTTCATTCAAAAATAATTTTCTGTATCCTCCAAAAATCATTCGCCTCACATCAACTGAAACTGTGCGACACACACAAGTGTGGGTTTTTGCAGCTGATGAGATTTTCACTCCTTTTTGGGGAGGAACACATACTCTGGATATTTCTAGCAGCCTCTTTTGAACAAAAAGATGATCTCGTGTTGGCCATTAGCAATGAACAGGGCAACACAGGAGTGAAACCATTAGTCAATCAATCAATTAGTCGATCGACAGAAACAATTTTGATATAATAAAATAATCATTTAGGTCATTTATCAAGCACAAGCTCTAAACATTCACTGGTTACAGCTTCTTAAAGGTGAGGGTTTGCTGTTTTATGTCATTTTTATTGAATCTATTAGGTGGTTGGACTGTTGGTCGAATGAAACAATCTGAAGGAGTCACTTCAGGTTCCATGAACTTGTAGTTTTTTTTTTACAGCATTTTTTATGCTAAAATATAATCTAAAAATCTAAATTATAACCATTACAATCATCCATAATGACATACATCATTAGCTGCAGCTCTGGCAACACATCTGAAATAATAATAATAACTCACTCCTTTTCATTCCCTACACCTCTCTCCTCCCCCTGCAGTTCACACCAGCGGTCATTTTCGGGTGTAAAGGACCTTGCACTTGGGGTTTAGGGGAGGTGGGCCCTCAATTAGCGAGCCACGCGTCCTTTGGAAGAAAGAGGAACTCCATGAGGAGTCCTTAACGACTGGCCTCTGTTCACTCTGCTCTGACCTCGTGACCTCAGGGTCACAGGCCACAATACACTCCCATCTGGAGCTGTGTTATCGGCTCTATGACGAAGGGGATGGACAGCAACCCTCTGCATTCAGGCCGAGCTACGTGACGCTATTGAAGGCCTGAGAACAGCGGTCCAGCTCCAACAGAGACAACTATCTTAACAACCACCCAGCTTTAGGAAATTCAACGTCGCCCTCTGATCAGGTCTGATAATGTGGATCTGTCTTTTCTAACTGAGCTGGAACAAAAAGAAGAAAGCCTGCACACGTACTGCACACCGGGAGAGCTGCCTGGGGCAACTATAATCCTGTATTTTTGGTCACTGAGCAGCACTAATATGGATCTGTTTCGAGGGGGAAACGCTTTGCTCAATTGCACATTGTTGGGAGGGAAAAGTGCTTCACATTTACCTTCATATGAAACAGCTCTCATTTTGTATTCTGCATAACAACCAGTGCACATACAAAATAATAATGATGGAAAGAGAGTTTTTGGTCCATCATTCCGATCCTAAACTTACTATTAAGTGATTACAATATCACACTAAACCTGTGGTGGATCTACTCAATAATTGCACTTAAGTACAATTTTGAGGTAGTGTACTTGTACTTTCCTCGAGTATTTCCATTTTATGCAACTTTATGCTCGTACTCCACTACAATCTGGATAAAATGTTTTGTACTTTTTACTGCACTAAACTTTAGTTACTAGTTTATTTGTTGATGGATTGATGATCATTAATCTGAAAATGTATTATTGTTTCCCTGGAGGGGGGGGGGGGGGGGGGGGGGGGCACTGAAATTTCTAAACACACTGAAATTTCAAGGTTAAGAATGTAGTTGTGTGTTAACCTTTTGAATCACAATTTCTCAGAGCCCAATGAGATGTCTTGTTTAGTTGGACGTACAATCCAAAAATATTCAAATTACAATCACAACAGATAAAATCAGTGGATGTAAAGATTAAGCCATTATAATAAATAGATTATTTACTACTAAGTGACTTAGATGAATTGATTATTTGCTTAAACACAAATTGGGTCATGACTTAACATGCATCAAATACACATTTTGTCACCTGTGAAGTTAGACTTTCCTGATTGCGCTACCTCAACTTCTGCTCAACTTTACCTCAAGTTTTCATTTGTCAGTTTGTACTCAATTAAATGCATTTATACGTAGGAATTACAAAGGAACTGAAAATCATTGTTGACAAAATAACAGAAAATAATAACATACTGTATACTAAAGGTAACTTTAATGATTTACGCTGTATCTATTAAAATGCACAGCTGTCTGAAGTACTATAGTAAGTTGTAGATGTGATTTGGTTTGAGGGATTCCTCTCATACAGCTGCAAACTATCTCATTCACTTTCTTCACCTACAAAATCTGGTAAAAACGAAAAAGTACTCTACAGTATTTATGCCTCATGTCTTACACAACACAGAATAGCAGCACATTCAAGTGTACATTGATACTTTGAGGAGGGTAAATGTGTGTAGTGCAAAGTGTTTGACAGTAATATAATAATGTGACTTAATTTAATAGAACATTAACAAACTTTACAGCAACGTTACATGCAGCCAGTAAGATGAAATGACATGTTAAAGCTGAAGTATCTACACAACATAGAAAACAAACATGTATCCTCCTAAAATTCTTGTAACTGATTAAGTGTTTCCCATCATGCATCACACCAAGCAATCATCTTGGCAGCAGTTTTGTTTGTTTCAGGCTTTTTATTGATAATATGATAGCGATCAAAATATTTTGTATGGACTCAAGCATTGACATTTTACCATTGTGTTGTTTCCTACAGTTCCAACACACCATGGATCAATACCGCCATCTGGTGGCGGAATAACTGTGGCTGCTGTTTCAGAGACGATATGCAGGGAAACCTGTGCAAACTACCAGGACGTTGTGGGCTGATTAACATTTAAACTGTTAATTACATACAGAGATAACCAGGCCCCCGATAAAACTTACATTTTTGCATATTAAACAACTTGTTTGTGGAATAAAATAAATGGTTTGGGGTGAGAGAGGATCATTCAACGCTAGCTCAAGTCACCTGCGGCAGGTAGGCTAGTTCACACAAAATAAGTTTGCATTTACAACTGGTTGTCTTCCTTACCGCTGAATATTTCACGGATAACTTGATAACTTTAACCTGATGCTACAAGCACATATTCACCAGCATGAATATACTTACTTCCACTTTGTGTTTCTCTTGTTTCCCTTCAATCACAAACGGTGACGTAACATTTGTGCCGCTTATGGATAGGTGTAGGTGCACATGCACGTTGGTCACATGACCTTTAATTGTGTTTTGGTCGTATTGTAGCCAATACGTTGAAACTTCCTTAGAAAATCGTTATTCAAGACACACACAGTTTGTCTTTGATTGTTATTTTCTATCTAGGTGCGAACTGATCCGTTTGTATTTACTTTTACTATTTTTCACTGCTTTCTAGAAAAACAAACTTTCTGGTAGTGTATTTATCAGTCTGTTTATTCATTGACTTTTTTGTTTGTTTTTGAATGAGGTAAGCAGTATTTCTTCCATTGTCATGGAACAGGAATTTTCACTAAAGTTGTTGATACAAATAGCATGACCTTAAAGGCATTCATAAATTAATTAACCAACTAGAAGGTAATTATAGTTACCACTTACGTCATAGGATGTCACCTGATCAAATGATAGCAGCCTCAGATTTCATGCAGGTGTTCTTGCATAAGGAAAGGTCTAGTTCATCTGTCCCATTGATTTTACTAGGCTACATTTAAGAGTTTCACACAAAATACAGAATTGTGGAACCCATAAAGGCCAAACAGACATACTTTTTTGTCCATCAGTAAAAAAAACAAAATAAAAAAAACCACAGGGGTTTTCTGCTCTGTTGTCAGTCTGGGTGTCAGCTTATTTTTTTCATCTTTTAGCCACTATGTCCACTTAAATAGGAAATGAAGCCCACACATGGCACTCAGTGTAAAACAAGAGAACGGTTTATTCTTTGCTCTGTTCTACAAAACTTTATTACAACATAAAGCTGACGAACAAAACTGTGTCTGCCGGAAATAAAAGGTTTCTCACAGAAAAATGCAACAGCAATTACAGGTGTGCAAACTAATATATATATATATATATATATATATAGTGTTTATTGACTATTTGTTAGGATTGACTTTGTGCTTTGGAGTCGTTAGGTTCTTTAAAAAAGCAGGAACATGTTTCTACTCCTATCACACTGAAAACAAAATTCTCTGTTGAATATAAAGGTCTTGAAGACATTAGCACCATTCTGTAAAAAGGTTCTTGATATAACAAACACCACAAAAACAATTTAATGTAGATTTGGAGCTGACATACTATATTATACAGTTTCTTTCTAGTGAAAAGGACTCATCAGGCAATCACTTTAACCTCTTTTACGCTCTGCTAGCTGCTACATTAAACTCTAAAAATCTTATAAAATTGAAATACTCTAAAGGACATTAAAAAATAGGAATGTCTAACTCCCTCAAAAAAAACAAAGCCCATGTGAACTCAGGCTTCTTGGCTGAGAGGAAGCTTTGATTTGTGTCTTTATGCGTCTGTGGTTCATTTTGTCCTGTGTATTCATTGGTAAAAGCGTTTTATTCCTGTCGCCTTGTCATGTTACAACAGCAGAACTGAAAAAAAAGAAGACAAGGAAAGCGTGGCTGGCTTTTAAAACTTGATGTCCCAGTACTGCACTCTCTCTTTAGTGGCTTCAAACCCATCTTCAATGGCGGCAAAGTTGCTGTTGGTCTGTGACGTCACTTCAGGGTGTTGGGTTGGACCTCCGGCCTCTGAATGGTCATTCAGAAATAATGTTCAAGAGTTATTCTCTATTTTTGTTTTGTGTTTCTTTCTTTCTCTTGTGTTAGTCTGTCTCTCAATACTTTCAGACATCCCTGCCTGGTCTTTGGCACTCAGACCAGAGCCCACTAGTTCCTACGAAAGATGTAAATCTTAAGAAATGGGTCACAAATATATACTTTTTTTTAAAAAAGAAAGAAAAAGGTTAGGACAATAGTTATTTCCTAATACAGCTGGGCACAGTAGTTATTAGCAGACATTACTCAAACAGGAGTAAATACAAGAGTTCCTTTGTTTGGGACTAGTTTTAGCTGCAGATTCATACGCATTTCAAGATTAAAAGATTTTATTTGTTACATAGGCTACTCAAGCAATATGTTCAGTGAAATGTAATAATAATTGGAGTAAACATATGTAATAAAACGCAATGTATATTGGACTGGTCTGTAGGTGGGCTGTGTGATTCTTAGGTATACAAATGTACACTTTTGTAGTGTAAACTGCTCTAATAAGTATTATGACAGCAGGACGGTGTATGTGCGATTAAGTGAGTCAAAATAAACATGCCAATGAAGGAAAATGCCATTGCACTGGTGTGGCTGACTTCCATTATTTTTTGGACATAAGTGGAGCTCTGTGACACAGAGGAATAAAATGCATAAGACTTGTTAATATGGTAAATTCATTGTTGTTTTTGAATTTATGATAATCTCTTATCTTACCAGGCATGCACAGGATCTGGGGTCTCTCCCATCTGCCTTCAGACAGACACCTGATCAGAGGATTTAGCCTCTGCTGGAAACCTTGAGCGCAGTGATAACGCACGACTGCATTGGTCTCGTATCTCTGTCGAACTTTTCCAAATATGGAGGCGTTCCGAACCCTCGGTGGTGGACCACACGAGGCTGTTGGAAGAGTTAGGACAAGTTAGCTCCTCACTGCGGCTACATACAGTAAAAGTAATCACTAATGTATGATGATGTGACAGCCCCAAACAGCCACATGATGATTTCATTGTTCGGTCTAATTCCTGTTACTCACAGGTGCCTTTCTTGCAGGTGTATGCAAGATGATAGTTGCAGGGTACATCACTCCAGCGCCCGTCATCGTGCCACACCATCACTACGCAGTCTTCGCCAGACAGGAAATAGCTGTCTGGCTGCCCTCTGTACCAGTTCTCATACAGCTGTGTGCATAGAGAGAAGACACATACTGTAGGTGAATTTGAACTATTTGCATGTACTGTAAGGAAATAATAATCATAACATGGAGAAGTAAACTGTATCCACTTTAATAATAATGTTCTATCCACTTATATCCATATTTTTATGAGGTTGTATCATATAAAAGTAGCAAATAATTTCAAGGAGAACATCCGGCGATTTAATATTGCACTTTCTTTAAGAAATAGTCTGACATTTTGGGAAATTTTGGATTTTTTCACTTATGTAGATGGTATATACTAGAGGCAGCAGATGTTTCGCTTAGCATGAAGACTGGAAACAGAGGCAAACAGCTAGTCTGGCTCCATCCATGGGTAAGTAATCTACACATTATAGTTTGTTTGTTTAATCTGTACAAAAATCTGGGCTACAAAAAGTATAAAAACTTTAATAAGCTGTAGACTGAGACAGGCTAGCTGTCTCTTTGCTAAGCTAAGCTGACCAGCTGCTGGCTGTAGACGCATATTTAAGGTGCAGACATGAGAGTGGTATTGATCTTCTCATCTAACTCTTGGCAAGAAAGTGAATGAGCATATTTCACACAGTGTTTGACTATTCCTTAAACGTTATGGGACTGGACAAAAGACTTGGGGATCATATATAATACATAATGCAACTCTGTAAGGTCTTGATAAAGCTGATGATGTCCAAGTTGTTTTTTGACTTGACAAAGCTCCTCTGAAATCAAACTGTTTTCACAGGCTGACAAGTAATCCTCATGGTAAACTGATCTTGAAAAATCAGTGGAATGCCCCTTTAAAGTACTCATTTTGTTTTCAATTATATAATTATTTGCATATTCTGCTTTTTCCAGCGATGTTTCTCTCATGTGAAAACCTCCAGGTACCTCTATGGAGCTCAGCCCACCCAAACTCATGGTTTCTAATATTTCTCACCAGCGGGTTCCCATCAGACCAGCGGAAATCATCCTCAATGGTCTTATCATTCAAACCAGTCCACTGGTATTCTTTGTAGTTACCTGGTGAGGACAATAAGGCATTACATTCAGTCATCAATAGACAATAATATACATAAATTCCTCATACACCATAAAGCATGACGGTCTGAACCTACTGTTGATGTAACTCTGTTCCTCAGGGGTCATGATGGACACCAGATGAGCTCCCAGCATGCGACAGTGCTGCTCTGCAACCTCCCAGCTCTGACGCTGGCCAAAGTGTCTGTAGCAGAAACCATTGAACTTATCCCAACCCGGTTCACATTGCTCCACGTCTGAAAACATCACAGAGGAGGAGACAAGACAACTAAGAGTCTGTGGATGTCTCAACAGTTTTTTATGCTCCAGATATAAACTGTGTGAATTCCCTTTATTTACAGTTACCAGCTTGTTTGACATACATTACAGAAGCAATTTCCACATGCACAAAAAGACAGGAGCTCACCAGTCTGACAGAAGTCTCCTCCGTATGTTGGCAAACAGAGACATTTAATCTGACCGTCTCGCTCAGTGCAGGTGCCTCCATTGAGACAGGGGTCGTCCACACAGGCATCTGAAACAAAACAGAGGGCCAGTTCAGATTATTCTGCTGCTGAAACTACATGAGAGCAGAGGCAGCAGTCTGTGTATTTTATTATTCAAATATTTATTATATAAAAATTTCCTTGTATTTGAACTATACATATCAGGATGGATATTGATTTGTGTGACGCACTAATTGCAACTCTGCATGTATACCAGTGAATTATACACATTTACAGATGTAGATAAAGATGTGCAAATGATAATAATGGACACATCTACAGATTAAAGGACATGTTGAAGCATCAGGATGCACGTGAGCCAACAGATGGCAGCAGAGAGACAAACGTCACTAGCACATTATGGTCAAACTTCTCAGGTGCTTTTCTGTCTTCTTCAATGGATCTCTAATTGTTTCCTGATCTTCTTTCTTTCTGTCTTCTTCTTCTTCTTCTTCTTACACTCTTCATTGATAATACACATTTCAAATGATACTAGTGTAAAGTGGAGCCTTAAGGAAGCCAGATGCAATTACACTGTGAGACTGGGTCATACTTTTTAAAAAAGACTTAATGGGGACAGGTTACCAAAACGCAATCATTTTTTTCCCTCATAACCAGTTGGTAAAGTCTGTCCACATAGTTTCAGTTTGATTTGCAGCAGTTTGTCGCTACACACTGAAGTTTACTCCAGTACATTACAAGGAATTTTTTGTGGGTTTATCATGCCAAAACATTATACTTAAACATTATACTTATAAAAACTCACAAACATTAATTTCCAAATGCAATAATAGAGTTATGGTAAATGGTCTGCACTTGTATAGAGCCTTTTTAGCCTTTTCGACCACTCAAAGCTTTACATCACATTCACACACTGATGAACAGAGGCTAAGGTGCCAACTGCTCATCAGAAAGACAAATTAACACATTATCCCTATACCATCGGGAACACACGTTACACATGATAATCAACAGACTTTGCTGTGATCTGTATGGATAACTACTGTCTACTAAAGCATACTGTCTGTTTCTGAGCAGAAGGAAGAAATTGCTAACTTTGGTTATTAAATATTACTACAGAATGTCAAACTTGTTAAGGAAGATACAAGTTTGCAGCAGTGTATAATAATAAAAACACTGGTGTTAGGTCTTTGTTGTTAAAAATAGTCTGATGATAAACATATGTTTCACATATTTCACTGCCTCACACTGTAATTCACATATACTACTACTTCTTCCTTCCTGTTAAAAAATCTCACACAGGACAGTTCACAATTTCTATACTGAACTAAAGAAAATAACTTAATTGCAAATTGCAGATTATTTCAAGGAGTTCATAAAATCATTAAATTAGCTATTTTGGGAGAAATTTAAGAGAAATCTGTCACCTAGTGCCATCATGTGACAGCTCATTTAATTGTTAAATTAATTTCCCATAACATTTGTGTGGAGCCCCCTAGACCCATAGAGAGAAAAACATTTTTGTTCCCTTTTTTTAAAATTAATTCATGCATGAGTATATATACAGAGAGAATAGAATGAATTTTCATTCACCAATACTTTATATTGTCAAACTCCTGTATGGATGATTACACTGTAGCTGAGAAATATCCCTTAGCTTTAAGGTCCCGTGTGAATAGTCCTTGCCTCACCCTCCCCTTCTAAGCTTGTAGAAGAACCTACAGCTGGCCACAAAACTTGTGAACAAATGTGAAAGGCCCTCTCTAGAGCCAGTGTTTGTCTATTCTGGGCTAGTGTAGAAACATGGTGGTACAACATGGTGGACTCCATGGAAGAGGACGGGCTCCCTCTGTAGATATAAAGGGCTCATTCTAAGGTAACGAAAACACACAATTCGTTTCAGGTGATTGTACACTAATGAAAACATCCTTCTGAATATAATGTGCCATTTTTGACATATTCTGCCATTAGATCAGCCTAAGTTTTACACACTGGACCTTTAGGGCAGTGTGTCCCTGTAAAAATGTACCCTTGTTGTTTAAAGTCCTGAAGAAAAAGAGGGGTTGGAGTTCCAGATTAATTTTCTAAATTTGTAAAAGAAGGCAAATTGAAGGCATGTGTGTCCAAACTAAAACTAAACATTTTACAAGTGGATCTTGTTTATTTGTTTCCTTTGACACCCTATAAACAAGAACTCTGTGGTGTCTGTCATTATACTGCACACTCTTTTCAGAGATCTCTCTTTAGGTCAGAGTGTGTATATGGAAGGTAATAACTGCTTTACATGAGTCAAATCAGAATCACATGTGCTAAAAGTAAAACCATCATTCAGTTTTACTGAAAAATACACAACTATGATCAAATATAAAACATTTTGTTCAGCATTTTTGTAAGTTTGTACAGCAACACGCTATTCCCTACAAACTCAGCTTTCTGCAAAAAGTGTGCATGATGTCCATGTGTTTGTGTGTTTTTTCTCAAACATCACCTAACAATGTATTACTTGTAGGTGATATATTGTTGGGTGATCCCGAGTCTCCTGTCTTTTATCAACATGAATATGTCCAATATATAAACATCACTGCTCAACAAATTAGGGCTTAACAAAGGGGCTGAAGCTGAAATTAAATGTGAAAAAATAACAAATGCACCTATATGCTCCAATCTGTACAATATTCATTTATTGAGACAAGCTTTCGAACACTTAAAAAAGGTTTGACTCAGTAAATAATATTTAGAATATTTCACAGATTGGATGTGGATGCTTTTCATCACCATGATGATGCTGATAGTAAAAAAAACTGTTTATATATATAGTGATATGTATACAACAGTGGCAAACAAAAATGTAACTAGAGCCTTAGATTACCTGGAGCTTGTAAGTAGTTTTGAGTTTAAATGTGAGCTCATGTTGCAAATGTGTTTCAGTGTGACATGACTAACAGCATCCATGTAGACAGTAAAATAATTTGTCCTCTATTAAATGAAAAACTTGTTGTATCAGTACTGTATACCGTCATTTTTAGTTCAATAAAAAGAATATTGCCTTTGCTATCCTCTATTTGTTACTAGACTTCATTTGAAGAAGCTCTGTCATATTTTTAGATACCATGTCCTAAAAGTGCGTGTGCAAATGTGGTGAGGTAAGCCATTGCACAGGGAGTGTCAATAATTACCTGAAATATGGCCGATTGGAATGTGTCAAGGAGTTGATAAGACAGGATTGTCAGTAAAGACAAGTCTCTTTTGTGATGAAATACACTTGAGATCATTTGAACTCTAGTATGTTTATGCACAATAATGTTTTTGCATCATTTTAAGCTGTGTTCTGTTGCTGTATGTTTTTTAATGTAAAGTGCATAGAATTCTTCTGTAATAAAATGTGCTACATAAATAAAACTGCCTTGTTTTCTGTTATTAGATTTGTAACTGGATTTTTCTCTGGAATCTAAAGTGGCAACAACTAATTCCTCACATTTATGCCACAACTACGGAAGACAATTTCTGCAAGGGAAAAAAAGATGAAAATATTTGCATAATAAAATTTTAAATACTCATAATGAATAAAAATTATGAGAAACTAAGTCAAATAGATTGTGAGTCATAATTCTGAATTAGCAGGCCAAAAGTTTGACTTACAATGAGAATTAACATTTTTATCATGCCTAATTTTTCATTTCAAAGCTTTTCTTGGCAGTAATTGGCTTCCATACATTGCACCACTTTCTGAAGCTGGCATTTTTAGTAGTAGGAACTTACAACATTTTACAGCAAACTAAAACATTTGAGACTGAAGGAAAACAAAATAACAGATTTATCAACTGATGTTGAGACGAGAAACAAACATATATTAGTTGATTTTATCATTCTTACACCTAAAAACACAAAACTGTACAAATCTTGGGATATCATTATTAAACAATAGAACATGACATGAGAATGAAACATATATAAAGGACATTTAAAAACATATTGCTAAACACTACCACTCGCAACAAATTACCACTGAACAATATTTGTGCTTATAAACATAATAACATTCTGTGCTTCTGGTATTAGACTGCCTAAATATAGCAACATAAGTCTAAAAATCTGAGGAACGAGAACAGTTTTAACAATTGATAACCTGACAGTTATGGATTAAATATGAAACATTATTGCTGTTGCACTGGTCAGTGCTGTTGCATTCATTGTAATCGCCGTTACATTCCAGTTAAAGATCAAGTCCCTTTATCGAGTTACTTCAAGATTACTGTGAGTTTTGACAGTTAGTGAGAAGAAAGTGATGGTGAAGGGAATACTTTGCACTGGTTTCCAAATGTATTATTTGCAAATAAATTCCACTTGATCAAGATACTGAGAAAAGATATACCAATGCTAAATCCACCACTCTCGCACAAAATCACTGCAGATGAAGCACTGAAACACTCATTCATAAACACATCATTATATAACAGTACTTCACGGAAGTCGATCTTTGGATGAGGAAGAAAACATCATGCAAAACAAGACTGGACTGTTGACAAATGTCAAATGGGAGCTGTCCCAGTGTGAGTATCTTGAAGGGGAGGTGGGGTCACAAAGACAGAAGTGAGGAGAGTTTTAACGTGAAGAAGGTGAGAAGTCATTTGAAAAGGGGGGGGGTGTTTTACAGAAAATGGAGCAAAGGTAGGTCGGGGCAGAGGACAGACCAGGGATTTTAGTGCATCATTGCGTCGAGTAGCAAGAGGAGGACAGTTAGGCTGATGAGTGTGGCTTTAACATTACCTGAAACTTTCCCTGTACCGCCTACAGCGGCCCTCTCATTGGGCAAGATAAGCAGGGTGGGCGGCGGGGTGAGACTAAACTCAACATCCACCAGACCTTGATCCACTGGTGGTATGAAGGCTGTCACCTTCTGGGGCTCAGCTGTCTTGTGAAAAACATTCGGTGTTGGGGTGGTCGGGCTCCAGGTGCGTCTTGACCAGTGTTTGGTGGTCGTGGTAGTGGTGATAGTCTTCTGTGTTGTAGCATCAGTGAGTTTTGTACTTGAGGAGGAATCTGGAGCTGCTGTGGAGGTGATGGAGGAGGTTTTTCTGCTGTAATCTGGATCATTCAAAGACTCTTGGGGTCCAGTTGTGGTGGTCAGAAGAGCCCAGTTAGATGTTTGTGAATCAATAGGAAAGATGGTGAAATCCTCCTCAGAGGCTGGGGCAACACTAGCTTCTTCTTCAAGGGTTGGGGAAACATTAGTTTCTTCTTCAGTGACAAGGGTTGGGGCAACTTTAGCTTCTTCTTCAAAGGTTGGGGCAACATTAATCTCTTGTTCAAGAACTGGGGCGACGCTAGCTTCTTCTTCAAGGGATAGGGAAGCCTCTTCTTCAAGGATTGGGGCAATGTTAGGTTCTTCTTCAACGACATGGGTTGGGACAACTTCAGCTTTTCCTTCAAAGGTTGGGACAACATCAGCTTCTTTTTCAAGGATTGGGGCAATGCTAGCTTCTTCCTCAAGGGTTGGGGTGAACTTTGGTTCTACGTCAAGGGCAAGGGTTGGGGCAATACTAGATTCATCTTCAAAGGTTAGAGCAATGTTAGCCTCTTCTTCAGGGGTTAGGGTAACATTAGCTTCTTCTTCAAGGGATAGGGAAACATTAGCCTCTTCTTCAAGGACTGGGGCAATGTTAGTTTCTTCTTCAAGGGCAAGGGTTGGGGCAATGGTAGATTCATCTTCAAGGGCAAGGGTTGGGGCAATGGTAGATTCATCTTCAAGGGCAAGGGTTGGGGCAATGCTAGATTCATCTTCAAGGGCAAGGGTTGGGGCAATGCTAGATTCATCTTCAAGGGCAAGGCTTGGTGCAACATTAACTTCCTCTCCTAGTAAAAAAGAAACATTTGCTTTCTCTTCAAGGGTTGGGGTAACGGTAAATTCCTCTTCAAGAGTAAGGTTTACTTTATTTTCCTCTTCAATGGTTGGAGTAACTTCTTCCCCAATGGTTGCAGTAACTGTATTAGGCTCATGTCCACTAGCCTCTTCATACCCAGTGGTTGCAGTGTCCAAATAGACTCTGTAACCCGATGTACGAAACCGCACTGTTGTGGAATCACTAGGCAACTGAGAGGTGTTCAACCTCTCTGGAGACTCAGTCGTGGCTAAACTTACTTCAGAAACAAGGTTGTCTTCAGACTTTGTTGGCTGCAGCTTTTTTTCTTCACCTTCCACTTTGACTGTGTCTTCAATTTCTAAGCTTGTACTTCCCTCCTTACTGGAAATGGAGGACTCCCACAACTGTGGTGCGGTAGAGACGATATCCAAGCCCAGTTTGTCAGAATGGCGTGACTTAGACGAGAGGGTCAGATCGGGGAGTGCAGTCCAAGGCTCAGCTGGAGCGCCAGTAGCCACAAAAGGTGACGGGTGAGTGGTGATGCTAGAAGTAGAAGACTCTGATATGGAGATAAAGCCGACTGCTTCAACATGAAGGTCACTTTCTAGAAAAGAACATAAAACAGTTTTGGAGCTGTAAATGCAGCTAGTAAAGGAATAATTGTACATTGTGGGAAATACGCTCATTAATTTTCTTGCCAATAGTTAGATCAAGACCACTCTCATATCTGTTAATATGAAGCTTCAACCAGCAGCAGTAGGTTAACATAGCTTAGCGCAGAGAGCTAGGCTGTCTCTGTCAAAAGTTAACAAAAAACACCTCTAAGGTTCACCAATAAACACATCCTGTTTGTTTAATCTGTCCAACAGGAGGTTGTGTGTTGGATCATTTCTTGGCCAGGCTCAGTTACCTTATGGAGTCTCTTTTTACCTGACCAACCTCTCAGTGATGACAAGATTCCTGGAAGTCACTGCTCACAACAAGAAATAATCCGCCACATAAACCCCCTGTAACATGGCGTATAGGTTAATCAAACGAGATCCATCATGTTACTTTATTTATTTATTTATTTAAAAGGGGACAGTGCATATTAAAAAACATGTTAGTTTTGCAGCAGTGTAAATCTGCCAGATTTAGACAGGCGTCTGTGAGCTTTAGGTTTAGGTTGCTGGTAGGTGGATTTTCTGACCTCTGAATAGAGTCAGCAGTCTTTGTGCTAAGCTAAGCTAACTGTCTGTTGTAGCTTCATATTGACCGTACAGAATCCCAGTAAGAATGTGAATATGTTTATTTCCCAAAATGTTGAATGATTCCTTGAAGATTGTTCTTCTGTAAATAAATAAAAATGTATGCTTGACATACCTTGAGAAATATCTCCAGACCCATCCAGACTGTCCCACAATGAGGTAAGCTCCTTGTTGGAAGATTTTGTAGTTTGGGCTGGCTGTGTAACAAATTCTTCTTCTTTTGAGGCCTGAGTTGAGAGAGACACAGGATCTTCTACTTCTGCCTCCTCCATCTTCACCTTCCAGAAACTCTTCTCTTTAGTATGATTGCTGTCTGACTCATTGTAATTGGCTTGTGATTTGTAAAGTTTCAAGTTGGTCTCTTGTATTTCTTGAAAATCCTTTGGCCTCTCAGAAGGCTGCGTATTTTCTTCGGGATTTGTATCTGGAACTGTCTGGTTATGTGTGTGAGGTTCATATGATGATTCAGGAAACCCTATGGTGCTTTCAGGCTCAGTCTGGTGAGAGGTGAAGTTCAAGTTTTGGTGGGAATCTGTCTCATTGTAAACCTCGGGCAGTAACGACATGTTTTGTGGGGAATCGTAGGTTTCTGTGGCACTGATAGTACTGTTCATCCGTGCTGTAGGGTGCTGGGAGTCGTAGCTCATTTCTGTAGGAGATGACGTTTCATCAAATGCCTGGAGGAGGTCCAATGTAGGTGTGCTGTTGAGGGAAGACTCTGTTGTGTCTGATATAACTGTTGGGTGTGTGTCAACCAGATTTTCTTCAGTGGAGGGGCTAGAGAAAAAGGGAAAAGATTCCAGCACCATTTGAGCTTTGAGCTCCACCTGTTTTGCATGTTGGTTCAGTTGTAGCTCTTGATCGGTTTCCATAAGAATAACAACATCCTGTCCAATGTCCTCCGGTTCTGTAGCCACATAGTCCGTGGGAGGGTCGGTATGAGTATTTATATTATCTGTAGAGGACAGATAAGTGAAAATTAGATTGAAGAAAAAAACATTTATTTTGCTTTACTTCAAATATGCCCACCTCCTTAAAGTTTAATTACATGCATATACATCGTACATATATCTGAATGTCCATTTTTTTCTAATATCAGTTGGAGGTGTATTTTAATTATGACAAGAAAAGAGTAAAGGTGAAGCAAGGATTCATTCCTGTATGTGTATAGTATTTATAGAAATATCCTGGTTACAATTTTTGTCCAAACGAGAAGTAATATAAACAGTTAATATGTACACCCAATACAATTTGAATTCTATTTTATGCAAGCAAACTTTTTGAGGCACATAATACTCACCTCTGAAACAATAAACGTCATGAAGGCTGGATGGCTCTGGGAAGCCAGTTTGGTTGCTGAAGCGGTAGAGTGTTTTGACGCCTGCCTGAGGCCCTCCGCAGCGTTCTCTAGGGTTTATGATGGGGTAGCGCACACTGCCATCAGACAGCCAGCCAGGGCTGCAGTGGTCCAGACCTTCACTCCATGCCAAGTACAGCTGTGCTGTTGTAGCCAGCTCTGCTCCTGCTGCTCTGCAGTATGACTGTGCTTCATCAAAAGACAGCTGCTGTGAGGCGGAGTCATGAAACACTTTCCCTGCAAACACAAAATATTTTAAATTTTTCATTATTTCATTCTGCTGTATGTACAATATGTAATTACTCATCATTTAGTTTATCACAGATATATCTGTATAAATCGCTATAAGCGGCATATATGTTAGCTGACAAGAAACAAAAAACTGCAGTACAGGAATGCCAACCCTGTGTTTGAGATAAATCAGAAAAACATTACATAGATTGTCCACCAGAGGGCATTATCTTAATTTTTCAACTGTAAAATGTTTGGTTACGCACATTTCTCACACTTCTACAATAACTTAATTTAAGGAATTATAATTAAAAATATAAGTAAATGCTAACTGATATATTTTTATTTGAATTTTTTAAGCTATTTATATCAGAAGTGACCTAAAAGTCTAGTATGAGTTAAGCTTTAGTTATAGAAATATGTGTTATTATACATACCGCCAATTTCCTCCACATAACAGTAAACATCAAATACATCATCTGGATCCATTGTCCCATAGTTTCTCACGCCTGGTTGGCCGTTCATGTCTCCATAACAGCCTTGACGGGGGACTTGGATTGGGTACCTGCAAGAATGGAAAACAATAAGCATTTCTCACGTAAGATTTACCTTAAACTTTGTAAACTTGACTTTAAATTCTTGTGGAGATCCTGTACTTTCCAAAGATACCAAATACACTGAATTGCCGGAAAATGTATGAGCACCATGCAGCTTTAACATAATGTTGGAACAAGCAGATACAGAGGTGATGAGATACCTGACAGACTGGTCTGCCAGCCAGCCTGCATCACATTGCTCGTAGCCGTCATAATAAGCTGCCAGCAGCTGGTCAGGAGTGGCGATCTGTGCCCCAATGCCCTCACAAGCCCTTTGGGCCTGATTGAAGGAAAACGCATAGCGGCCCAAAGCATCTCTATAGTGGAATACAACACCTAAACACACACACAAACACACACACACACACACACAAGCACAAAAAGTATTTTGAGTTATTCCAGTACTGTATAAGGTTACAGTCAAATGTCATATCTTAAACAAAAAAAGGAATTAAAACTGTCAAATAATCCTATTAATAAGATCATTTGTAAAGACTCCCAATTTCTGCAAATGGTAATTTATGTATGGAAAATCTGCCCATCAATACAATAAAATTAATCAGTTGTTTTGGAACAGGAAAATTACAATCAAAGTAAGCAATATTATCTTTGTTACTACTCATTGTAACCTATCACCAATATTTTCATCCAAATCTTTCAAAAACTTCAATTTCATTTTGTTACCTTTGACCTTGAGATGTACAAGGTCGCTGGCATCCTCCAGGCCCTGCTGCACCTCACAACGATAGTAACCAGAATCACTGGGGCGTAAATTTCCCAACCACAGTGACAGATCATCGGGGGAGGAAGTGTAGTTGAGCAAGGCGGCACGGTCTCGGTAGGCTTCGTTGACCTTCACCCTTTGACCGCGTGCCACCAAGATCTGTGTCTCCACCCCACCAGCCACCACAGTCCACTTGACGCGTGGTAAAACAGGAGAGGAGGAGGAGGTGGATGTGGATGTGGATGACAGAGACACTAAACAAGGGATAGAGATGGAGCTTCCCAGTGGGGCGGAAATCGGACCTGAGTGAGGGATGTTCACCTGGAGCTGCTGGACATCATCTACAGAAAAAACAATAAAGGATACAGAGCATGGAGAACAGAGAGGCTCTGTAAATTTGCTGCAAATAGTCAATCATGGCCTTACTTTTAAATGCACCTTTGTATTTGTTTCTTATAAATGAATGTGAATGAAGAGATTAAATGTAGACGTACCAAATGCAGATGGTGTTTGGGTGGGGAAGGCCAGAGTTAGACGGCACACTGCAATGAGAAGTGGAAGTATTTGGACATATCTACGGAGAAGGAAAACACAGTAAAAGTTAATCACAGATGAAGATTAATAATAAAGCATTCCTGTATACACAGGGAAAGAAAGGAGAGTGATTATTTCTCCCTACCTCCCTAGTTTCCAATTTCACACATGTTTAACCTTTAATAGCCAGAGCGATTTCTGATACTGGAAGTCGTGTATTTTGTTGGTTCAGCTAGTCAGGAGACATGCTCCACTCACCAAACTGATTTATTTTAATATTACAGGTCATAACCTGTACACCTTTGTGTTACCTTCACCACAGCATCCACATACTGTGGTTTTAGCTTTGCACATGTATTGATATGCAGCTGGGTGAAGAGGCAGACTCAAATGTTAGACTGTAATGTTCTAATTTTTAGCCATTTATTATTTACATTTGATATGATTCATGTTTTTATGTATATGTTATAATTAATTGGATAATTAGTCATTTAGCTAACACTTGTATCCAAAGCGACTTATCCGACTATGTATATCAGTGGTCGCACACCTCTAGAGCAACTAGGTCTTAAGTGTCTTGTTCAAGGATACAATGGTGGATGAATCAGAGTGGGAATCAAACCCAAGTCTCCCACACCAAAGGCATGTGTTTTATGTGCTGCGCCATCACCACCATGTTTAGTGCTATAAATACCACTACAAAAAATTAGATACATGCTGTCAGAAACAACAAGAAACAATCAAAAGCTTTACACAGGTTAATGTACACAACAAAAACATAGAAAAGGGGCATAAAACACAAAGCATCTAACCATCTTAGTTTAGCATGTTAGCATGCTAACAAATGCTAATAAGCACTGAGGAGAATGTAAACATCTGTACCAAGCTTCATGGCTATCCATCTAATGGTTGTTGGGATATTTCACTCAAAACCACATGACCTCATGGTGGCGCTAGAGGAAAAGTCAGGGGATTAACAAAGTCGTGAGGAGTCATCGTCTGGAAATCACGTATGTCTTTACAATACTTCATGGCAATATATCAGGTAGTTGTAGTTCTCTATTTCAGTCTAGACCAAAGTGGTGGACAATAAAAATATATATTTTTAAGACTATACCTCATGTACATAATGATAGAAAATAGAAAGATAGAAAAGATTGAAAAAGATAAAGATAAAGATAGAAAATAGCTTTAGAATTACACAATGAGGTGTTTGATATTTAGTATTCGCTCACTAATAAAAATAGGGTGGTTAGTATATTTGACAGTATTTGCTCATTGATCAACATAAAAAAGAACTGTAAATGAGCCTAAATAAGTTAAGTCTAATTTTGATCTGTTTCAGACTTTTAAAAAAGCAGCCTAACAATAGAATAAGCCGACATATCTTGCAGTAAAATGTAAGAGCACCAGAGACTAAAGCTTCAAAAATGAATGTAAAGTTGAATCAAAAAACAACAAAAACTGGATAAAGATGTGATTTATTGCTGTTGTATTAACACACAAGTTGAAAAAAATGTATCTCAAAGCTACAGCTGTGAAGTATAAAAAAGCAACTTCTCTGGTTTTTGAAAGGGAAGCTGGGAGCACAGGCTCCTGACCACAAGCCATTCATCACCTCCGGGAGCTAATGACACGGCGTCTCAGCCCAGTAGCAGCCTGCCAGCTCTCCGTCACCAGTCTGTCCCTGTTATTAACCCAGCAGGCATGGCAGGACGCTCACAGTGACCTCACTCAACCTCCTGAGGCAGCCATGATGAAGCTGCAAATGTTCATTCATTATTAAAGAGCAGCGGCCCGGTTCCAAATTACTTTTCAGAGTTGACAGAGTCAAAAGTACTTTTAGAATTCAGAAATTAGGTGTTTCTTTCCCTTCTCAGGTAATTCAGTACATTTTTCTTACGATCTTGCTTAGTACCACGCTAGTATGTATAGTACATGCAGTATTTAACTCTATAACCCGATTGATAAAAATATATAATATTTGCTAAATATTATTTCTCCCAATCATCCAAACTTTACTCTTTTATTAGAAAATCTGGATTTCTTTCACCTGAAACATTGACTGCAAAGGTATTACATATAATCTCGCCTTCTGAAATCAATGGACTAGTGGTCATAGCAAATGAGTCCAGATGAAATATCAACTAATGAAGATATATATATATATATATATATATATATATATATATATATATATATATATATATATATATAGAAACGTTTACTTAAGTAAAGGTACAACAAAATGTACTTACTTAAGTTAGTGTTCCTTATGTAGAATGACCCCTGTCAGTGTCATTATCATTATCATTGATGCAATAACATGCAAGTTGTACTTCAGTGTAGTAGTTGGTTGATGTGGAGCTAATTATAACTAGTTTATCTACTTTGGGGTGGTTTTATTTTGTAAACTAAAAACTGCTTTCCTTTTAAAATGTATTAGTAGAACTATAAAGTAGTATCAAATGGATCTCAAAATTGTACTTAAGTACAGTAATTCAGTAAATGTATTTTCTTATACTACCAATAGGGTAAAATTGGGATTTTAGTAGAGAAAAACTCTTTACAAAGAAGTCCCAGATTGTTTGACTGTTGATGATGCCACCAACACAACAAATCTCCTACAATAAAGCTCAAGTTGAAAAGAGAGGAGAAATCCAGAGCTAAGCACAGAGGAGGTACTGTGTGTGTGTGTGTGTATGTGTGTGCGCCAACCTCATTCACTTCTGTCAAGATGAAGTTTTGATAAACAGACATAAGATGGCAGTATCTCTCACTTAGCCTCATTATGAGGCATTATGAAGTGTTCATCCACACAGACATACATATAGTATACGTGTGATCAAGGTGGTAAAGAATCCAGTAAACAAAGAAAAACGAAACGACAGAAGTGAGCCAAAAGTTAAACAAGCATTAATAAAGTTGACTCAAACGCATCCTTGAGTATGAGTCGGGACACAAACACAGCTCGCTAACATGTCAAATTAAATGGCCTTCTTTGATGGCCGAATAATTGATGTTTGTTTCCTCGCCAGCTGGGTCAACTCCACAAGGGCTGGTATCACTATTAGTATTCTTGACAAGAAAACGTCTCACAAAAAGCGAGCAGTGGGCCAGGAGGACAGCTGCACACTGTGCTTTCACTTCATACCAACTCCCTTACAAAAGGCCTTGGGGAAAAATTAAAGGACGGGGCACTGGCACACTTGCTTGTTTTTTCTCTTTCCTTTCTCTCGTTCTTTTCACGGATGGAAAGGGAAGTTTTAAACCACTAAGAATCGTTCTGGAGCAGACTTTGTAGAAAAGGAACGGCCACATTAAGACACTGCACACTGTTTCAGATTGTATAACTGTTGTGAGAGTGTGCTTACATATGAGTCTGTGCATTCAGATTGATGACAGAGGAGAAAATCCTGCTTGGCTGCTGATTACTTTGTGACTTTTTTAGAGCTCATTTTTCACTTAAGCCTTTGGCCACACTGTCACCAGGCACTCTGTGGCTCTGCTCTTTTTAATGAGAAGACAAGTCAAGCTAAAATCAATGCCACCCACTGCATTTACATGTTTAGAAACTGCAGCCAATGCATTATCCACAAGCAGAACCTACCCAGTCTCCTCCTCCAGCAGAAACAGACAAGTATAGTAACCACTGCAGAATAACATGTTGAAGATCAGTGGAGTAGAAAAATCCAGGTGAAATGAACAACTTTAATTGTTAATGCAAGAAATAATAGTAAACAAGGACCATTAAATCAACTGGCGACCTGTCCAGGGTGTACCCCGCCTTGCGCCCGATGTCAGCTGGGATTGGCTCCAGCCCCCCCACGACCCTGTACGCAGGATAAGCGGTTGACGATGGATGGATGGATGGACCAGATGCTGAGACCCCTGTCAGTGCTGCACTGACAGCAAAAGCTGTCTCACTACATCTTGTGGGTGGCCCCTGCAGCAGTCTGCATCAAGGTCAACTCAGGCAAACCTGCTAGTAACAGGCAGGACTGACTGCTGATCCCAGCTTAGCCTGGTCAAACATGCAGAGACACCGGGTTGACTGATGTAAGCTCTGTGCAGTGCTGAGCTGGAACTGGCTTTGGCACTAATGAGTCTACAATATCTGCAGTACATCTGAAAATACACAGTAATTGAGTTTTTACAGGGTAGAAACCTTACAAGCACACGTTTCTATCCACCATGTGAGTGTTGCTGCTATATTCGACTCAAAGTTTCTCCAGTTTTCTAATCCCAATACTCTTACCTTTTAACAATTTATCTGATAGCTGGATGACATTTTCTAATCTAAAATTAAAGACTTGCATATAAAGGTATTTCCGTGTGTCAGCCAAGTCGTAGTTCAAACTGGTGGTCTGACAAATAGGAGATTTAAGACAGGATCTGGGGTGATGTTTTACTATCTAAGACATTAAGTTTTAACAGTGCAACCTGAGTTTGATATAGTACAGTAGTTACTATGAACTTCAGATGGACTTAACATGCAAACTTGATGGATGTGATGGATTTATGAATGGCTGGTGAAAACCTGGGTATTTTCAAAAATGGCTCCACTAATGTAACTTGTGGTAGTCGCAGTTGCAAGCAATATCAAGTGTAAGTAATTTTTTATTTAATATATAGCCCATTGGTCTTTATTGTGCAGTAATCTGTCAAGTAACCTGCAGATTAAAGTATTTATATCTTATTTGTTTTAATCCATGGCTTGATAAGAGCAGCGTTCTCCACTAGTAACAATCAAATTTCTATTGAACAACCAGAAGTTAAGAATTCTCCTTGCACACATTATTTAAGATGACAGATTAAAAGGCTACCACTGGGATCAATTCTTCCTTCCTTCATCTCTGTAGAAATGCAACAACAAAATGACCAGGGCTCATATTTATCAAGCTTCTCAGAATTTTTCATAAGAAAACCGCTGTAAGAATTGACTTGAGAGTAAAACAATTCTTGCCTCAAAGCTGCGCTTAAAAGTTAGATATCAAGCAACTTTTTTTGGAGGACAACAGAGGCAAGGACCAATCCATGAATAGGTTTCCTTATATATTTAACAATATTCTCAGATAAATTCACATTGCATGGTGAATTCATTACATGAACATTATCCTTTATCTCCTATTAGATGACACCCAACGGCACAAAGTGCCTTTCAAAAAGGAATGATCCACAATGAGTGCAATAATTGTTTCCATGACAATTTGGCATGTCGTTGGTTGTGATGGCCCCAAGTCATCAGCATTGCATTGCTGCATTTTTCCGGTGGCAAGGAAACAAAGTGTCATCACCACCTTGAATTCAGCTGAAAACACAGAGAGAGGACATTCCTCACCAACTTGCTAACAAAGATGATGCCTGCTGTGTCCAAACGATACCTTCTGATTAAATGTGAACAGTCAAACAATTCAAAAACATTCTTCCTCTCCTTAAATATTCATGCATGTCTCTGTCTCCTTAGTCCCATCACATGCCACTACTGGCAACTCCTAACCGCTTGAGAGACGTCTCGAGTGTCTTAAATAACTGATTCTTAGCTTAAAAAAATTTGATAATTTGCTTTTGTACTTAAGTTTGAAAGTAGGACTAAATTTCATTAATTAAGACTAAAATGGCTCTTTGAGAAGCATAACAAATACAAGCCCTGATCCCACAAATTCATGTATGCTGATGACACATGCATGGTAACCAAACTTTGAATCGCTGGAGCAGATCACCACCAAAATCTCAACTGCACACAGAGTCAAAGAACTTTTCAGACAAACAGATAATATCCGACCTGAAATTATAAAAAGGCTCTCGACTGACCACATTCCATGGCTAGCCTTTATAGACCATGAAAAGACATTTGTTAGACAACACATCAAGTAGAAGCTGCCTGGAAAAAATAAATGGCCTAACCCTGGCTTATTATGGAATTTATTTTAAAGTCCATATCCACAGTGAAGGGGCGGGGCGGTATTGCAGTGGTTAGCACTGTCGCCTCACAGCAAGAAGGCCTGGGCCTTTCTGTGTGGAGTTTGCGTGGGTTCTCTCCGGCTGCTCTGGCTTCCTCCCACCGTCCAAAGACATGCGGACTAGGTTAATTGGTGTCTCTAAAATTGTCCTTAGTAAGTTTCTGTTCTGTTCCAAGGACTAGAAAACAGACAGTGTAATGACTGATATAATCTGTACTTTCTTTTTGCATAGATTTGATTTAACATTTGTATTGTTTTGCCTTACGTGTTAGGCCGTTTATTATTCATATTGAACATATGCATTACTAAACTAATGTAGAAGTCTAGAAGCATGTACCTATTTCTGGAACATCTTAGCGCAACTCATCCTTAACAACGACTCCAGCTTAACCACTCTACTCCAGCTTCCTCCCCATGCCACTATGCAACATGTAGCACACCATCCCAGCCAATTAATAAAATGTCGACTGAACTTAAAAACAACTTTATACAACAGCGTGTTAAATTTGCAGACATCCAGTGTCAATATTACGACCGAAATGACCACAGAATCATTTCAGTGCTTTGAGTTTTACTGACTAATGTCAGACCAGAGAGACATTGCTATTTCATCATTCAGTTTTCCCTGTATCTCTCTCTCTCTCTCTAACTGTCCATTAAGGACCTCCACCTGAGCCCTGAGGTGGAGAAAATGAAGGAAAGAGCCTAAATGTGCACTCAAGACAAAAAGCATCCTCTTGTGCTCCTGCAGGCCACATGAACAACATTTCAGCAGCATATTTGCCTTAATCTGAGAAAAAAGCAGCATTTAAATATTAAAGAAAGAAGTTGTCTGGATCACAAAAGGGTTGTTTTTCTATAAATATAAGTAAGTCAGTTTTAAATAGGCTAGCTGTCAATATTCTTTCTTACCTGTGTGAAAAACAATGATTCACAATCATTTAACAGTCAGGAGGACTGAGGGTGAGATGGTGGAAGAGGGAAAAGCAATTAAGAAACACATTAACGATTCACCTCTAAAATACAGTGCGTGTGTGTGCGGGGACACATAGCCCATTAAAAAAAGTTATACTTAACTAAGTGTAGTTCCTCAAAATGACTACTGACCACAATTTAAGGACCTCCACTGAGGACAGCATATACTGTAATGCAATTAACTGGTAAAGACTGTCATTTTCTTAAACGACTCCATAATTTACCACGACATTATGCATTTAAAAGAACTTAAAAAGAAACGACATAAAACCGCATCAACTGTGTGTCATTAACACAACACCCCAAACAAAAACCTACCGGATTCTTCTCAGCAGCATTTCAGCTGATGCAGGATGCTTTGACTTGGCTGTAAAAAGTATTTTCTGTCAGCTCCTCTCAGCTTGCTGCAGTGCGACTGTCCTGTTGGGGATGATCTGCGCAGGTATGAGGGAGTTGGGACTGCTGTCCGACCGACTCCGAGGCTCGGAGAGAAAGGAGGGAGTTGAGAGAACGGGAAGCCAGATATAAAATCCTGAACTGCCCACTTTTTTAACCCAACAATCGGGATGGAGATGGCGCACGCCTTTCAAGGGGGATTGGGAGGGATAACATAACCGATGTTATACGCTATGAAGTGTAGGTAATTTTTCCTGCAGGGAAACGACAAATGCATTCACCGTCATTTGGATAAAACAGGGCGAGTCAGCGCAGCAGCATGACAGAGCCAGGTGCGGATGCTGCTGCAGGTACTGATATTGCAGTACAGTCACCCATGCCACTGAAAAGGGAGCTTACAGTACCATTTCCTCTACATCAGTTAAATGGACTATTGGTCTTCTTAGATCACCTTGGAGAACGTTTTATGTATCAGCACTGAAGAAATTAGTAGTTTGCAGCATCCTGCAGAGGAAGAAGTCCCTGTGTGACAGACCACAGCAGCAGCTGCTGTGGTTCAGTCAGAAGGGTGTATTTGATACCAGCCTTTGATCTGAAACCAATAAACTCAAGGCAGAATGACCCAATGTAGTAGTCAAAAAAAAGTCAGAAAGATATTTATTTATAGAGAAACATTTATTTTTGTCTCTTTGTGAATGAACCAACAAGCACAAAAGGTTTATATTTAAATGCAGCTGAAGAGCAATAAAGCACACATTTGCAGTCCCCTCCACAGCCAGATGAACCTGCATGGGGGCCCTGAGCAAAGAGGAGCCTTTGACCACACCTCCACCACTCCCCCCACCCGTTTTTTTTGTGCATTATGCATCTTCTCATCTAATAAACAAATTGAGCACAATTTTATTTAGTAATGTGCACCATTTAAAAGTGTATAGTTGTTCAAAATGGACCACGTTGAAGGAGGGATGACCATCATTCATATGGGGGTAAAAAAAGTGATGGAGTAGTTTGAAAAAAGAGTTCTCAAAGATCTTGAGAGAGAAATTAATTAATTCCATCCTCACCTCTGCACACATTGCAAACTGCTGCAGGAAGTGAGTTAAGAAGCTGCTCAATCTGACAAGCACTTTGTTCAAAACATATTGACAGATGGCGCTCTGGGAAGCAGGTGCCTGCTTTGCTCAGTCATCTTAGTCAGTAATGCATACGGTTTATGGCTGAGCTGAACCCGTGCCTATTAAGAGTTCTATACAGTTTGTATTCAGGGATCTTCTTGGCTGACTACTGTATCTTGCCACCTGTTTATACATGCAGAGGATGAATAAGTTCAAGCTAAGTGTGTAGGCTACTTGTGCCAGCTGCAGACAGAGTGAATGGTGCTTTGTAGTGGTTGTCCTGTGGCTCAGCAGCAATGGTTGGTGCTTTACACCTGAGGAATCTGACACCCAGATACCAGCAGGACTGTCTGGGAAGGAAATGTCAAAGCTCAGACAGCAGACAAAGATCAGAGGTGTGACTCAGTCCAACTTTATGTTCCAGCTTTGACTGACTGCCACAGTGACCCAGACTGAATCAAGTCCAGTCAGCAGCTGTATGCTCACTGTAAGACGTCAGGCATCTCTGCTGTCATCTGTCTTCAACAGCAGGGCGGTATAATGAAGAGGAAGGCCATCCTTAAAACAGAAACTTCAATGTGTCGTTTCACAGCTGCTCCCGACATCTGACCTTTGACCAAACTGTAGAGCGGGGCAAACAAGAGAATATCTTGGTGGAATACCTTGTTGTGAGATTTTTTTTTCTTAACCGCGGCATTCACGATCAAGAATGAACAACTTCAGCTTTCAAAGTGAGACGATGTAACTTTTAAAAGAATTTATAACCAGTCTTCTTTTTACAAATGAAGTTGAATTCATCCGAAACGAATTGAAAACATCTGGATTTTCTTCCACAAGACCTCATTCACCTCATTCAAAAACCCACTGACATTTGAAGCAACATTAATAACTAAAAATCCTGCTTTAGAATAAAGCCTTTTTAGATACACTAGCTTTATCTAATATAATTGTTTAGTTAATATTTCTTTAACAAATATTTCACAGACGCCTCCAACTTTTGCCAGTTAAACGTTATGGCTCGGCAAAATAGGTGAGTCCATAAGCGAGTAACTAAGTCACAACAAACCAAAGTCTTTTAAGAATTTATTAATAAAAGAGAATAAACAGAGAAGTCCTACAACACAAATCAGCTGGACCAGAGGTTCTGTCTCCTTGGTCTGTCACTAACGTCTGGCCCCGAGCAAAGGGATGCATAATCATTTACACGGTCTAAGTTTCTATGTTTTGGAGAACAGAGATCCTCTCCCATCCTTGAATGCACATTAGAGCAGAGGAGAGGAACAGCAAGAAACGAAAACACCAAAACAATCTCACAGCTCTGACCTAAACCCTAGTAAATGTGGACTGCATGACTAACATAAGGAGTATGGAAGAAGGAAAGGTTAAGGATAAAAAACACAATACATATATATCTATAAAAATAAAAAAATAAAAAAAATAATAATAATAATAATAAAAGAACATGCATAAAAGATTAAATGTAAGAGGAAACAATTTTCTGCCATAACATGTTTGTAATAAGAGCTGGACAGAGAGAGATTACACACAAAAAATATTGGAAAAGAATGACTTTACAGGTGAGTGTTGGTGAGTTTTATGCATATGGATGAAACATGTTACTCTGCCACAGTACCACATTGCTTTTTCAAGATTGCATTGAGTAATAGAAAGTTAGTGGAAAAGAGGATAGCCCGGACACGACCTCATGACTTTCTATTAAACACATTCTAGCTCAGTTCAACATACTCAGGGGTTTTGTTGCTGCAACCCTGCTTGGCCTGGTATGACCAGTAGCTTATGGTAGCTAACGTTAACATACTTTAGCTAATACATTTCTGTGTAAATGACATGTGTGTGTCAGCTGGCTCCTCTCTACTTGTGCTTCTGTGCCACAACATTTTAGCTCATTCAGGTCACCTGTGATGTCTTTATAGCAACTGACTTGAGAATGTTAAGGAAAGGAAATTCACCGTGCTGTCATCCTGTAATTACCTCTTGTGGCCATACCGGCCGCTGCTTTAGCCAAAGTTACATAATCTCACTTTGGGCCATCTTGGATGAGAAGTCTACGGGGGAAAAAAAGAAAGTTTGAACATTTACAATTTCTTGACAACTGGGCAAACCCCATTTGCTGATCTAGATGTGATATGACTGAAAGCTCCAGAACAGCTACTGAGATGCAATGAGATTTTTTTCTCAAGAGAATATTTATAATAGCTTTTTAATTTGAGAAGGTTCTTACAGGTCGTTTCTTTTACAGAAAGCATACATTGCTGATCTGAAGTATTTAGGGTATGTTTTATACAGTGGTGGAAAGTAGCCAAGTACATTTACTCAATACATGTACTTCAGTACAATTTTGATGTACTTTAGCTACACTTATACTTCTAGTCTCCTGTTGTATGGTTGCTTTTTCCTAGGTAGCCTACAGGATGTATTTACACTTTCAACCACTGATGTCAACAGAGCTTCCTCTCCAAAATGGTTGATAACAATAACAACGCATGCAACAGATTTCCATCCCTCAAAATTTCCATGAATTTTGAGGGATGGACTTAAGATAAGATAAGAAATACCTTTATTTGTCCCACAGTGGGGAAATTGCGGTTTGCAACAGCAAAGACAAGAGCAGAGATAGATAAGTGTACAAGTAGCATAAACAAGTGTCAAACAAAGAAGTATCGTTCTTACAGTAAATAAAAACAAAGTTACTACATTAAATAAGACTAAACAATAATTGCACATGAATCAGTAAAATTGCACTTACGAAAATTGCACAAATGAAAATTATGCACAGATGTAATAATGGCACATGGGATGTATTGCACAGAGTCAACAGTGTTTATTGTACAGTCTGACGGCCGCTGGAAGGAAAGATCTGCAGAATCTCTCCTTCACACAGCGGGGGTGGAGCAGCCTGTCACTGAAACTGCACTCCAGGGCTGACAGGGTGTAGTGCAGGGGGTGTGACTCATGGTCCAGCATAGCTATCAGTTTAGCCAGGACCCTTCTGTCTCCCACTTTGGCTGCTCTATGTCACCCCGTCCCTCAGAATTTCCATGATGCATGGCGGTGAAGAAAGTTTTGTTAAAATTTGCTAAAACTCTCCTATTTGCTTGAAACACAAAAGTTACTTTGTGATTTATATTTTGTTAATCATGTCTGCTTGGAATATAGTGGTTTTGTTGGTAATTGTCATTCTTGTGGTGGTTTACTATTGAAACCAGGAGTGAAGTGCCTGTTTCATTTGATAAGAGCGCTATCGAAGAATAAAATAAACAGTCAAAGAATTGTGCTGTGAAAGACTGAATTTCAAGTACACAGTGATTGCATTTAGAAAGACTGACAACATAGAATTTTGAAAGTAACCACTGCAAGTCAGTAATGACTCCACATTTTGTTAGCATAAAGTTCAAACAAGAAAAAGCTGTGTAAATTCACACGCTATAATATATTAATATTGTGAATCGAATCAATGTCTGGCGCATGAAGTGGTACTCTGAGGACTGTCTCTTTACCACTACGCTATTGGATAACAAGGCTTTTTGAAGTATAGCTAATGGTAAAGCGCATTTGCCTTAAAAAATTAACCATTTTGTCAGTTGTTTTTTTTGTTACAGCTAGAGCAGCTTAGCATGAAAATATAATGCATGTGTCTGCAAAACAATTACAGAGATAGATAATGCAAGTTGAAGAATTGGGGAGCAAAGACGACAGTCAGAAATTACTACCAGAGTCCACTCGAACCTGACTATGGGCTAGCTATCAATGCAGCCATTTTTATCAAATGAAACAGGCACTTCACTCCCAGTTTCAATAGTAAACCCCCCACAAGAATTACAATTTTCTAAGCAGACACATTTAACAAATACATAAATCACAAAGTATTTGTTTTGTATTTCAAACAAATAGGAGACATATTAGCAAATTTTAACAAAACTTTCTTCACTGCCATGCATCATGGGAGTCTAGCTCCGCCCCGCTAGGTTGGATGAGGAGTCCCATAGGAACCCATTCATTTTAAAATGCATACAAATATTAATATAAAATAAACCATTACAGATATCAGCTACACAGGTAATAGCACCCATCTCATGAAGAAGATGTACAATTTGAAGTTGAAACCAAGTTTGTAGGACAAACGATACAGGAGAAGATAGATGCCAAAAACGACGGAATAAATAATAACAACTAGAAATTTTGCACTTCCTGAATGCTGAAGCTGAAATGAACTTGCTAGAAACTGCAGAAAAATGCAAAAGAGCTTAATTCAAATGCTCAAAGAAGCTGAAATGCAAAACATTGTAGAAAATGCAAAAGAGCTTAAGTCAAGAAGAAGATGAAATGCACAGGGAGGAGGTGGGGAGGACAGAAGGAGTAGAGGATGGGAGGAGGAGAAGAGAGTGGGAGTAGAGAGCAGAAGAGGAGGAGGAGAGGAGGGGAGAAGAAGAGAGGACAAGGTGAGGGGAGAAGAGGAGGTGGGGAGGGGAGGAGGAGAAGAGAGTGTGAGTATTCAGCAGAAGAGAAGGAGGAGAGGAGGGGAGGAGAAAAGAGGTGAGGGGAGATGAGGAGGTACTACGTAGTAGTAGTAGTGGTAATTGTAGAAGTAGTAGTACCAGTAGTAACAAAGACTGTAGTACTAGATGTGATAACTAGCTGTGGTAGAAATAGTGATACTGGTATTATGTAGTAGTAATAGTGGTAATAGTAGAAGTAGTAGTAGCAGTAGTAGAAACAACTGTAGTTACAGAAGTGATAACTAGCAGCTGTACTAGCAGTAGTAGTGGTGGTATTAGTACAAGCAGTATAACTGGTGGTGGTAGTAGTTGTCGTCATAGTATTAGTAGCTTTAAGACTGTGAGACTATGAAATGGACTGTGAGACAGAGAGACAGGTGGACTATAAGACTGTGAGACCCAACTGTTTCCAATGAACAGTGTGTGTGTGTGTCTGTTTGTGTCTGTGTGTGTGTGTTAGTTGTAGTACCAGGTAGTAGTAGTAGTAATTAGTGAAGTAGTAGTGGTTGTACACTTAACTTCATTGCAAAAGAGCTTAATTCAAATGCATGAAGAAGATGAAATGCACAAAGGAACCTGCAAAAGATTGCAGAAAATGCAGAAGAGATTGAATAAAATGCATAATGAAGCATTAAGAAGCTCAATCGTGTTGCAAGTCACTGAATAAGAACTTGGAAGTTGAACAGAGCTAAAATAAGTTGCTAAAATGATGAAAGTTATACTGTCATAAATAGAAGTTGAAATGAGTCAGTCAAAAGAAAAAAGATAGATACGAAGCTAGCTAGATAGCTAGATAGCTAGATAGCTTGATAGCTTGATAGATAGCTAGATAGTAAGTTAAGGGGGAGACAGGCAGACAGACAGACAAGTTGAGACAGAGAGACAGATAGAAAGATAGAAATTATGTTAAGGGAGAGACAGACAGATGGACAGAAAGACAGATGAATGGACAGATAGATAGATCTCCTCCTGATCCTGCACACTTCTGGACCTTGGTGGTCTGGTGACTGGAGGTACAGCTGTCGTTGTACAGGGAGGAGAGCAGAGGGGAAAGAACACAACCTTGAGGGGAACCAGTGCTGACAGTCCAGGAGTCAGAAACATTTTTTCCCAGCTTCACTTGCCACTTGCTGTTGGACAGTAAGTCTGTGATATGTAAAAGTTGAATACTGCCTATTATGTATCAAAACTGTTGAGCCTTTTAAGGTTCAATAAGGTCAAGAAGGCTCAAGAAGCTGGGTGTCACATCCTGCAGTGAAAGGTTCTGTGTTTGGGCTTTTAGTTTGAAACATTAGGACAAACAATAGGACATCTTGTCTTGTCGAGGGATTTTATCTTGAAAAATCAGCCTCATCCTGAATTCCCTGTTAAGATGCATTAACTGTCTGTGGTTTTAATTTGGAAGAATTTGGGTCCGGAGAACTATTGAGAAGCCTTTCTCAACCTGACTAAGATTAATACAATAGGGATTTTATTTTGTAATTTCTGTGTGCGTCCTTGTGTGTGTGAAAGTGTGTGTTTCTGTGTGGGTGTTTGTGTGTGTGTGTGTGTGTGTGTGTGTGTGTGTACGTTTGTGTGTGCATGTGTGCCTGTGTCTGTGTGTGTTTGTGTGTCTGTCAATCAAACTGACCTGATTACATCATCTCAATCAGCTGAGTGCCTACATTCTAAGGAAGTATTATTATTATTAGTAGTAGTAGTTGTAGTAGTGGTAGTATTAGTAGTAGTAGTACTAGTGAGTGCAGTTGTAGTGGTGGTAGTAGTACAAGAAGTATTATTAGTTGTAGGAGTATTAGTAGTTGTAGTAACTACTACATTACTAATAGTACTAATAGTGGTAGTAGTAGTACCAGGTAGTAGTAGTAGTAGTAGTAGTGGTAGTAGTAGTAGTAGTAGTAGTAGTGGTAGTAGTAGTAGTAGTAGTAGTACTAGTGAGTGCAGTAGTGGTGGTGGTAGTAGTACAAGAAGTAATATTAGTGGTAGGAGTATTAGCAGCTGTTGTAGCAACTACTAGACTACTAGAAAATAGCTCAATGACTGTCTACCAATCAGAACACAGGACCAAGTGTGTGTGTGTGTGTGTGTGTGTGTGTTCTCTGTGCTTATTAACAGAGAGCAGCAACTCCCCTATTTACTGTGAGAAATGCCCAAATGTGAAATAATTGCTGCAAAATATGTCTCCTCATGCCATGAAGTGAAGACAACCAGTGGAACCTCAAATAATTGCACAGATTTTCAAATTATTATTATTTTGATCGTTTGATATTTTAGTAATTGTTTTGTTCTTACATTTGATACTGATTTCTTTTAAAAAAAAAAAGTATTTGTCTATTAAAATATAAACACACACACGTTACTGTTTCATTTATTTATTTAATTTTTATTTTTTTTAATTTTTTTTATTTATAAAATTGCATAAAAAGCTTAATAGTTTAAAAAGTGTAAAAGGTATAAAAAAGTTATGTAATAGCATAAATGTCCTTTAAAAGCTGAACATTTTAATAGTTGAATGGCTTTTGTAGCACAAAGTATGCAGAAGTAGTTAGCACTCAAAAAACGTACGGAAGAAGAATTCAGAATAATAAAGATCTGAATAACAATAGTGTGAATGCTGCTTCACAGCATTCACACTACTAATAAAGAGCAAAGACAACTAAAGTGTGAGAGCTACAGCTAATGACATTTTTGAAATATCTTATACAATACCTTAGACTATATGCTACACATAGAGTATTTTATTTTATTTTTTATAGTACAATTCCTCTGTTTATGTACATGTTTTTTTTCCACACTTGCTCTGGCAATGTAAACGTCTATTTCTCATGTCCCCACTGAATTGAGTATTTTGGGTCTGCAAATGAAGTGAATTAATTAAACTGAACATAAAACCCATAAATCAAGTCTAGATGAGGGAATTACAGTCCAAAAAGAAAAGTGTTCTGCCTTCCTTTTCAGCTCCTAAGCATAATGTATTGAGGTCATATGCAAGAATCTACTGAGAGCGACTAAATTAGACCAAACACAGTCAAACATGCATGCAAGCCATGCCTCAGACCTGCGTACAAGCTAACGTTACATTTTCCAGCAGCCTTCAAACAACCAGCCTATAATTAGACACTATCATTATATTGTAGCTGAGCTTAGATCATCAAGTGAGTCAAGAGCAACACTCAAATTTAGTTGAAAAGTGTCTTCAGATGTTCTGGAGATGTTCGAGCCATCACAAATCCCTCTGTTTCTGTGTAGGGGATTATAATGTCAGTGAAGCAGGAGTGAGCTTCTGAAGTCTTCATTTATAAACAATTAATTAATTGTTAACACATTAATTAATAACACAAATTAAGTGGCTTTTAAAGGATGCTGTAATATGACTTTAGATTAACAAACAAAAATCTTTTGTTGGTGAACTTGACTCTGACACATGCAACCAGCACCACCGGGTGAGATTCATTAGTTTTTGGCAGAGAAGCCAATGTGACTCAGCTATAATACAGAGCCTGCAGTTTATTTTTATGCATTCTTAATTCTGCCTGAGTCATGCTCAGTGGTTACATTTAACTGGGTTACCAGAATTGCTGTCAACTTACCACAAAGTAGAAATTAAAAGATGGGCATTCTTAAAACTCATCTACCCGTCACAAGTTATAAGAAGGCCATAAATCTGTTCTTTGTGTGTGTAAATGGCAAAAAAATGTAGCAATACAAAGGTTCCACTTCACCAACAATACGCTTTACCTTGCTGTAATCCCAGACTGAAATCCATACAAAACTCATGCAACGACAGGATAGACGAGCAGCCTTTGAATAATTTTTCCTCCCATAAAAGCAAAACCTCAAAACCATGTTTCCGCTGACTGGCTGCTTTTATTCCCTCTTGGATGCAAAGTGGCAGAGGCTAACTGGTTCAGAAGGGACGTGTCTGGGAAAACTGCAGCACTCATCCACTCACCGGCCAAACCGACGACTTGCCATGCTTTCTGCATGATGCTATACTGCACTGACCAGAAATTAGGGTATGGAGAGCCACTGTGAAATTTTGACGCAATTATGTTATCTGTGACACATCGTTTTTTTGTGTCACTGCCTGGCAACAAAGTTAGTTGCTTCCGCAGCTGGAGATCTGGCAACTAGTGAACCTGCTCTTTCGGTAAATCCATACTCGTGGTTAACCAGCCAGGAAAATTAGATTTTATTCGCTTCATAGGCCGCCTCCCTCCAATATCGCAGATAGATGCACAGCTGAGGGTGAGCTTAAAGAGGACTGAGCATTCATTTGATAGATACAGATCAAACATGATATTCATAGCTACAAAGGGCTTTCATAAGTTTTTTTTTAATTGGAGTGTTGCTATGGCAACTCTTAAAAGTGGAAAATACAATGTAATCAAGGCTACAGCCAGGATTTTAGAAGTACTGAGGTCACGAGTCCAAATCCCCCACTGCAACACAGTTTGTCAAAGAAATGATTGACCAATCACACAAAAAAAGAAATGACTGTGAAATATTTCTGTATTATTTGAGATGTAACTGATTATTTATATTTTCAGTACATTTCATCTCCCTACATGATGTAATAAATGTGGTTTAAAAACCTTCTCTACACCCGACTCAGGATATAATTCTGATAGAAATACTGATCTATCCATTATATTTGAAGTCATATATGTTCTGTAATTACAGAATACAAATGCTCCTCAGGTTGTTAAAGTCTCCAAACCCCCGAGGCAAAATAAAGGCGACGTGCGGCTCCAAATAGGCCTTTTTCACAGAGGAAATTTTGAAACAGTAGGAAAAGCCCAGGTGTAAATAATACATTAATGATGGCTGAATTCCATTTAGCTGCTTGACATTGTGCATGCTGTCTCACTGTCACACTGCCATGTCTTACTCAGACACTTGAATACAACAGAGCCAGTGTTAATGTTATTAGGAACACCTGTGCTTTCCCTGCTATGACAAGTCAAAATGTCTGCCGTGAAAAAAGCCTGTGCCTGACAAATTATTTATGGTCACATTAACCCTGCCATGCAATTTTGTGACTAATAAAGCACTACTTTTTGTTAATATTTTAGGTACTAGCACTATGGTCATTGCAGTAAATTACTGAAGCTAATAAAACATATTTTAACCTTGGTGTCCTCCCAACTGAACACCGTTGCAGTTCATATCAGGTACCAGGGGATCATGTTAGTTTGTGTGAAGGTGTTTTGAGGGCCACAAAACCCTGCATATGTACAGTACTGTGCAAAAGTGAGGAAAAATGCTGTAAAGTAAGAATGCTTTAAAATTGATGATTAAATATTATAGATTATATTTATCAGTTAACAAAATGCAAAGTGAGTGAAATATCAGAAATATCTTAATCAACCCTTTGCCTTCAAAACAGCATAAATTATTCTAGGTTCACTTGCACAAAGTAAGGGATTTTGCAGGCATATCGTCAAGTAAACAACTATACCACATATCACCAATTCAACATGTAGATTGAAACACAATCACTGAAACAGTGTTGTAGGAGTAATAAAACTGGGTGAGGAACAGCCAAACTCAGCTAGCAAGGTGAGGTTGTTGAAGACAGTTTACTGTCAAAAGACAATGTAATTTTAAGATGTCGGGGGACAAGTGAGGAAAACTTGAGACCAGCTGGAGAGAGTGACTTACGTGAATATAAAAATGTCGCTTAACATTTCAACAGACTTTTTTCACAGCAGACATTTAGATTTTTTGTTTTAGCAGGAAAAGGTCAGCTGTAACAAAAAATATTAACAATGGCTCTGTTCAATATACCTATATTTCCAAAAGTGAGTATGAACATATTAATGCTTAATTTAAAGGTTCAGTGTGTAAGTTTTAGTGGCATCTAGTGGTGAGGGTTACGAATTGCAACCAGCAGCTCACGGTGAATTCACATGCTCCTCAGATGGTCCCATTTCCCGAGTTGACAAGTCGTTCTTCCGACTTCAGTGTGTGTTCATGTGCTCTAAAGTCGGAATGTGGAATCAACATGGACGCTACTACACAGATGTGTTGGATTAGCATCATCAGAGCATATAAACAACACGCAGACATCTAGTTCCCCCTACATGGACAGCAAACTAACTGTTATAACCATATTAAACCAACATGTTTGCAAAATATGTATATGCAATATGTGAGTCTGCACAAATCAAAGTTCTATATACTTCTTTCTTCTATATACCCATGTACACGTTATTTCTCTAATTGCAATAAAGATTTAAGGAGGAAAAAAAGATTCTGATTATTCCAAGTGCGCAGGAGAAGCTACGGTGTCCGACACGCTCTGTCTGCTCTTGTGCTAAATAATAATAATTGTCGTATGTATTTAACGTAGTGACGAAACGTGCTCTGAAGAGCAGTTTGTCCATTCGGGCTGCAGTAGAAACATGGCTAAGAGGACCCGCGGTGTATGTAGATAGAAATGGCTTATTCTAAGGTAATAAAAACATAACGGTTCATTACATCAGGTCCTTATACACCACGGAAAACATAGTTATGTATATTATATTGTATTTCTGTCAATAGGACGTCTTAAATTTTAAACACTGAACCTTTAAATCTAATCTTAATTTCACCCTCACAATTTACCTTACAGGAGAAAAGCATGTGTTTTCTATTAAAATGATCTGAAAATGAAATCTTTTGCTTTGGTTACAACTGGGATTGATTTTGGGAGAATGAGCTGGCCCTGTAGGTCACTTACAGGAGAGCTATGCACCTAAGCAAGAAGTAGTGTAGGTAACTATTTGAAGAGCATTTTGATCACAACTGATTCCAAAAGATGGTAATGTAAAGATGAGAAGAAACTGGGGACTGCACTCATAGTATATTTAGTCAGATATCACTTTGATATCTAACTAAATATACTACGAGTTTGTTTTGAATTGACTGTATGATATTTTTGTAACTTTATATCATAAAGATGAACTAACTTGATCATAAATTCATTGGTGAGGTCATATTTAAAACCTAATCCAAAAACAGTCCCACGTCACCTGACTAACACGCCCTGCCAGTGAATAAAAAGTCAAATGAGGTGAGTGAGAACTTTGTTGAAACTATCCAGTCTGTCTCATCTCCTCCCAATTTCCCTCCCCACTATCCCAGACACATAGGAAAGAAAGTCTAATTTGTCTAAAGGGTTTAGGGTTTTGAGAGCAGGATGTCTGGGCTTCTGTAAAATAATACGACTATTTTCAGCCTTATGAATAATCCAAACAGGCTGCAATGATTACTATTATTAACCCTGCCAATACCAAGAATAATGATACCTTTCCAAGCATGTTTCAAGTAATTTATGGCAGTCATTACTGTTCTCGTGTTTGCCCAAATACAAGCTTACTTCATATGGTTATCTTAGCTGAAATGCTGCTTTCCGTAGCTTCTTATCTACTTGATGTTTCATTCCTGCTCAGTGAGTGTTTTTTCAAGTATTTGCTTGGTGTGTGAAATGTCTGGAGAATTTGATTTTCATGTCCCAAGTTACTGTATGTTGATGTTGATATATCAAAGCCAAACCCTACGTTTTGGAAACCTAAACCTGCATTAATTGATTTTTTTTGGCCACTTGATATGGGAAACATGTTAGCAAACAGTTGCATCAAGCAGACAAAGGCCAACATTATAATTCATTTGGAGTTGTGTTTGTGGCCACCTGATGTTTCTAAGTGCAATAATAACAAATTACAATAACAATAACAAGCTAAGAAGAGGCTAAACCGCTCAGTTGAACTGAAGTGCACAGTCAGATAATAATTTTCTGGGGGGGTTATCAGTACAAGGAACCCCTTTTACATTACATATGGTCTTCTCATTTATTAATATAAAAATATTGATAAGACCAGTTTTATCTCATACCCTGTGGTTTAACAGTACTGACGAGAATATCAAGTTCCTCTACTGTAATATGAACTTACACTCCAGTAGACAACAAAATATAAGCCATTGTATTTGTTTACTAGTGACATTTATTCACAAAATTACAAATAAACAGAAAATAACCTGCATCCATTCAGGAAACATTTAAGTTGCAGGTCTGTTATCAGCTTTGTTGCACATCTGTTTCCCCGCCTTGACATGCTTGCAATAAAAAATAAATGTTTCTTAGTAATATGCATGTTGCACCAGTATTTTACAGTCCATAAGCCAAACTCATGCCATCCTCACACAGTCTCTTTTTGATTTGTCATTCAGCTGGACTCCCATCCCACCATGGTGTCTTCAGAATCCCTGTGAAAACCGGATAGCACAATTGGGCCCGAGTGTCTCCGATTTCCCTTCTCAGTACCAGTAGGACCTTCGGTGCCTCTTGTTCTCCTGTATACCCAGTTTCTCCATGACTTCCTCCTCCAGGGTTTTCAGAGATGGTACATAGGTCTTTTCTAGAGTGTCTTCTGGACTGGTGTCTTTAGGACCATCTGTGAGGTCAGACGTAAAAGTGAAGCACGTGCATAAATATATACAACTTGAATAGTATAAACATGAAACAGCATAAATTTGAACAGGCACCATACCATTAGACAATTTTAACAATGACTATGTATCTGCTTTAGGCAACAACCATGTTGGACGGACCACAAATCATCGGGAAATATCTTAACTCTCAACATAAAGGAAAATATTTAACATAAAACAGGAATGATGTGTAAGCAATCCACAATGTTTCTTCCTCTGTAATACAATCAAACCAAATAAGTCCGAAACAAATTTTTTCTAATTCGCAAAAATATTTTAAACTTCTGCCTCAAGTTTTGTTTTAATTTTTTTTGACAATTTCAGTCACTTTTTGAGAAACCAAAAGTGTGCACCATTTTCCCTATTTGAACAATTAATCACGTCTCGCCCCTCTCTATGAGTGTGGCGTTTGAAAAAACTATCAACTCCTTTGCCCTCAGATGTGGTCGGACACCATGTCGTACATCTAGCTATTTTAGGGAGCACAGTTAAGTTGGAAGGTTGTTCAGCATTGGTAAATGTTTGCACTTCCCACGTGTCTTCTAGCTGAGAAAGCAATGTGTTTCTTCCACTGTGAAACAATCAAAGCGCATCACTGAATCTGCACAGGGTGGAAAAATGAATGGCAGCCAGTTTAATGTGCTGACTCAGCTACACATGAAATAAACTGAATACTGAAAAGAATCATCCTCAAATCAAAACACAAAGACACACTCACCTTTCCACTGCTGTGGCACGATGCCATCTCGTCGCTCCACAACAGGTTTCGGGATGATTCGACCAGTCCTGAGAGAAACTCGGACTCTCTCGCCCTGCTCTGTGTATCTCCACTCTACCTCAGTGGGCTTCCTAGAAGATCAATATCAGCATTTCACAATTAGTCTGCTAGGAAACCAAAGATCATTTGCATTTATCTTCAATTAATAACTATTTATCTTCAATTAATAACTATTTATCTTCAATTAATAACTATTTTACAGAGTGATATCTGTAGTAGTTTAAAGATTGTTATTTTATGGCATTTATATCCAAAGGTAGTGTGAATAAAAACCACACATAAATTAGAGCAACAATCATTACAGACGCAGTTGTAAATATCAGCACAAATATTTACAATAAAATTTGATAAAGTGTTTTAGTACACAGATTATTTTCTTCGCTAACTTAGTTAAACATTTTTTAATCTCCCAAGCAGACTGTTTAAACATAAAACTCTGTTGGTCACACTTAAGTGTTTTTTATTAGAATTTATTTTTCAGAATAACACCAGGATCTTTGTTATGACTGCCAACCTGTGGTTCAGCTATTGTTAAGGTCCATGCATAGCCACAATTTTAATCTTGCAGACTAGCCAGGTTTACTGTACCTGTCTGAGGGGTCAATGAGGGCGACATCACGGAGCAAAATAGGAGCCTCACTGGCAATGTAGGTCCCACGGTAATCCCCGGTTTTTCCAACATACCTGTGATGCTAATACAGAAAACAATTGTTCACAGTTCTCTGACTTTAAACACCAAACAGGTGGTGGCCAAATGGCTTTTTATGGTGCTCTTCGTCAGCAACTTTGCACCCTGACCGGAGACACTGGCTCCATCTGGTGGAGCTAAAATACACTGCTCAAAAAAATAAAGGGAACACTTAAACAACACAATGTAACTCCAAGTCATTCACACTCCTGTGAAATCAAACTGGCCACTTAGGAAGCAACAATGATTGACAATCAATTTCATATGCTGTTGTGCAAATGGAATAGACAACAGATGGGAATTATAGGCAATTAGCAAGACACCCCCAATAAAGGAGTGGTTCTGCAGGTGGTGACCACAGACCACTTCTCAGTTCCGATGTTTTGGTCACTTTTGAATGCTGGTGGTGCTTTCACTCTAGTGGTAGCATGAGACGGAGTCTACAACCCACACAAGTGGCTCAGGTAGTGCAGCTCATCCAGGATGGCACATCAATGCGAGCTGTGGCAAGAAGGTTTGCTGTGTCTGTCAGCGTAGTGTCCAGAGCATGGAGGCGCTACCAGGAGACAGGCCAGTACATCAGGAGACGTGGAGGAGGCCGTAGGAGGGCAATGACCCAGCAGCAGGACCGCTACCTCCGCCTTTGTGCGAGGAGGAGCAGGAGGAGCACTGCCAGAGCCCTGCAAAATGACCTCCAGCAGGCCACAAATGTGCATGTGTCTGCTCAAACGGTCAAAAATAGACTCCAGGAGGGTGGTATGAGGGCCCGGCGTCCACAGGTGGGGGTTGTGCTTACAGCCCAACACCGTGCAGGACGTTTGGCATTTGCCAGAGAACACCAAGATTTGCCACTGGCGCCCTGTGCTCTTCACAGGTGAAAGCAGGTTCACACTGAGCACATGTGACAGACGTGAGAGAGTCTGGAGACGCCGTGGAGAACGTTCTGCTGCCTGCAACATCCTCCAGCATGACCAGTTTGGCGGTGGGTCAGTAATGGTGTGGGGTGGCATTTCTTTGGGGGGCCGCACAGCCCTCCATGTGCTCGCCAGAGGTAGCCTGACTGCCATTAGGTACCGAGATGAGATCCCCAGACCCCTTGTGAGACCATATGCTGGTGCGGTTGGCCCTGGGTTCCTCCTAATGCAAGACAATGCTAGACCTCATGTGGCTGGAGTGTGTCAGCAGTTCCTGCAAGAGGAAGGCATTGATGCTAAGGACTGGCCCGCCCGTTCCCTAGACCTGAATCCAATTGAGCACATCTGGGACATCATGTCTTGCTCCATCCACCAATGCCACGTTGCACCACAGACTGTCCAGGAGTTGGCGGATGCTTTAGTCCAGGTCTGGGAGGAGATCCCTCAGGAGACCATCCGCCACCTCATCAGGAGCATGCCCAGGCGTTGTAGGGAGGTCATACAGGCACGTGGAGGCCACACACACTACTGAGCCATATTTTGACTTGTTTTAAGGACATTACATCAAAGTTGGATCGGCCTGTAGTGTGGTTTTCCACTTTGATTTTGAGTATGACTCCAAATCCAGACCTCCATGGGTTGATAAATTTGATTTCCATTGATAATTTTTGTGTGATTTTGTTGTCAGCACATTCAACTATGTAAAGGAAGGAGTATTTAATGAGATTATTTCATTCATTCAGATCTAGGATGTGTTATTTTAGTGTTCCCTTAATTTTTTTTTTGAGCAGTGTATATATTCATGGTGTTTTACACTGGCACAATTTAACGACCATGAAAACATCCCTGTTAACTTTTTGGTGAAATTAGATGATTGGCAACATTATCTCTCTATGTCCAGAGTTTTTTTAAGTGTATGTTGAAGTACCAGCACTCTACGTAGAAAGAACAGATGTAATGTACTGCTAACTGTTGAAACTGCTTATAATTTTCTTTTTAGACAACAGTGAGTTTGTCAAATGATTGAATTAGTAGGTATATGAAATGTATAACAAAATGTCCTATAAGCATGTCCATCTGGTTTCCTCTTAGAGAAATATCACTTCCTTACTGTGTTCAGCCCCTCCAGCATAACCCAGTTCCTGTGTCTGAAGACTTGGATCACTTTTCCTTGCTTTCCTTTGTCCTTCCCTGCGAGAATCTCAGCCTGACGAAAAACATGACAAACAGATACATAACTGAAGTTGTACTAACACATTAAAAAAGGGAGGAGTGATCGTGTTGCAGCATTTATGGAAAACATAGTACTTTTAATGATATTAGCATAGTCAGCTGGGATTGGCTCCAGAACCCCCGCGACCCTGTATGCAGGATAAGTGGTTGACGATGGCTGGATGGATATTAGCATACTACAAAATTATTGTGCTATCAATGGCGGAAAAACTCTTTCAAAATATTCCATTAAAGTTGGGTCAGCATTTACATCTTTACTAAAGTTCAATTGTGAGTTTGTCAATGTACTGTGCTAATTTTTCAAAAAAACAAAAAAATTTCCTTTCAGCTGTTGTGCTTGGTCCAAGTGGGAGTCTCACAAAATGTTTGACAGCTGGCTAAGTCACATTAGTTCCTGAAAAATTAGCCTAAGATCTTTATATACTATGTTCTTCTGACCTCTGCATTTTAACCGATATCCTGTTTTGTTTCAATGGTATACTGAGTCACAAAAGTTCTCAGAACTGTAGACCTGTTTGACCATCTAAAGACTTGACTTTAAACTAAAAGACACACATGGTCCAATCTCAGAACAGTGCTGTCATATTCACAAAATATTTAATTATAAAAGGTCTATGCCGTAAATAAATGTGGTCTCGGCTATATAAAAACACTTAGAAGGTCCAGCGTGTAATATTTCTGAGGCTCTATTGACAGAAATGCAACATAATATCCATAACTGTTTCCAGTGGTGTATAAAGACCTTACATAATGAAATGTTTATTACCTTAGAATGAGCCATCTACATACACCGCAGGTCCACTTACATGTTGCGCCCCCATGTTTCTACAGTAGCCGAAATGGACAAACTAGTCTACAGAGCACGTTTCATCACTACCTGAACTTCAATACATACGAACAAGATGGAAGAAGTAGAAGTAGTAGTAGTAGTCGTCTGGTTAGTTAGAAGTAAGAAGTGAAATTTGGACAAATAGAGCACCACACCTATATGTTGACAGTTTTCGCAGCCTTTTTGTTGTTGGATTTAGATCTTAAATTGATATAATGTAGAACCTCATGGAGAACAAAGTTCAGTTTTTTTACTGCTGTATTTACAACTGCCAATAAAAATACACTTATTATAAAAGTACTTATTTAATCCTAGGAGCAACTGAATGCACAGTGAGCCATTTGTTGCAATTCGCAACCCTTACCACTATATGCCACTAAAACTTGAACCTTTACCACAGCGTTGAAGGAAAAATGCCCAAATCCTTTATCATTATAATGTCAACATTACGTGACCTTAACGATTAATATGCTCACAACTGACTTGCTTATGAGGATTTGGGACTTCAGCTGAATTTCCTAAGTCGTGAGAGTTACTCACTGTGTCCCCTCTGAGCAAACACCAGTCCTCTGGTGCTAAAGGCTCCACAAACACCTTTCTCCTCTTCTTCCCCGGAGGATTCAGTCTCTTAGAAGCAGGAGTCCACGGTCTGTTGGTGCCGTAGCGGAAATCTTTGGGCACCACAACCCTGGCTGCCATCGACAGGAGAGCGGTCAGCCTCATTGTGCTGCAGGGACAAAATTGATCAAGGTTAGCATATTAGCTTAAAAGGTGGCTAGTCTCCCTTCATAACACTACTCTGTCTCAACACATGCTAACGTTTAACACAACAAAATCTTATTACTATCTCTCTTGTCAAGTAAACCGTAGCTGAAGTTTTTATGTTTAACAAAAAAACGAGTTAAGAACATATCATGCAGAAAAATTCCTACCCTCTGTTGTCAATGTCACATGTAATAGCACCGACACCAACATCAACATCAGCAAGCAGAGCCCCCTAGTGGACAGGAGGGTGTGACCCAGCTGCACGCATGCGCATTTATTGCTTTTCAGGGCAGGATGCTGGCATTGACTGCAAGATTACCTCTCTGTTTTATCTGTGTACTTCAGTGTATTCAAAGCACAAATGATTTATAGTAAGTCTACATATCATTGAGTCAAAATGAAATAAGAGGGGTCTTAGTAAGATCATGCCAAAAGATACATTATTTTGGAATTTACATTTACATTTACTCATTTGGCAGACGCTTTTATCCAAAGCGACTTACATTTGAGGACAACATTAAAGCATCAAGAAAGCCTCAATACAGCATGAGATTGACAACTGACAATGCATATTAGTAAGGGCAGCAATAATTACTAGGAAAAGCTTATAACACGTATAGCATCAATGGGAAAATGAATGGAATTTAGGTCTGTCTTGCGAAATTCTTACCTTTAAAAACAAAACACTGTCCTTTAATACAAGGTACAATATAACCACTTCGTATCAGCTCAAATTTCATTGATTAAAAATGTACAGATTACTGAATCAATGAATCATGTGTTTACAGGAGTAACATTTGTCCTTCATTTAATATCACCCAGGTGAGCAGTATTCAGATTCAGATTCATTCTTTATTGTTCTCAGTGGAGGAAATTTGTTTTCACAGTCTGTACAAAGAGCACCTTCAACATGAATACTACACACACAAACTACCCATAGCACACATATACAAACAATGTATACACATACCTACACATATAACACAGGAGTGACATCATTAACTTGTCTGTAAGTTTAACGCTCTTATAGCGTAGGGTACAAAACTTTCCCCAAAGCGTGCCTTTTTGTAGAGCAGCTGTCTGTATCTACAGCCAGATGGGAGAAGGGTGAAGCATGAGTTAAGAGGGTGGCTGGGATTTTGTACTATGGTAGTTGCTCTAAGAGCAGTGGCAGTATTAATGAGGCCTGGCAGGTTGGGAGTGGAAAGACCTATTATTTTGCAGGAAGTGTTAGTGATTTTAAGAAACTTATTCCTATTGGTGAGAGAGAGCATGGTGAAATAGCAGGTAGTAATGCTACGATACAGGAGAAGCGGTGATCAAAACTCAGTTTATTGTCCATAGGTACTTGAAAGTGTCAACAATTTCTACTGGCTGGCTGTTTATTGAAATGGGGCAGTGAGGGGCGGAGAGTTTATGGCATGTGTCCAACCAGTATTGCAAACTCATTTCTAATTACCACTTATCCTGCGTATAGGGGGGCTGGAGCCAATCCCAGCTGAACAGAAAGGCCGGGGCAACTGGGGGTGTGAACCCGCGACCTTCTTGCTGTGAGGTGATAGTGCTAACCACTGCACCACCATGCCACCCTTTGCAAAATTACTTGTTCAACCAATTTTTTACTTTTCTGGTTTTGATGATAAATATAATGTATAAATATAACTGTGAACAATTCTGTCTGGATTTAAGATGTTCTGGAAAAGTGCTGAGTAAAACTATTTTCAAAACTAAATGTGTTTACCACTACAGTTCAATGGTTGACTGTTGAAATGGGCCCTTATTTCATGTTAGGAGCATCCATGAAAGCAGATACAGTGTGTGAGTTATTGCAAGCCATTCTGTAGTAATACTGCGGCAAGGCTCAGAGATATTTATAGCACCCATATACCACGAGACAAGAGGCTGGTTTCTGAAAACCTGCAATCATACATGTAAGCACGCTGAAGCAGTCATTAATCTTATGAACCAGATGTTCCAGCTGCCACAGAGAACATTTACAAATCAATACTTTGAAAACATTTTAGTCCAGAAGCTCATGGATATTATGAAAAGGACAAATGAACGTGGACTTTAAACATTATGTCCCCTCCTAAACAGCGTATTTAAAGAACACATACTCAATCAAACCCCATGACAAATTCAAAGCTGTCAGGACATGTTACATAACACCACAACTACTTCAGCTATCACAGCCTAAAGCCCCAAACTGTGCAGCGAGGCTCTTCTGGGATCAAATTATTTGTGACAAGTGCGCACACACACACACACACACACGTGCCATAGTGAGTTTCATACATTTGTAACAGTGAAAAATTTAATGTGAAATGATTAATTAGGTCTGGTTGGATGGTTTATATATATATATATAAAAAATAACACTTGTGTTGGTTAAAAAGAACACAATGACTAAGATCAGATTGTTTAGGTGCTTTCCAGACTGAGAAAGTGTCTAATCTACTATAAACAAGTAGAGTTTACTGAATATAAACATGACAGAATCAAGTTTTTTTTTGTATTCAACATTTTTATTAAATGGACCGGCAACTACAACAGTAAACTAAGCAGCAGATTAAGATGAATGACAGCTTCCGAAAGCAACAGAGAAAGCCAAACCAAGAATCACACTTTAATGCCAAATTATACCCATGGACTTCAAAATTTGAGTGGGCCACCGTTGTAGTTTGAAATCAGTGGTGCAGCGCAGGTGGCTATAAGCCATCTTAGACGCAGCAGTCGCAGTTATTTTCACTTTTTAAAAGCTGAGATTTCCCTTAGGTTCGTCATTTGATTAACTGTGGGCTCGTTTTGCCAAGTACAGGAAAGAACACTGAAGCGAGGACAATGACATCCAAGTAACATGGTGACAGGTCTAGCATTTGTAAAAACTTGGAACCTTAAAAATTACCTACAGTGGAAAAATAGTAACACCACATTTTGAACAACATGTTGTCTAAACAAAAACACATCTTTAAAAACATCACAACTTTGTTTCACAGCCAAAATAATACTATTAAAAGTAAAATAGAATCATATTCCAGTAGAGAGTTTACTTTGAAGATTCTCCTCACTTCACTTCTCAATTTCTTAAGATCATAGATGTTGGCATTAACAATGTCAGCAATATATTTCAGACCTGAAAAAAATAAACATATTTGGTACAACCAATTACTGAACGCTTCACAATTACATCTCCAGTATCAAGCAATGGCAGCAATCAGGTGAGCTAATTAAGAAAATATAATAAACAGGAAACTAAGAGTTGATGTTTTTGATAGTTTGCCAGATAATTTATGCAAAAAAAAAAAAAATGTGGTGACAAACTTTTACCCCCATAATTGCCACAGCTCCAGCCTGACAAAGTTTCAAGACTGAGCTCTGACAACAATCAGGAATGTCTTTCTACTTTCGATAATGCGTGGTCAGCTAAAGAAAGTTGCAGAGGGGTTTACCAAGTAACTGTTTTGATCCTAAAATAGTTCTGAAATGGGCTTTACATATTTAGTCTGGTGAAATGAAATCACGTAATTTGGTCACCTGCAATGAAGCATACACTACACCAAAGCAACAAAACCTGTGTTGCATAAAAATGTCTTACAGTGAACTAGACAATGATTAATGGGGCAAAAAAAAAAAAAAACATTCTGAAAGTGCAACTCCTCATGTATCCAATGGATGAATATATGATTTAAGATGAGGCAGAGAAGCTAGGTGACACAAATGGAAGTAAAACATTTACTTTATAAACTACAGCTGAGAGCATGGGTGAAAATTTGTTCTTATTTCTGTACAATATCTGTTTTAAAACCATCAAATAGGAGTTTTAATCTTTTTTGTGTGGTTTAAACATTCTCCTTTTTTTTTTTAATTTACTATATATATATTCAGTGTTTATTCCCTCTAAACTGAAAAAAAAAAAAAAAAAGTTTGACACCTAGCATTCAGTCTTTGTAATTATGTAATTGCACTTAGAAATAAAAAATATATACACACCAAAATCCCATTTATAAACGAGCCTTAAAGTGCTCATTTCAATTGTTTGAAATCAGATTAGCAAACTTTTTGTTTCTAGGATATATGATATCCCAAAAATGGCAAATGAGGATTTGTTTGTCTCTCAATACAAACGCTTTTTTTGTTGTTTTTTTATTTTTTTTAATTCTATTATTAAACAGCTGAAATCTGGCATCCTGCAGGTAATCATGGTGATGCTTGAATTTCAGAGAAAAGCGTCAAAAGGTTCTTGGTTTTCTTCTGTGAGTTGACGTTAAGCGCTGTCTGTCACAGGCTGCAGAGAAAAGCAGAGTGGAGAGCAATTATTCCAGACAACATATATACACACACACACACACACACACACACACACACACACACACACACACACACACATTATTTTATCCATTTACTTTTTGCATGGTCCTCAAAATATCCACACTTAACAGAATATTTTGCAAATCATATTAGGCATATTTGCGTTTAAAACCTACAGAAACAGCAGAATGGCTCACACTCATATTAAATCAAAATAGGATGTTTCCCGGGTAAAACCACCCAAAACACTACTAACGAGCACGTCTCACCTTTTCTGCCGTTGGAGCGTTTTCCTGGGCCTCTGGTTTTGACTCGCTCTGTGAGGAGGGAGCAGTTGCCTTAGGTCCAGCCACATCATTGAGCTTGGCCTCTGTGTTGGACTTGTTGATGTCTACTTTAGAGTCCCCTTCCACCTCTGTGTCCTTCGGCCGCTTGGGAGATGCCTTACAAAAAGGTTTGACAAGTGTCAATGCTGTTTACTATAAACTAATTATGAAGCGCTTGACTTTTGTTGACAGACGCGACGGGTAAATCTCACCTCTGTGGACTCCTCTGCTTTTCGCTTAGTTCCTCCCCTCTCGTTCTTCTCGTCAATGACCAGGGTCCCTTCATCCTCATCACTGCTGCCCTCTGCATCTGCTTTCTCCGAACTACCCGTTTCCCCTGCTCCCTCTGACGCGTTGTCCTTCTTCGATGACTAAAGGCAGATATGGAGACATTAGTGAGAGACAACAAAATTATTTGAGTAACAACACACACAGTGCACACCCCAAAGTCTAAATGTTGTCTTTAATTGGTAAAACAAGGTAGCTTTCTTATTTAGCATAACATCCATTCTAATGTTGAATGCTTACAAGAGGATGGTGCCAGTTTCTTCGAAGCCAAAAATATCAGGTTGAAAACTCAGTAACGTATTTGGTGCAGAAACTAATTTCACCAGGTTGATACAGACAAGAGGACTTTTGTAGGAAAAATGGCTTTAAGTTTTTCCACAATGCATGACTGGTCTAAAATATCATGTGATTAGTTGTGCTGCCTGTTGAAAAGCAATTCAGCAACAGAAGCTGAATTGAGAACCAGAGACAGGTTTTCTGTAGCTGCCATTTCTGGCATCACTTCATTACAGTTTCTTTTGTGCACCTATTTCATTTACCTCCCCTGGGAATAAAACCAACCAACCACCATCTTAGAAATACACACACCTCGTAACCTTCGTGCGTGACAGTGGGGTTGTTTTCAATCTCCCACAGTCCCTCAGCGAAGCCTTTCCTCTTGTTTGCTTTTCCAAACTTTTCCTTATGTTCATCATACGGGAACAAATCCTTGGGCCCCAGGAATGCCCTGTGGGGAGCAAACATAAGAGATATTAACATAAACTATATCTCTAAGTTGTGTACATCCATTGACATATCAATTTAATAATTTGTTTCTAGCTGAGATGTTAGTGTGGCATTATCTTTTGTGTCTTATACGTTATTGATCCCAGACAGGAAATTTGTTCGTCTTTGCATTTAACCCATCCTAATTAGGGGCAGTGGGCAGCTATTGTGCAGCACCAAGAGAAGTAGCAGTGTCTATTTTGACATTTTGATAAATGACAACACATTCTAATTATGAAATTACTATTTCCGTAATTACTTGATCAACAGAAACTCAAATTTTATCAAGTAGATCAAGATAAAATCAAGATTAATTATTGTAATTATTTTTGTTTCACAGGACTAACTACATACTCAGACCTTTGGTATTGTTAGAGCGTTACCAGCAGTGGAGTACGTAAAGGCAAAGCTTGAATTAGACTTAGATATTTCTTGTGTGCAAATTGAAATTTTGGCTTGACAATAGATCAGATACATATCACATAGGCTACGTTCACACTGCAGGCCTTAATGTTCAATTCCGAGTTTTTTCCCCAAATCCGATTTTTGTTTTTTTGTTTGACAGTTCACATTAGTGTTTAAATGTGGCCCATATCAGACCCCAGTGTATACTGTCCGCGGCCTGAAAGTGACCCGCATGCGCAGAAGAATAACACGACGTCACACGCAGCACGCTGTTGCAGGCTACAGAAGTAAACAAGGAGCAACATACATCTGGTTAGCTCGCGGGAGACTACTGTTTTTCCATTGTCCTCACGGGTCACATTTCTCCCGACTGGAGTTCACAACTTTCTGTTCTTTTCTTTACAGTTTCTGGCGCTGGGCAACTGCCCCACATCTCACACTCTCTCTCCCTCTCCCCGCACTGCATCCGCTCGGACAAATAGCATGCACATAACTCAGAAGAGAGCTTGCGGTCCGGTGGATTTCAGGGGTAAGAATGGGAATCTGAGTGTCCACACTCAGGTCGCATTTAAAAAGATCCGATCTGTATCAGATTTGGACCACATATGGAAGTGGCCCAATTCCGAACTGGAAAAGATCAGATTCCATGTGACTTGGCCTGTTCACATCGTCATAAAAAGATCAGATCCGAGTCACATATGGGCAAAAAAAATATAATTCGGATTTAGGTCACTTTGGCCTTCAGTCTGAACGTAGCCATAAACTAAAATTTATGTGACAAGTCGTCAAAGGTCACCCAACACCTCATGATGCATCATCTGGGGACAATTGGCCTCATTCACTAATGTGTGTGTAGAATGTTCTTACTTTGCATATAAAATAAGTGGATTCATGACACTTGCCCAGTGGCCAATTTTGTTATTACCTCCATGCGTATGTCAGTAAATCATGATCATAAATTGACAGGCACGTGTCTGCCATTTGCAATCAGCATACTGCCACTACTCCACGAAACCAGCCCCTGGCCCCTAAAGGAAAAAAAGCTAACGAATTTCACGACTGAAGAAACTGAAAAAAGTTGTGTCTGAGGTGGAAGCTAGAAAAGGCACATTAGAGGCCAATTCAATACGAAAAAACAATGAAAACCAAAACTGTTACATTTCAATAATTTTTTTCCCCCCATATCAATCGTTATTTTATATTTCAAAATGAACGGTTTTAAATATTGTGGTCTATTAAAGGTTCAGTGTGTAAGCTTTAGTGGCATCTAGTAGTGGGGGTCAACAATTGCTCCTCAGCCACCCAATATTATATAGCTGCAATTTCAGGACCCCCCACAATTCTGGGACTGCAGTTCTAGGACTGTAGTTCTTTTGCGACAGCGCCATCTAGTGGATTGGTGGTGATAATGCACAGCAACATGAAGGAGGTTAACCCTGTCTGCTAGCGCGTCAGCCATGTGCGCAGCTGTAGGGTTTACCGGTTGACATGCATATAATCAATAACTTAGGTTTAGGCACACACCCTGTGATGGTTAGGGTAAGGGTAATTGGCTTCAGGGGGCTGTCAAGAGCTAGCTGGCAGTATCAAAGTAAACTAGAGTCCTACAAATGCAGTTCCGGTCCTAGGATTGCTGTCTTGAATCTGCAGCCTCCGGTATTGCAGCTACATACTACTCCAGCCACCGCTCCCTTTGCAAGCACGGAGGAGAAGCTCTTGTGCTAAATAATGTGTGGTACTCCGCTGTACAAATTTCACTTCTCTTCTTACTTCTAATAAACCAGACGACTACTACTACTTCTTCGTACGTATTCAACGTAGTGACGAAACACGGTCTGAAGAGCAGTTGTCTGTTTAGCCTACTGTAGAAACATGGCGGCGTAATACCGCGACTTCCATATAAGGGGACCCACAGTGTATGTAGACAGAAATACATACGCAAGAAGTGTACTGGATTACAATCACTTGCTATCCCTTTAAAAGCTGGGTGTTTACATTTTCTAGCCGGGTCTTCGTCATTTGTGCATACACATGGTCTTTTTCTGGACATTTATATGTACTACATTAAATTATGTGATTAACCAAAAATAAATACTGATTAAAAAATTGCATTTCCTAATTGTCAGAAATTAATTCACTTTGGATGTTTGTTTTAATATTCTCAATTGCTCTGAGCTTCTACCACTATTAAGTAATAAGATTAACACACATTACTCACGTCTCATGAGTCCCAAAAAAGAACACCTGGTACTTGTTTGAGGGGGACTTCACAGCTCCTTCAGGTAACTCGTCAATCTGCAAATTAATAAAACCTCTTCTTAAGAAAGGACGCCATCAGAAAATACATGCAACAAATTCTGTTATGAAGTAGCAAACGCAGGAGCACAAGATCAAAGTTACAACCCAACAACAACAAAAGATTCAGAGCAGGTACATACATACAGATAGCGACAATGTGAATGTTTTCTAAAACAGACAGATCTTACACCAGATCAATCAGCAGCAGCTGTGCAAGCCATTTTTGAATTTCATCATTATTAACAATGTCTCAAGGTCAGATTGCTCATATTCAAGTCATTCAGTCAGGTCAACAGTTCAAAAAAACAAAAATACTTCATTTACAATGATAAAAGAGCAGCATATCTTCATGTTTTAGAGGCTTGAATCAGAAAAGATTTATCTTGATAAATGTCTTAAACAATTACTTCATTAAAAAAAACCCTGAGTGGACTAATGAATTAACTGTTTCAACAGTATGGGTCTTACTGCTAAATAAGGCTTATAGCAATGGACAGTCATCTGAGGTATTTACTAACCAGCTACTGCAAAATGCACTTCAATTTGAACTCCTAATGAGCCCACTGAGAACAGGGGCCACTCCACTTTGTCATTTCTCATGTTTAACATCCTTGCAGTGCAGTTTGGCGCTAACTTGTGTTATTTAAAAAAGAGCACATCAAGACACAGGAAAGCACTATTTTGAGGGCTGAGCGTGGCGTCCGTTTGCCTCTACCAGACAGGCCTTTTGGCATTCCCAGATAGGGCCACTCTGTCAGGATAGGTGGGGCAGGACCTGCAGCCTGCTGCCATGGTGCATGGCTGATAAGACTGAGACAAATTGGTTTGTAACAGAAACAGCAATACAGTGTTTCCTTTTGAACTGTGCAAGCTAGTTGCGGTTAGGGGTTACTTGTTTCCACATTTTTCTGTTTTGGCTCTAGTGTAGTAAAGTGCAATCCTATTTAGGTTATTTTTATCTCCAATTTATTCTTATAAAACCCTGAGTTACGCCGCGTTTTAGAGGGAAACGGAACCTGTTGGAGCCAAAAGTTCTCATTTCCTCTCATGCTGAATGATTGGGAAACGCTGACAAAAATATTAGTCTAATGTGTGTTTATGGACTGGGTAGACATCACGTTGTGGTCTTACACCACTTCTTTTATTTGCTTGGACCACATTTAAGCGTAATGGAAGTATTTAAACATAACGGACTGAAACACTGTTAACGTAACGCAACAAGTGTGTGCAGGCAAGCATTTGTTTACTTAGCATATGGCTGTAACGTTACTACACAAGCAGCCATGTAGTCTGTAGCGTTAATGCAACAGTTCATAAAGAAAGAAAAAAAAAAACTTCACCACGTAGCGTTAACTTAGCTAACTTAATTTACAACATGGCTTCGTGTCTGAGTCCTCAGGTAGCCCAACGTTAACGTCAAGATGCTTCTGGACAGACATTATGTACGACATGACCGTTAATCTGTAGCCGAAATTACCCGACTGCTATTTTTAACGGTCCGAAAAGCTTTAAGTTAACGTTAGCCAAACCTAACAGGCCCCCCGGGAGACTAAAGCGGCACATGAATAGCAACGTCGGTGGCAAAGAGCAGCTAGCAAAAACATTAATAAATAGTTAACCGAGCGGGGTGCTGTGGTGTCTGTTTTCTCGATGAATCACTCGAAAGAAATGTGAAACTGTCTACAGTTGGCTAACGTTAGCTGTGTTTGGAAGCTGGGTGACGTTAACGTTAGCTAACACGACCAATTTAGGCTAACTCATGGTAGCTAACGCTAACTGCTGTTAGGCCTCACAGGTAAACAAGTGATAGGAGCAAGCCAGACTGAAATGAATACCAAATCTAAAGCTGGAAACAAGATATTGAACGTCAGGTGCTTACCCTCGCAGGCCAGTGTGGATACCCCTTCATTTTAGCAAATACAAGATCTCCAGGTTTGTATTCTCTTTGCCTGTTGGACCTCGGCATGTTTCTTGCAGAAATGGCTTGCTATGTCAGATGTGTAACGTTAGCTAAAACACAGTGTTAGTTTCAATGTGGTAAGTTACCGTATGCGAATTAGTAAACACCTGCAACAAACAAGCCAAGCGTCGGTTTGTCATCCAAATTAACCGGGCGCAGAAAACTGGAGCGAAGACGCGGTGAGCGACTTATTTCGCGGATTCTGTGGATTGTAACCTCGGCCAGTAATGCCGGTCTGGTTTCGGTTTTAATTGCGTTACAAATTCTACAACTAAACGCGGTAACTATTTGGTTTGAACGTTATCCCACAGTCCAATGGCGCGTTCCACGGACTGTTTGGGTTTGAAATTGAAAACCGCTTCCCACTTTGCAGACGCGCCCCCAGTACCTGATGAAGCTGCACAGTTAGCGCCCCTGTTGACCAAAACATCACATTGAAGGTATATTTATCATGAAACAGCGCTAATTTTATGGAAGAAGTCAATAACTGAGCTATTTCTTTGGAAGTTTGCAGGATAATTGTTTGACTGAGATAGGAATTCACGTTAACAATATTTCTTCTGCTTTCTATGCTGAAATACTAAACCAGGGCTTAGATACACCCCTCACATTTTTGTAAAGACTTGATTATATATTTTCATGTGACAATACTGAAGAAATTACAGTTTGCTACAATGTAAAGTAGTGCGTGTACAGCTTGTTTACCTTGTAAATTTGCTGTCCCCTCAAAATAACTTTTGTGAGACTCTATATTAGCACAGCACCAAATTAAGATAATGAAGGTATTACAATAAAATTTGACACAAACACACTCTTCAAGACAGGGCCTCAAGGTCAGTATGGGGGGCACACCTTAAAGCCCTTGCATGTGAGTTAACAATCTGGTTTTGTGGCACAATTTTAATCAAATCAGGATAAGTCTGTAACTTCTGGGGTCCAGGGCAGTTGCCCACTTTGCCAGTTGGTAATCCATGTTTTCAAATTAAATATGAGTTTTAGGCTAGCGTTTGTATAGCATAATGTTAAACACCCTATTATTTCCCAAAGCTAAGTGTCAAACAATTGAATGGGAAGGAAGGATTTTGTGACCATTTGAATTTGGTATTAATTTGAAGTGTTTGGAACAAGACACTGCTATCTAACTTTGATCTTTTGCCCCCTTAGCTCAGACATTTGTTTCAGACAGCTTTGGAGATGCCAGTTAGAGTAAAGTGTCAGATTAACCCAAAATATGTAGAAAGCACTTGAATTTAGTTTCTTCAAAGACACAGCACAGCTAAATTGTAGTCTCTGTGACCTAGGTTGCATAAAGCAAGAGAAAAGTAACAGGAAACAAAGAAATCTATAACATACAGTTCATAGCCACAAATCAATTGTAGAAAAAGTATATTTCTTTCAGTATTGTTATTATCTGACAGTCCCCCATTTTCTCCCACATACAGCACAGATCTATCCATTATCAGGTAAGATTCTCATTACCCTGCATACGAACTATCTGTCACAAACTGCTTAAATCCAAATTTTATAGATATGTGGAAACCCAAATATTAGACCGTTACATGATTGTTAGACACCTTAATCCAAAACCACAGGTATTAATATGCTGCTTTAACAGCCTCCACTTCTCTGATTTTGGGACACGATTTTGAGGGACTTGGCTGCAGGGACTGGTGAGGTCGGCCACAAGTTGGGCAATAAGGCCTGGCTCGCAGTCTATGGTCCAATTCATCCCAAAGGTGTTTGATGGGTTGAGATCAGGGCTCTGTGCAGGCCAGTCAAGTTCTACCACACCAAACACAAAATCATGTCTTTATGGACCTTGATTTGTGTACAGTGGCATGTTGAAACAGGAAAGGACATTTTTCCCCATAAATTTAGAATGGGCTGCAGGGCAAAAATGAACTGTGAGCCCTTCTTCAGTTGATGAAGTAAACCTGGGGCTTTTGCAGCCCCTAAGGGTCTGGGGTCCTGGAAGTTGCACACATTTGGTAATCTTGCCTAGGCCTGGCCCAAACCACGAAAACAGCACAGGACCAAAAAGTGCACAGCATGACAACAGGGTTGTCCATGCTTTTAGCCTTATAATAATAATAATTATAAGTCATAAAACCATCTGTTTTTAAAAGAAAATAATTAAAAATAAACAAGAAAAACATTTAAGCAAGTAAAAGACACTTCAAAGGCAATTAAAACTCAAGAAATTCTCTCCGATAAAAGTATGTTTTAAGAATTGACTTAAAGGAGATCACTAACTCAGCCAACCTGATTTCCTTGAGTAGATTGTTCCAGCATCTCGGGACCTTGATCGCAAAGACTCTGTCCCCTTTTTTCAGCCCTAAGTAATCAGTAAAATCTTTAGATCTATTCTAAGACATTCTGGGAGCCAGAGTAAGGAGGCTAAAACAGGAGTGATGTGACGCCGTTTCTGGGTTCTGGTTAAAAGCCTGGCAGCTGAGATCTGGACTCGATAAAGAGATTTTTGGTTCAGGCACGTAAAAAGGCTGTTGCAATAATCCAGGCGTAATGAGATGAAGGTGTGTAAAATGGTAAAAGATGGATATATTTTTGATATATTTCTAATATTGTAAAAACATGATTGCACAAGCTTTGTGGTGCGCTGGTCATAGGTTAAATTACTGTCAAGCCAGATGCCAACTTTCCTTGCAAAAGGCTTCATATGATCCACTCGGGAAACAGCAGATGGCAGACTTTGTTTTGCTAGACGCTGGGACCCAAGGTCAAGGATCTCTGTTTTGTTTGAGTTCAGCTAAAGGAAGTTTTTTGACATCACAGAGGCAGTTGTTAAGTGAACTTAACTGACTCACAAGGTAGTCATTTAGACAGTCACTTTATTTCTCTTTATTTGTTTTCCTGAAGAAATTATAATCAAGCTTTGGACCTTAATTTTAATCCTTAATACTTTTGAATTGCTATACCAGTGGCAGAAGATTAGGGTGGATCACCAACAGGGCTGTAGCCCGAAAAAAATACTGAAGTCAGGTTCTGCTAACACACCCCTCACTCCCTAAGAAAATTGTGAGAAACCAAATTAATTTTTTAATTACTTGGATTTTTTCATGTTTTATTCATTCAGTTAACTGTTCAGTTAATGACATGAACGTCCAAAAGGTGTTTCACACTGACAGGAATACACTTGTGGAGCACAGTGCTTAAGTCTTTATTAATTTATGACTTTGTTAGCCTAAATGTAGTCACATTTAAACATAAGTTTTAAAAACCTAGACTAATCTTTCAGATTACTAAAGAAATTGATTGTTCAGGTTCAGATAAGTAAACTGATGTTTAAACACACTCGCTCCGTTAGGGGCGTTAATGCCCTGCAGCTGTTTAACGACTGATAACAAACAGAAGAAGAAGAAGAAACAACTGCGCAGAAGGCTGCGCAGTTGTTTCTTGGATCATGAATGATGGAGGCGAATGTTTTGATGGAGTATAGGGACTAAACTGTTCTGCTTCTGTAGCGTCAAACACAGCTGCTGCATCAACCGATCTCGTATTATGTGCAATAAGAGGTCGGAGACAAATTTAATTTGACTTAGCTAGAACAGATCAGTTAGCTAAAATCGTTTGCTGCGGCGGCCTAGCTAACATTAGCTAGCGCTGCAAAGTTGGGACAGTGCTTTCATTTAATGAGCTCACTGCGAGGCCCTCTTTTAACCTGCTGTGTTTTTCACGATACTACAGCTCCACTGGGAATTATATAATTATTTGTGTGGCTATATTGATCGAAGATTAACCTTACCTTTAATTGAGCCCGTCAGAAAGCGTGAGTACGGCTTCTTGAGACCTAACGTTAATCAAGGGGAAGTGGTTATCCATGTCCACGAGTTACTGCAGATTAACCATCTTTGATAACATCAGCAAACATGTCTTTAGTCGCTTATGGCAGCAGTGATGATAGTGACTCAGAAGAAACCTCGACCTCTGTCGCACTGGAGACCAAAGTCAGCGCAGGAGGGCTTTTCTCTCTCCTGCCTGCTCCTAAAAAGCCAGGATCGGCAGGAGGAAACTATGGAGCGAGCAAGGAGGCAAAAGCGAACCCTTCAGCAGGGGACACGTCAAACGATGACCTAGGTCCTCCGCCATCAAAAGGAGGCTTATTTTCTAGTCTGCCGAAGCCGAGGAAGCGAACTGAACCTGTCAAGATCACTGTACCACAGATACAGAGGCGGGATGTGAGTCAGATCAGCCGTTTGCTTATAGTTACTGTACCCCCTGCGGTATATGATCAGGTTGTAATTCCTAATCTATGTATTTCTTGTCCATAGTCAGATTCTGATGATGATGAACCAGCAAAAAAGAAACTACAACCTCAGGTAAGAATTTTTGCTCACTGTGTGCGACTACATTCACAGTTACCTGAATTGTTATTATCCCAAGTCAGTTTTTCTTTAAAGAGGGTTGAACACTCAAAACTGTTGAATGGTTAACATTGAAACATGCTTGTTACATTCTGTCTATCTAAGATGATACAAGAATAAATGAACTGTCACGTGAGACCTTTTTATAATAACTTTATGGGAATGTTTACACGTGATATAAAGCTTATTTGTAACAAAAAAACACTGGAGTTTAACTAGCACCCAGAACGTTTTGCATGCAAAGTGTTTGACAGAGTCTTACGGTACCCATGCCAGTTTAGATTTAACTCTACCACCTCCCTCTTTTGTGCCTCTGATGTTCTTCTCAACATTTCTACTCCTTTAGTTAGGCTAAAAATATAAAAAGTATGCAGAGAACCAATGACATGCAGAATATATTATTTCATCCCAGTATCAGACTACAGAAAGTAGCTGCCATTCCCTGACCTCACGATGCCCCTTTCTATCCATATCTCTTACCTCTTCCAGGGTGCAGGTTCAGGTCTGTCCTCCCTTCTACCACAACCCAAAAACCTGACAGTGAAGGAGACAGACAGACTCCTGATTCCTCACACACTCACCAAGCGCCAAGAACCCAAAGGACCCAAGCCTGGAACGGCCGCTCAGGGTCTGCTTGGTTCTAGTGCATCCCCGTCTGCTATCAAAGCTGCAGCAAAGTCAGCTGCCCTGCAGCTGGCTAGACAGATAGCCACTGACGACCAGGATAACGAGGAGGACATCACCCCACAGAACTATTTTTCTCTGTGCGAGAGCTCCCAGCCACTCCCCGCAGCCGTCCCAAGCTTAGACCCTGAGCCAGTAGCCCCCACAGAGCTTCTACCTCCTGCACCTGCACCTGCACCAACAGATGAGCCTGGTCAGTCAGACGCCCCTCTCGATTTTGGGGGGAACCATGAGGGAGCTGGTGCATGGCGAGGGCAATATCCTCAGTATCAACAGCCCATGGCAGGCCCAGAAGCTTTGCCTCAGGTAATCATGACTCATACAGGATCTTATACTGTGTATATATATCAGCTGTGAGTGCAGTTATGGAAACCTTCTGGAAGCCTTCACTTCATGAATGGTTCAGGCATGCATGCATTTGCACATTATCCAGCCACATACTACAGATACTGTTTACAGTATACATGTTAATGTGGCACAAATACAAGAAGAGCATCTTCACATCTATAAATAATACAACCAAAAATATACAGAGCCGTTTTGCCATACAGAAACATTAACCACGCACAATATCTATTAGCCTCTAGTGCACAAAGGGGCTGTCAGCATCCTAAGTAAGCTAACGGGTTAAACTACAGCAGTTGAAGGAAAACCAGAGGTCTCCCTGCACAGATCAAAGAATGAGAGCAGTCTTATCATCAGCTATAGACATTTAAGTGAGAGAAACTAGCAGAAATGCAACATGTATTTAAGTGACATCCCAAACATTTTCTCTTCGGATAGGGATATTATGAGGAGGCATACTACCAAGATCCTAACCCCGGATTAGCAGAAGCTGAAGAGCCTGGCCACTCTGCAATGTTTGATGATGAAGCGGTAAGAAGAATGCTGTTTCTTCTATCTGTATTGATTTACTATATAACTTTCTAACATACTAACACTAACATACTTATAATAAGTAATAATAAGTAGGTTAATTCTGGATATTATTGCAATTTATCGGGTTCATTCCCAAAAATTTAGTTTCAACAAGCTCCTAATTCAAAAGATATGTGAAATGGGGCTGCAGCAGTATGACCTTCATACCAGGTTAAAAACATTGTTTGACTGATTTTCTTCCTGTGCTCCAGTTCATGCGGCTGCAGGGGAAACGGAACAGGGGCAAAGAGGAGGTGAAGTTTCTGGAGATCAAAGGGGACGACCAGCTGAGTGGCAACCAGCAGTGGATGACCAAGAGCATGACAGAAGAGAAGCAGAACCGTCAGTCCTTTAGCAAGGTGACCTGACTACATGTCTATCACTGTGGGACCCGCAATTGACTGGTTTGGTGTCAGGTTTTAACTCAGCTTCTGGAAAGTGGAAGGATTGTGTGTGCTTTTGCTCACTATTGATTTACACTTGAGACTGGGAACATAAAAAGCCAGCCATAAAATAATTGATGGTGGAATCTAAAAATATTTGATGGCCTGATTCATGGCAGTTTTAATCCACCGCTGCAGAGCAAAGAAACACATGCATCACAACACACTTAACTTAATGTAACATTTACTTTTTGCAGAAAAAAGGAGAGCAGCCGACAGGACAACAGCGACGCAAGCATCAGATAACGTATCTCATTCACCAGGTGAGTGCTGTGAAAGCAGAAGTGATACTTTACACATTTGTGTGCTGTAAATCTTGCCATCTGCTCATGATAGCAAAGGTGTAGGGAGCATCTGTGCAGACGCGTATAAGGGCCTTTAAAAGACTACACCTAGTATTTGAGAAGTTGTTCATACATACTTTATTGTGTCTGCACAAAGTCACCCTGTGCCAATATTCATCTAACATTGTTTAACCTAGAAAGTTGACTATTTAGTAACCCAGAGTTGTTTGTTTTTTCTTCTATCAACAGGTGGTATTTACCCAAACGTCAGTGTAGTCTTTGAAATGCTACATCATAGTTTAGCATTTACTTAAAGCAGAGTTCATTTAAATTCATTGCAAGACTGACTCAGGAATATCTGAAATTCACTAATGATATTTTAGTTTGTTTTGAAGTTGATAGGTAGCAGGATGGGAGTCAGTTTCTATACCAACCAAGAGTCTGCACTTTCAGTGTGACAGGTCTGCACATGTTCAGCTCCAGGTTGTTCGCCACCATACTTGTTTGTACAGAGCAAACTTCACCACAACTCAATGATGAGCATACACAAGAGGTTTTATTTTTTACACACCAAAGATGGAATTCAAAGTGGAGATTTATATTTGCATTGTTAAGCAGGTTGGTATTCAGAGCTTACATTTGTCTTTGTACTCGCTCTGGTTTTTGGCTTCTCTAAACGGTTCTCTAAGGTTTTCCTCAGTTATCTCTGGTAGTCTGACCCCCATAATTAAACTTGTGTACAAATCCCACATTGGCCACACGCAATTTTTACATTGTTGACCTTGAAATTTAATGAAAACTGATTTGGCCTTTTGTGTCATAGTAAAATAGGTTAAACTTAAATAATTCATTTACAATCATTTCTCTCATGTATGATGTTTAGTCTTATGAAAGCTTACCACAAATTTTAATGTGACTTTCTTCTATTACAGGCAAAGGAACGGGAGTTAGAGCTGAAGAACAACTGGGCAGAAAACAAGCTAACCCGCCGGCAGACCCAGGCCAAATATGGTTTCTAAATGTTATACTGTGGACTTTTGGAGGCACGTGGAAACCCTGCATCAGAACGTAGAGTAGAGCTTTCCAGATTGTGTTTGGGAAGAAACTATACACACCCTAATACAGATTTTTCCATCCTGCCCTCCCTCTTCCTATATTTGTGTTGAATTGGTAATACTCAGTAGTTCTTTTGGTCACCAGTTTTATAAGATATTACTCCTGTACCGTATCCAGTCACAGTAAATGTAGCCACTATACCTTCATAACCGTGTTTTTAAGGTACCTGTGGCATGTTTTCCTTTTGAATGTGTATGCTTCCTGTTCATAACAGCGAACAATGACTCTACAAAATAGGTTTGGTTCTCTGGTAGTCACGTTCGTACAATTTTTGCCCTTGATAATGAGAAAATGACCTGGAGTCATTCGAAGGCTGTGACACATGATATATTTATACATTGAATCAACAACTTTGTAAAAAAAATAATAAATATGATGATGCTTGAATACATGTTGCAGTAGCTATTATTACATCCTTAAGTTGTGAAGGAGCATACCTGCGTCTAAGTCTGTTCTAAAGAAGTTTTATATAAATGAATTGCCAGAGAACCAAACGTGCATTTGAGTTTCAGCTGGTTCTTTAGCTACCACCAGGCCCGATCACCATCTACCTTTACCTGAGTTCTTCCTGGTTGCATCCGTTACACATCTTACAGATTCAGTTTTCTTCTAAATCCTAATAAAGGGTCTTTTTAGTTTAGCTTGAAGATAGGAATGCATTCATGTCAACTTGAAGTTTTTATTTTAGACTGTTTTTGAGGTCTTTCTTTCTGCCGTTTCCAGTTTTAGGAAAATTCTGCCGTCAAACCAAATCTAGAATATCTATGGATGTGGCCTGTCCGCTGCCAGTGAGCCAGAATGTTTTAAGACACGCTGAAGACTTTTGTTAAGGGAAACTGCTATGAACTGTTCAGTGTGGTGAAACTAAATGCTGCCAGTCTCTCCATCTGTGGGGAATATTGCAGGTTTATGCTTCCTTTTATAATAGCTGTAAAGATCGGTCTTGCGTCAGTCTTTCCCATCCTGCGAAGCAGCCTTTTAAATGGCTTTTCATTGAAGCACTGACATTTATTTACGCTGTAATGGCTTCCTCCTCCTTAAACAAAGCAATGAGTAGTCCACCCTTCAGTATGGTTTTTCTTTTCCAAGAAGGAAATAGGGCATAAATCTAAAGTCATTAGGTTGCTTCTACATGCATTATATTTTATTACACATGGGATTTGGTAGAGAGCTTCATATGTAAACTATGGCTAGGTGTGGCAGTGGCTTTGGAGTCTTCCACCATTACTGTACCAACACATGCACAACCTGATCAGCCTCAAAAACTTGCTCTGTTTGGCAGAAATATACCAGCAGTCCAGGGATATCTATTCCCTCCATACTTCATAGTTATGGTACATAGTGGCCGCAGAGCGTGTGCCACAGCGTATTTACACACCTGGCACTGGCCAAACAGCCCAAAGCAAGCAGCTGACAGTCTGATTACATATTCTCACATGTATACTAGAGGCGGGAATATAACTTAAAGAGCTTAAACTAATGTGAGTTCCAGCTTTACCATTGACATCTCTTGGAAAGTGCAAAGGGAGTTTGGATGTAATAATGAGAATAATTTTTTAAAATGTTCACTGTCTCTCCTGAGACAAACACAAACAGCTTTCATGTAAAGATTGACAAAGCATATACTTGTATTGGGCACTGACATTCCTCATTCAGTGACTAACATGTTTGACAGCATTGCTGAGAAAACTTTTATTCTATACTTTTTTGCGTGTTGTGCAATTAAAATTACTGAATAAATGTTTTCCTTGCCTGGCTCCATACCTTCAAATACAACTGGGTCTTTTTTTTGGTTATGTCTACGAGTGAAGTATGGCAGTGACAGTGGTTTATGACAGTGGTTCAAAGTTGGATTAACATTCGTACACATTACTGTATTCTTTTTACGGACACGTCCACATACATGAGAAGGATAAACCCTTGAAGTGAATGAAAACATTTTAATAATCACGCAGACAACTGTTTTTATGCATGTATAATGTGTTACAGATCAACAATATATTGCAGTTCTATGAACGTCTTCATTTGGAGTCCATTAATCTTTTTTGGAGCTGTCACTTGGTGGTGCTGTGGTGTCTTCACTCGTCTGTGTACTTGCTGCTGCCATTTTCTCAGCACCAGCAGCTCCTGCCAAGTCTGAAGCTTTGCTCACTTGACTCACAGAGTCTTTACCAGCTTCAGCTTCCACTGCGGGGTCAGAAACTGCCACCCCAGCAGCTTCCTCCTCAACAGCGGATTCTGAAACAGCTGCGGCTGCCTGCAGCTGCGTTTGTATTTTCAGGTGCTGCTGATAACGTGCAGATAAGTCTTCGTATGGCACCAGTGACACAGGGACGCGAACTGTGTCCATTCCATTTACCTGGAAGATAAAAATATGAAGAATAAGCAGCAGGTCTTTGGTAGATTAACATCCTTAACTTGCTTCTGTTTAGTGCCATTTTTAATTTTTTTAATTGTGGGAGTGTGACATGAAACTCAAGCTAATTTTGTACTTAAAATGTTGGCTATTTCTTATGTGGCTGCTGAATGTTGAAAGAATAACAAAAATAGTTTGTCTCTTGCAACATGAGCGACAACTCAATTTCTTCTAGATACTGAAAATGCACATAGTGTCTAACTACACTTGCTGCAAGTGTTTGATAATAAAATGATGCACTGAAAAAGAACATTTCTTACTGTAACTTCACACCAGTAGTCGCCCAAATCCTTGACAGACTCAAATGGAAGACTCAGTGCCTGAGGTGGCACAACAACTCCCAGCTAAGGAAAAGTGTTATTACAGTCAGTCAAATCAATTACCTTTATGTTCAGCAGAAGCACTTGGCTTAATGTAAAATAGGACATTTCTCAGTGTAATTTACTGCAGGGGAGATAGAAAAGAAAATACCTTCTTGAGAAACTGTCTGCAGACAACCTCTTTAGTGACCTGGAATTCATCTGAGGGCATTTTGTTTATCTTCAACATGGAGCGTTTAAGGAATTCTACTGTCTGAATGAAAACATCAGGACAGCTTTGTTTAGAAAAAAACAACAACTGACAGCTGTTAGTCTGCAAATGCTTTGAAATAACCTCAGTAGATGAAAACTCACCAATTGTCCAGTGCGGGTCTGGACTCTTTCCTCTGACTTCCCCTCACGCAAAAGCTGTTGATAGAAAAAAGGTGACAATAATCAAAAGCTGTACATTGCTGTCTAATGTGTGTGTGTGTGTGTGTGTGTGTGTGTGTGTGGTGGGAGGATAAATGACAGTATTAAAATGCAATACATACTCTTAACTCCTCAGCAAACATCTGTTTGTTCTCCGGTGATGGATACACTGCGAGGCCTTGAGGCAGCAGCTTATTTCTGCCAACAGACTTTTTCACAAACACAGTGTCTCCTCGCCCACCAAGCTCTGTCGGAACAAAATGTAAAGAGTTTTATTGGTGCAAAGAAAAGGTGTAAATGCATTTTATAGCTTCCTGTTGCGGCTCACGAGTCGGGAGGTTTATGTGCACTATAGATACTCACTGGGTACAGTCTGAGTCAGGATGAGCTCCATCTTCTCCTTGGGAGCTTGTTTGGTGTCTTCAACCAACTTGTAGATTCTGTGTCTTCGGGGGTGAAGCCTCGGTGGACTGCCCACTTTAGAAAGGGGCACCTGCCACCAGCGCTCCACCACCACTGTGTTCTGCGGAAACAAAGCACACACTTTTATAAAAGCAAATGTTTTCACATAAGTGAACTGTAGCCTTCAATAAGCTGCAATTTATGCCAATTATGTGGATTTGTTA